>NC_090936.1:226537370-226840400 GCF_040938575.1 Ambystoma mexicanum
TCCCAATAGTGGTAGGCACTTAAAATAGACTCCTATGGCATCTGCCAGCATTTCAACATGAATCCCGGCAAATCCCCTCAAATCCTTCTCTTAGCAAATATAAAAGGCTGAGAATTGCATAGGAACCCAATGGAGTTCCGCCAGCTTCTAAATCAAATGCCGGCGCCAATGCATTCATTTTTAGCAAGCGGGGAGGCGGGAATGGTAATGTCGTCCTGTGCCTATGCTCTGCCTACCAAAATGAGCAGAAATACTGGTGTGTTAATTCGTACGTACACACCTTTAATTCATGGGTTTTACACCTAAATGATCACTCTGGGTACTTACAGAATGGCCCCTCAGACTCCTCCATTATACACATGCAAGTCATCTGTCTATGTTACACACTGGTGCATAAGCTGCCAGGGACGCGTACCTGCACAGAAATCAAGCTATGCGTCACCGCCAGACACATTGTATGTCTGCTCCACAGAAGGAGCAATGGAGTCTCATTTAGTGAAGGGTGGCATTCAGCGGGTACTCTTTCTTTGGGGTAAATGGCTAGGACAATCAAACTAAATAACTAGTGTCTTTTATAAGAGCTTTTCACATTTATTTGTATTTTAGTCTTGCTATTTCTTGTTAATATGTTAATGTCTGTTTTGCTTATTTTCACTGAATAAATAAACAAGGTAAAAAAACAAAATAACTAGGGTCTCATTCCGAGTTTGATGATAAGTCGGCGGTTTGCTGAATTACCACCAAAATCGTTTACCGTTTCTGCCACTCGGGCCCGGGGGTTACTGTGGTGTCCCGGGGCTTGTGCAGTGGGGTTAGCCCCCATTTTTCGAAGATCCATAGGAATCTATGGAGATATTGGCAGATTTACCACAAGCGGTAATTCCTCTGTGGTAAATCAGCCAATTTTGGGCATCAAAGTGGAGGATATACCTCCAACATCATGCCAGAGAGAAATACTCCACTTCAAGGACAAATGCATAGTTTGATGGTGTAGTAAATGCAGCGGTAATTCTGCTACTGTCCAAAAAAGTGGTGACAATGGATTTACTGCCACTTTTCTATTGCACTACCAAACGTGTAATGAGACCGTATATATATCACCTGTTATCTCTACACGATGGAGAAGCAGCAAATGACGGAGGATGTCAAGCACTCTGTCGCTTCAGGCAATTCGGACATTCATCAAGGTATTGTTTAAGACTGGGTATGTCATGGATTTACCTTAGAATTGAAGGGACATTTCATGGCAATTGGCAGAATCTTAATGTAGCCTTGTAGTCAGAGGGAGGGGTCGTTATCGCAAGATAATCACCACCAACCTCAAGTTATACCATGAGGTGGAAGTGAAGCTGTGGGCGATAAGTGGGGGAAGAGTCATAATCCGAATATCTCAGGGAAAGATGGCTGTTGTAAGTTGGATTTCGTTGTGCTTTTGGTGCAGGTTCATTTTCTGTTTCTATGTTGATTGTTTCAGCTCAGGAGAGAATAATGAGAAATGCTTTTCTTTGTTTCCTAGTCAGATAGAGTGCAATGCAGTCTTGCTCCTCGAAACACTTGTGTATAGGTTCATTACAAATACCAAATAAATAAATAAATAAATAAATAAATCATGTTGGCCGTTATTGACTGCTTTCTGGGCATTGTGACTGGCTGACATTTCAATGACGGAATCACGGTTGCAATTGTAAATGTTGAATCTCTGCAGCAAATTTGAGAAATTATTTCCCAATTTAACTCTGTGATGGTCCCTATTTTGCCAGATGTGCTTACAAAATAGTGTATAGTCCTTTAACATTAACCAGATGGAAAGTGTGGCCCATCACTTACTTACTACAACATTTGTGTGTACATTTGCAAAGTGGACTGCATCGCACAAACAATGGTTTGGGAGTCTTCGAGGGCCACTGTTTGACCTAAAAAATCTCCAGTGAAAACATCCCCTTATCTCCCACCCCAAATCTTTGCCACATTGCACCACTAAAGTACCAATTGTTGTAATATGCAGGAATAAAGATTTTAGGGGCAATCAACTGCATTTAATATTAAAACGGATATTTATATATTTATTTTATAAACAAACAATAAAATAAAAATAAATAACTTATTACATTGCTTTATGGCTAGTGCTTTCCGTGTCCGCTTAACCAGATATAGTGCCCAGCCTAGTGTGGGCGTGATGATCATTTTTAGGTATTCAACCTTAATGACTGGAAGAGAACGAATGATGTTACACCACCTGGAGAAAATAAAGATTATAGACTGACGGAATTGCATTCGATTAGTTCCTGGATTCATTCGTGTGCCACACATAACATCTTGCAGCTATGCCCTCAGTCTTAATGTGTCGTTCATCCCCCGTTCTAGGAGCTGGAACTGGGGAATTAAGGCCATTTGCACCCCAGGTTACCAAAGAGGTACCCCGCGGTGCTAAAATAAAGGATGTTCCTTCCTGCAACAGGATGCGCGCTGTGTCCCGCCGTAGGAAGGGAAATCCTTTTCCAAGATGGCTGCCATGAAAAGGGAGGTGGGGCTCCGTACAGAGCCACTCTTCCCTTTCCATGGCAGCCGTGGGAAGCTGAGTGGAAGGTGCTCCTGCGGCGGCGAGGGACGCCACAGCTGAAATAGGGTAAGTGGGGGAGAACAGGGTTAAAAAAGAAAGAAAAAAAACAGGGGCGGAGGGTAGGGGGAAGATGGCAGTGGGGGAAGCCGCCCTTAGGCGACTTGGAACGCAGGCTTGTACCAGCAGTTCAAGTTTGCATTCCTAGCCACCTGATTGGCTGGCTCCGCGGCCCAGGGTGCTAATGGACTTTAATATGTTTGTACATTAGCTTTGACTAGCATTTAACTCCATGGGCACATGGTACCAACCTTTCCATTTGATTTGTTTAGAGCATCATAACCAACATTGGACTCATACCCGCGCTGAGCAGAACTGGCTCCTGAGGTATGTTCCAAAATTCCACATCTGCTTAAATGTCTGCATTTAATCAAAATTAGATCTAATATTCAGTAGGAGCTGTACATTATCTATCCCGGTCTCCTTTTTTAAGATAAAGAAATCAGTGGTTCCTAGCTTCCATTTCCTGGGTGCACGGACTAAAACAGAGCCCAAGAACTATGGAATGACAATGAGCAGTTAAATAATCACTTCTGCTATCTGACGTCAGTTATAGCCTTTTTTAATGCTCCTTATTTTAGGTTTTAGGTATCTCCCAACAAGTCAGTTTCTAATTAGATATTTGTTCTCTTTACAATATTGCCTGTATCCTGGTGAAGTACTGCCAGGATACTGGCAAATGGTAATACCGTTACCGGCACTCAGTATAGTGGTGTTACTGCCAGGTTATGAGTGCCAGAGACAGTGTTAAATCCCCATTCCATGCAGTCCGGTTGGACTGCATGGGGGATTTGCCAGTATTACCGGCATCGGTATGACTGGTGCCGGTAATACCAGCTATTAATTGCTGGTAAGGTGCCTGACTTACTTCCAGGTCTTAGCTTAGCTTAGATCAGGCACCTCACAGGCAAACTTGTATTTGGCCAGTCACCGGCAAACTTGTATTTGGCCAGTGCAGAAATGTGCAGATGTAAGGTAATAATGGCACGTTAATTCCACACCGGACAACTTGTAACGTGGCCCATTGTTTCTCTTTTTTACCAGGGCATTCCTGGTCCTGTGGAAGGCGAAATAATTGAGCTCACCAAAATGCTTTTTTTGTGCCTCTTTTCGCTCAACCGGTCATTGAGAACTCCTCCTGGTAGCGTCGACCCTGGTCTCTCCCTAGACATATCTGTTGATGTGGGGATTTGGAGCACGTTGTATATCACTCATTAATGTCTCACACCACACGTATATACAATATAAGGTGTCTTCTGTATTTTTCTTTCTGTAATTTTCAATGATTTATCAAGTTGTGAAGAAATCTGTATGACTTTGTATTATGACATAATGAACAATTATTAGTGATGTCATTTGTAAGCATTGCACAACCCAAAATATGTTGATATATTTAAAAAGAATAAAGTTTCACATAAGTAAACTATGAACTCATGAATTGAATTATAAGATATCTTCTAAGAAATTGCTAGATGAATGTCTTTCTAGGTTTGTTTTTCCTGTGTTTCTTACACATCCAGACTTAATTCCACCAGGAACGACCCCCTCTGTGGTTGTACGGGTTTTCCGCACGTCCGTGGCTAATTGGTGAATTTGAAGATTAACCCCCTGGAATAACTATTAGATGTAAAGGCAACGAGGGCAGTAGGACCTCTGCAGCACATCCTAGCATGCAGGAGGTAAGGGAGCTGCCGTGAGGAACTAGTGACTCCACACAAGCTGAAACATCACCTGAAAATCAGCAGACTCATTCAGCAGTATTAGTGGGTATTGCACTGTAGTACTGCCAGTACTTACTACAAGTACCTGACTGCACGTTCCAGGCTCGGCTGAATATCTCACAAAGCATGTTGCTCAACGTGAGCTCTCTGATGCACCCAGGTCCTGGCCTGAAGAAGCTGTGAATGTGGCAGACTTCCTCTTTAGGCTGGAAACTAATCATTACATTTCCCAATGCCAATCACATTTCTTCTGTAGCGTGAAGTTTCAGATACACCATCTACCAGTCCAGCTTAATGCAGGTGAGTCCATGTCCACTGCATTTGTGTTGCATTAGCTCAGGGGTCTGCAACATTTAGATCCCCAGACTGTTTGGACTACATCTCCCATACGCCCTAGCCATCATACTCAATGTTGCAGGATAGTAGGAGTTGCAGTCTAAAACAACTGGAGAGCTGCAGGGTGCAGACCCCTGCCTTAGCTGGTACATAATCCCAGGCAAAGGATCTTGGCGATAGGACATCTCTGCAGATCAATGCTACAGACTTACCAGGGTAGTGTCATGGAGCCTCTCCTTCATACAAGCTACCAGAGGATTCACAGAGTGAATATCCAGATGTAAGGATTTGCCACTGATACATACAGAGGTTATGCTAAATCAGTTGATGTTCCCAGCCAGGGAAGACTTGATTCAGGAGTTGTGGGCAAATGGAACAGATGTCTAAAGGTGAAACACCTGAGTCTTAAGGCACCTAGCATGTGACTTTGGTACGTCTTCCAGTCATATGTTGCGCTGGGACCTTGTGTTTTGTTTAAATGGGTTACAGGACACTGCCCAACACCCTTAGCTTTCATGTCACTATACTGGACTTTGAGGGATGTTTGAATCCATTATGGCTATGGAGCCGTACCTGGACTACCCAGTGGGAAGAAAGAAGACATTTTCCTTTACTGAATTTGGCTTGGGCGTTCTTCGGCATGCAGAATTCACGAGACACTGGGGAAAGGGATCATCTGCATATTGTATGGGATGTCCCACTTTAGTCCAAGGGTCTAGTATCCATTAGAGCAGGAAGTCCTCTTTTTTGGTCACGGGGGGGCTTGTGGACGAGGACAAGAACATGAGAGTACAAAAAGTCCCAGAAAAGCTACCCCACTCTTACACACAAAGGACGTGGCCACTAGGAATCATTTCAATGGCAGGTGATACCACAATTTGTTTCCGTAGTGGTTTGTACATTTTGGGTTTGATACCATGTTAAAATTGTATATTTGTTTATTTTTAGTGTTTTTACTCTACTATGAATAAAATGTTTCAAAGTGGTTACTGAACCTCTGGCACTACTTAGTAACTTTCATTAGAACCATACGTAACTGAGTCTTAGTGCTCATGACCTTTGTGTGTAGGAGTGGGGTAGCTTTTGTGTAACCTTTTGTACTCCCACTTTCGTCAAAGACAAATTGCACTTTATTTTGCTTTATCCGCAGTAGAAAAACCTGAGATCGAAATGGGTGAAGCCACTATTAACCTGTAAAAGATCAGCACTAAGAGAGAGACTCTTATGGTTATGAAACTATGTTCGCCTCCCAATACTTTTAACGCAGTCTCCGTGTTCCTATTTACTGCCCTCAACAACTGGTAGAAAACAGTGTTCTGCATGCTGCAAACATTACAAATGTTGATCTGTGAAATATCCAAAACTATTAATTGTGATGGGTGAAATTGCTAATGATACTTTGTGCATTCATTGATACTTACCTCAACAATTTTATTGACTTCTGTAAAATATTATGAGATGTGATGTTATTACCTTTTTTGTATGTATGGTTGCCTTGCTTTTTTTCTGTATAGCCGACATAAATCTGAATTGAATTGAATAGCTTTTTCCTTGCGTCTTAAATGATGGTTTACTCATTCCTATGACGGGGGAATCCTGACACTATTCAGAAATGAAGTGAGGATTGTTTTACTATGCACAGCCTTTGCTGGCACCACCTCCAGGATAAATGGAACGCCAGAGACTGGTTGGCAACTCGGGGATACAGAGAGTAAGAGACAGGAGATTCTAAAAGGGAATAACCCTTGATTTGAGCTAATCATGATCTTGCAGGTGCTGTAGATATCAAAGAGAATACTATCAGTGGGGTGGTACAGTGAACTCATTATTTAAATAGTTGAGATGGACAAGACTTAACTGATCAGGCTGCAGTAGTTGTAGCTTTGATCATGTCTTTATTGACTTCAGGACCCCTTAGATACAACATTGAAGAGCCTGCATGGTTGGGGTAGTTTGGAGGACAGGCTCCGTTGAATTAGTTTCCAATGCACTTATCAATAACAATCCTCAACCTGTTGAATTAACTGTATAAGGGCATTTCATGGGATATGGTCAATAAGGTAATTCAGCATGTTAAGTGCTTGCTGCTGAGATCCTGGTGTGATCTGCAGGTCACAGTGTAGCGTCACGGCGAGGCAGAGTCAGCCTTTCAACCTTCCAAGGTCATGACATGAGCCCTAACTTCGGTTGCGTAATAATTGTATATAGAAATGTTCGATGTACAGCGCTTTGGCGTAAGTGCTATATAAATAGAGAATGATGACATGTTTGCCACAGTTCTAATACAAAGATGTTGCATGTGATTCAGATGTGAAGGTTACAAGATGTATTGGTGACTTTAGGCCTTGCTTTACTGTCCGCAGGCGTGCAGCAGATAGCTCCGATACAGGACAGTTGGACTGGCTTGCTGTGAAATGTGGCTGGAAATGTTATCAGTAAAATATTCTTTGCTCCTCAAGATATCACTTACACCACTCTCTTCTAAGTCTGTGTTATTTGAAATCCCCAATCATTTAAATTCTATCCATCAGACCTAGCCTTATTGGGATTAGGAAACTTTACCCAAAACCTGTCACCTCTTTTCCAGATGTTTATAGAGGTTGCAAATAGGGACCAGCCAACATACATGCACTTGGTCCACAGCCATCCTACACTATACATGGAGCATCACATCTTAAACCCGGGGTGGGGGGCGTCTGGCCAATCAGGTGGCTGGGAACGTGGGCGGAACCCCTCAGTGACCACCTGATTACTCTGGCCACCTAGGTTCCTCTCCTGGAAGTCTGCCATTTATGTTTTCCATCACGTCCTTACCTTCCCACTCTTCCCCTCCACTCCATCTGCTTAACCCTACCCCTCATCAGCTCCGGCTGCATGGAATTTCGTCCTCCTAGCCCCAACCTCCTTTACCCGTTCGCACCTCTCTCCAGCTGTGCCCTTTCCCAATGGGCACCATGGGAATAGAAAAGTCCCTTTACTATTTTCCATGGTGGCCATCTTCGTTCATATCTTCTTTAGAAGTAAATTAATGAGGCACAAGATGTACAGAGCCCATTTTTCTACAAATAAAAAGATATCAAAATTAAAAAAAACTCAAAGTAAATCGTGATTAGCATCTCAGAGGATGCCAATGGGTGCTAATAACGATCACCTCTCTGTTCGGGTGGAGGACAAGGCCCGTAAGTGCCCTGTGCCCATGCAGAGGCCCTTGCTTCACTCAGGCCTACCTCATGCTCCAGGTTTATGGTGCAGTTCACCCACAAACGTGTGTGCGGGTGATCACTATATTATTCAATTAACTGGAAGAAATTGCAGTGATTTTTCAATCGGAGCCTGAGTTACTCTTTTGGGAGGGAGGCTACTATTTTTCTGCATTGAACAGTGTAGCAATCTTGTACCCAGCAGGCACGCACAATGATACGTATCAAATGTACATACTACATATAACTGTCCACATAACTTAGAGATGAACTGTGCCCATTTAGAAAAAGACTATTTTAGGGTTATAAGGACTCTGTTAAAGCAAGCAAACCTTAGCCCCAAGATTCATGATCGAAGCCAACAAGTACCCTGGAGCAAACAAGAAATGGTTAAAATCCAGCGTCAATGGATTACGCATGGTTTAACACCTTCTCTTAGACAATGGAGGATTTTCACCTTGTGTGTATGTGTAGTGGAGCACAGAACCGGATGGCCGTTTCCACTGTGCATTCAACCCTGGCCTGCAAAAAAACTGTTTGGTTTTACACCAGCATGACATTTGCATGTTTGCAAAAAAATAATGCATTCAAGTGGAGCTGCCTGCTATTTGCATCACCAAAAAGCATGCAGATTTCAACAGAACCAACCGAAAATTCGGTATGCATGCAAAGATTTCAGTTGGCATTTACCCAGTTTGCAAAACGTAGTGCAAAAAATGTGGTGTTATGGTGATTTGGCTGTTTTATAACACTTTACTCTTCTTCTACATCTGGCAAATGCAGGAGATTGCATGGAACGTCGCTAAATACACGTAAGTGCAAATGTGGGTTGCCTCCTCGATGCCATTACTACTTCTAAGGAAATTAGCCCCTATATGTCACTTCAAAGAATTTAGAGGAGAATCAGATCGGGGACATATGTAGTTAAAATAATGTAATCATTTTTGGCCTGGTTAAAACATTGAATGCAATATTCAATGAAATCAAATGCCAGTTTACGAGATGTAAATGTCACAGTGATATTTTGGAAGCTAATAGAGAATGCCCAGATAGTGGGCTTTTTGACAAATCGCAAGAATGAGTCCCTTCTCTCCAAGGGGGAGCCACCCGCTGTGAGGTTAAGGAGGTGAGTCCGCTTCGCAACACCCAACCTAGGGGTTGAGGCAAGTGGGTCATCACCGGGAGAGACTCCCCCTGTGGGGACAAGGACTCCTGTTCCTGTGACGAACTCCCTAAAGGATATCCCCAAATAACCTCCTTAGGAATACCATACAGAAACTTCTATGGTGAAAGAGCGACCGTACAACAAGAAATAGTGCATGTCACTTTAAATACAAACCTCCATTTAACTGGGATGAGGAGAATGGAGCAGTGAGAGCCTCTGCAACAAGCAGAGAGAGAGAGAGAGAAAGAGAGAGAGACATGAACGTCCCATGAGACATGAAAGCCCCACAGTGATGTAGTACCTGAGAGGGGAATAGACTGTGAGACCGAGGAAGCCTGTGAGTTTGGAAACTGCTTGCGGCCCAAAAGCAGAGTACTGGACACACAGCGTCCTGTAGGCCAGAGAAAGCGAGAACCTGAAGATGGTAGCCTGAGCACAGGGATCTCATGGTTGTCATGCGTTTCCCAAAACATTGCCAAAACCACTACGCAGTCTGAAAATGCAAAGAGTTGGATGTCCGTCCAGAAGGCGACTACGGAGTATGGGAAGTCGAAAGAATCTGAGAAGCTGTGCAGGCAAAGGACAGAACAAACCCAGAGTGAAGAGAGGCCACAGTGATGTTATCCCTGAGAATACAAGGTAACAGGAAAACGGGACACCCGGGAGGATCGTTATGGAACTGTTCATACTCATACCCGGTCAAGATAATGAAAGTGTAACATGGAAAGCAAAAGAATTGAAAGATAGGAATGAGGGAAACCTAGAAGCCATAGAAATCAAGAGAGAAATTAAAAATACAGCGAAAGCGCCTGGGGGGGAAAGACAGAGATTATAAGGAGAACGAATATTTTGAATTAAGCCTAAGAGAAGAGAATCTCAAGAAAGTGAGTTGTAAATGTTGGATATCACTAAACTGGAAAAGGGGGGGAAAAACTTTATTGTAAAAGGAAAGAGGGGAACAACAGGCACACAGAGACCATTAATACACAACAAGATACAAGTACAAGGTCAAAGAGACCTGCTTTTGAGAAGAAACAAAAGTTTAGTAAAATCCTGAAAAAGAGTTACACAAACTGATTAAGGAAGTCACAAAGGACTTTTTAAAAATCCCCTAAGGAGAACCAGTAAGAAGTTGTTTACAAGAAGCAAAGCCCAGGAGAAGGTAGTCATTCTCCTGGCTTTAGCTGTTAGAATAGTGGTAGGCGCATTTAGGTTCACAGATGACTGACTAGCACCTTAGTTTGTTAGGTAGGGAACACCCCACAGCAACAGGGAACGTTAGGCTTTATTCGCACTCTTTAATAAATACAGCTTTGAAACGCCTTCTAAGAGTCTGCGTCCTTCTTCTGACCCGCCACAGCTTCCTTTGGCAATAATAGGATTTCAAGCATCGTCCGAGATTAAGGTGAAAACAGGGTTTTGCCTTATTAGATCTGCCCAACAGTCTGGCTTGGTCAATATTTTGGTGGCCAGGTCCCGAATCCAGCGAACACAAAAATAGATGTAAAAACCTGACGGAAAGGGACCGTGCCAGGTCTGTCACATGTTTTTGCACGTCTCTGGAATTAAACATGTTTGCAGCCGGAGTAGGCCCACATAGCGGGTTAACTGTGGCTGCCTTCCCTTCACATTCGCCTTTCAAAGATCACCTGGTTTTGTGCCAACTTGGCATTGTCATGCTGGCATAAATACAATGTATTCCCCTGCAATCGGCAGGTGTTTAGCACATGCTTAAAGCAGGCATATTCCACAGGAATCTACTGCAAAGCCTGACTACCATGCGCAGACAACAGCCAGCGTGTACACTATGTGCATTAGGAGGTGTAAAACGTGTTAAGCTGATTTTGCTCGTTTACCTCATTCGTTTTCACTCTGCAGTGAAAATGGCGGCAACTGCATTGAGGGACCATTTTACACGTAAGTGCAAATGTAGGTGGTCCCCTTCATGCAATGGACTCTTTTAATAAAATGAGGACCTTTGAGTGTGGACAGCTGATCGGTGCTTTATCCCCAAGCCTGTAAAACACCCCTCCACACATATATGTTCGGACGAATCGTACAAAAATGTCAACCTGGGAATTGCGACGGCCGAAAATGCCAACTTCTTTATTTTTTTTAATCCCCCCTTGCACCACATATATATATGTGGAGGGGTTCAGAGTATAATATTAATATGGGAGGGCTGTGGGGGGTCTCCCCCCCGCATAGATATGTGGTGTAAAGGGTTAAAAAAAAGTCAGCATTTTCGGCCGTCACAATAATCAAATAGATCCTGTTCGCTGGTTCCATGTCTTTATAACAAATACAAAAATAACAAAAACTGTTTCAGTGAAATAAAAAGAACGAAAACAAGTCGAATTCTTTTCTCTTCTTTAATTTGGGGGCCCAGACCCTCTCTTTCCCCAGCTTTAATAACCACCCCCAAACCCCCCCCGCCCTTTTTAATCCCTTATCCAACCCTCACATATACTTTTTCCCAAAAACATTTTTTCCACGTTTTTTATGTTTCACGGAAAGAGCTTTTCGTTATTCTTTTTTCGTTATAAACACTGTATACCATGTTCGGTTAACAGAGGATCTCCTAGGACCCGGCTCATTGTTACACTACTGTATAAAAAACAAATTTGGGACCTGAAATAAAATGTTTTATCACTTTACCCTTCATAACATAATCATTTCTCCCAAACATTGTATCCTGTAACAGTGCGGATCCTCTGTTGCAAAAGAAACCTCTACATGGACGGCGTCTAAGCAATGCAATTCTCATGCGAAGATCCTGTAAAACACGACTCACACGCGCCTATAAAATATGACCTCAAGTGAGAAATACGTACCATGAAAGATAAAATAACCAGATGTGAGGTGCATATAAAAGGCATCTCGTCGTGGCAAGGGCAAAGACATCATGATACCTTGGTGGGCTGCCTTCAAGGGCAATGTACAACCCTAGAGGTAAACAAGCTACTGAGCGGCAAAATAAAAGAGCTTTGGGGCCCTCCGTTGATTATAACATGGGTGCAATACATTCAAAGACACACCTGACTATTTCTAAGGTTAGGGTTACTTTCACCTTTTAGATCATTTCAAACTCACATTTAAGTTGTATTACTGGAGGTCATTGCTGGTTTATCTCTCAGCTCCCACGCCCCGCATTTCCAGGAAGCAGAGACCTGTGTTCCTCCCCCAGTGCAACAGGTTTAAACAATGCTTAATCATTTGGTAACAGGTCTTTTGCCACAATGGTTGCCTCCTCAACTAAAAATAAGAACTGGCAGATGCAATTGGAGTTTATGTCTTTGACAGAATGCCACCTGGCTTGGGTGTGAAAGCCCTCTCTTTTTCGATTTTTATTAAAATAAAGTGTTACGGGTAATTTGGAGTCTCTCATAAAGCCCCACCGAAAGCATAGTGCATCCACATGCCTTCACTGCACTACTGTCCTGAAATCCCCAGCTCCTGATCTTCAGTGGCACAGGACAGGTTCTAAGGTGACATATGTATCGCTGACAGCTGCTGTGACCCAAATTCGCTGCAGGCAGAGGTAGCATTTTAACTTCTGCGCCTCTGATCTAAAACTTCATAATTGTCAGCCTTAGTAGTCTGGTGGCAGGGTCATCTCTAAAATAAGGGTTAATTTTTAAAATAAGCAACACATGGTTATAGTATGGTGACTGATAGGAGCACACAATTATTAAAGCTACAGCAATTCGATATCATGCAAGGGTCAACCCTTTGAGCCCAGGTTCAGTGATGTCAGGGCAATGTGGATTAGCCTGGATGTCTTTACCTAACCCAGTAGGAGAATATTCAGATGTTTCCTCTATTCATTCCCCAGGGAGGAATGTTAACACCTCCCCTCCAGGTGCAGGACCTCTCAGTCGGGGATATCCTCTGAGCCAGTGCTTTAAAGGCAGCACTGGCATAACAAAGCCAGCCTCACATGAGGGTGCTGCACTGCAGAGGGCCTTTGAAGTCAGCAGGTATGGAAAGGGGCTGAGCTACAGTAGCCAGAGAGGAAAGGTAAACCTGAGTAGGAGGACTCTGTTCCTTCCTGCCGCCTCCATTTCCCACAGGACAGACAAGGCACTCTGGATATGATACCAGAAGGCAAGGGTCCAATTGCTAGTTACACCAACAGGCATTGGACCCCTTACCACAGGATTGCTTTGGCCCAAATTCCCTGAGACATTTTGCCTCTATGAGGAAGAAGTCTTACCCTCCTTCTTTTATTCTACTGGGAATCCGCAAGAATAATAATACACCTTTGGCCCTCTATTGGGAGTGCAGGCCATTCCAGCATCCTCATTATAGAGGTTGCAATAGAAGGCATCCAAGGCAGAGGAAAGCTTTGCTTCCTAACCCTACCCTGGGAAGAGTGGGTGTGAACTGCTGTTGACTAAGCTCCCAACTGCTGGCTGCACTGTAACCGGGAACCTGTCACTGGAGGTGAAATAGCCCATGCATGTGTCATTGAAGCTCGCTGGCCTGGGAATGCAAAGAAGGAAGGCAACCGCTGGATTGGGATTCTCGGCTCCGGGAAGCCCAAGAGCAGCTGCTGGAATCCTGTTTAGCTGCTTCAAGCCACTTCAAATGTGTTCTGTGCCCCTCAGACCAACACAGGACCTATGGGGATGCGTTTGGCACACTCTTTGACGTCAAAGCTTTTGCTGCACTTCAAGCCATCCAGACACCAGCTCGATGCACTGTTGTGGAATGTCTTCAGCAGCCCAAAGTGCAGGCTCGAACTTCAAGGGAGCAACTGGCTCAAACACTGACTCAATCTGCTGGCATCATCAAACTCCCTGTCATGAAGGCTGACTCGAACCAGCAGAAACCATTGTCTCGATGCCAACTCGATCGCTGCTCAAAAATATAGGTAGTTTTATTAATCTGTTATCAAAAGTAACCAATAGCCAGTTCCAGCATCACTCAATAGATGTGTGGGTGCATGTGTGTGTCTAACAGAGAGAGTAAGGGAGTTAGGCTTTGAAGTCCCATTAGGTCCCATATATTAAACTATGTTTTTTTTTTTAACTTTACTGTACCGATTAATGAGTGTTTGATCACCCAATTTATCGCACTACTAGACAAAGGTCTTAGGGCTTAGACATGCATATGGTGATAACAGCAATTAACTGGAGTTTGAATACTATAATGAACATGTATAATTGCGACAGTAGTGTGTGCACATCCTCGTGTGGTAAACATGGCAGGTTTCATGAAACTACACTTATGCTTGCAAACTTCAAAGATAACTTTCCTCCATCTATTAGGTTTCATCCTCATTCAATACATTGGGCCTCATTACACATTTGCTGGTAATCTGGTGATAAATCTGCAGAATTACCACCAAAATCGCTTACCATTACCACCATTCGGTCCTGGGGTTTATTTACCATGGGATAACGAGTGGTGTCAAGACAGCTTTAATCCGCATTTTTGGAGTCCATGGGGATTTTGCTGGATTTACCACACGCGGAAATTGGGCTGTGGTAATTCTGCTGTTATTAATATAAAGGGGAGGAGTCACCTCAGTCTTTTGTTAGTGGTTAGTACTTCACGTTTCCCCCAAACTCGAAATTTTTCAGTGCTGTGAAAATGGCAGCAGTTCCATTACCGTACCAAAAACATGTCGGCAACGGAATTACTGCCACTTTTTTACCACACCACCAGAAATGTAGCCCATTATTTTCTGTTCTTTAAATATGAAAGGATTCATTTTCAAAAAATTATTAATTCTATAGAGGGGACCACCAACATTTGCACTTATTTTGTGCACTTGGATCCCCTCAATGCAATTGCCACATTTGCAAGAAGTAGTGCAAAAACAGGTGCTGAAACAGGTGAAATTGCCAGGAGACTTTTTCTACACTACACTTTACGAAATGTGTAATGTTGTTTGCAAGGTCTCAGGGCAGGACTTCCTTTAACATGGATTTCTCTGGAAGGTGCTGAAATTAGCTGGATTGCTCAGTAATCAATTGTTTTTATGCCAGCATGAAAATATCTTTTTCAAGCAGAGCGGGAATACATGACAGAAATTCTTATCCCATTCCGTGACCCTTCTCCAACTGCAGAAAGCAAAAGAAATCATCTGCAACATAAAAAATATTTTAAGCTTGTATAGCACATTTACGTCTGTCTTTAGTACCTTTTCTTTTGGCTCCTGTCTTTCCAAAATGACCCCCAGAAAATTCTACATAATGCTCTGTTAAATATAGTTACGAATCTGAGGATGTTGCCCCCTTTTCCCTAGAGGGAGCCCTTTTTCTGGGTGCTAGGGCACTGCGTCCACAGTACACTGCTGCTCTTGTTGGCAACACAAAAGGGAAAGAGCACGTGTTGGAAAACTCCACACTGAGATTTAGGACCAACAGCACCACAGAACGCAGTATCTAACCAATGTAATAGACCACCTTTTTCCCCCTCTTTAAATCATCAAGCACAGAGGGGAGGAACTTGAGAATGGACAGCCGTGAGAGACCTCCAAGCTTCCTTTGCAGTGGCGAGCGATCCTAGGGTAAGGACACCCGGCTGGGAAGGAGCAGACACCAAACGAACCGCTGCTGACCGCGATGTAGTTCCGATCAACACCGGAGCCTCCAGAGAAGCAGCAGAAGCGCGGAGAACACCTACACTGACCTGAAGAGAAGAAACCGGTACGTGAATCTTCTGGGAGCAGGGCGGAACAGGGCTGTGCAAGTGTACTGCAGAAAGAGGGTCGGGGACCTTGAGGAAAGCCTGAGAAAGTTGTCTACTTGGCAGTTGAGTGAACCAAGGGGAGGCAATGCCATTGTGCGAGTCGAGTACCTGCACCTCAGAGAAAGGGTGGGGCCCCTGAATAAAATCTGAGAGAGTTGGATACTTTGCAGGAGAGTGAACCAAGGGGTGTAAGGAACCAGTGGTGGCACCAGTAAAGACAGACACAAGTGATCACAGTTCAAGGGTGTTTATTGAACTTTACAATGGGTGAGATAAACATTTAATCTAGATCTAAATCTAGGATGGGAGCAAGCTACGGCCATCAAATAATAATAAGACAGTCCTACTGGTGTCTTGTCAAATAAAAATGGCCTACACTAAAAAATAATATTGCCAATCTTTAATGCTAAATTACGAAAAGAGTGTGGGATAATGTTCACCAGAAAATAAAGAAGTGTTCACAAAATAAAAAGTCAGGATGGTGGCAGGACTTCTGAGCACAGCACACTGCTGGACCTCGTCAGCACAAGGTTCACAGTTCCAGTTCAACGATATCAAAATCTTAGGAGACTAAGCCTCTCTCCTGACGGCCTGCTTATTCACAGTGTCAAACAAACAAAAGTTATCTCTGTGATCTTGCACCTTGGGCGATTGCTATTCACCCCCAGGATCTCCCTCTGCCGGGCTCGGATCCTTCTTGCAGGTGGGGCCCCCCTCCGTCGGGTTCACTTTGGACTTTTTTTCAAACAGTTCATGTATTTCTAGCACAGTACATGCATTGCTCATTTTCTATCAGAATGCAGGGTTTTCCTTCTAGCTTTCTTTCGGCATCCCTCGATCGGGTTCACACTTGCCTTCTTCCACAGTTCACAATCTTATCGGAAAACGGGGTTCCCTTCCACTGGCTTCCATGTCAGAGACTTTCGATTGAACAAGGGATTTGACGTGACCCTTGTCGGACCACTCTGACACCTCTCGATACCCTTTCCTAGGGCCTTTTGGTTCTTGCAGTTTTCAAAAACAGGTCCCAGTCAGAGTCTTTCAAATGAGCACGCATGTGGTGCCGGACCCCTCTGCAACTGAACCTCAACTGGGCTTTCTTTAACGTTCAAAAGCACCCACAAGTTCTTTCTCTTTTGGATTCCTTACATTCATAAATGTTGCCACTTGCAACCTTGGGCTCAACACAATTCGGTTTAATATCAGCTTTCTCCAACTCACCGGCTGTGCTGAACCCATTGGCTTCTTTGTTCTCTGGATTCAAGGATCGTACCATGGTAGCCAGCCTGGCTCTCCGCCTGCGTAATCAAAGCGGGAGGCCGCTGTGTAACAGAGACGTCTGCTTCTTCCCACTCCAGCTGTATCTCTCGGTCTTACGATTTCTCTTTCGGATGCTTCGCGGGTCTGAGGTGAAAAGAGCAAGGGCAATTCCCCCTTCATTGTCCTTCCAGGTCTCACTACTTTTCTCCATTTGAACTGCCGGTTTGGTGTAGCTGTCTCCTCATGCGTTCTGTCTTGCTTGAAGTGTGCTTCCATGCTCCACCTTTTACCCCTGTGGGGAAGGTAAAGGGCTGTCAGGTGTGCGTAATTATTGTTAAGTGTCTGACTCTGTGTGACCCGTTGAGACATGTCAGGTAAACTGCTCTGGTGTTAGTCCATTGTCTGTTAACGTGTAAGAAAGTGTTCATGTGGGAAAAGGGTGGGGGAGCTTCTAAATATCCTACAGGGTAGAATGTGGAAAAGGTGTTACAGGGAAGAGGATACTGTGTTTCAATCCCCAGTGTCCCACTTCCACTCCCCAAGAACCCCTCACCCCGGGGATCCTCCAACACTAGTCCACCCCCAGCAACTAGACCCAATAGTGATGGCCATGTCCTGGCCACCTGGACGACAGATCCATGGGGACTAGAGGGTGAGACACCTTCGGGTTTCTCACAGGGGAGGCAACACAATTGTGCAAGTCGAGGACCCACACTTCAGAGAGAGGGTCTGGTAGCATGAAGAAAGCCAGTGAGAGGTGTCTACTTGGCAGGAGCGTGAACCAAGGTGAGGAAACACCATTGTGCGAGTCGAGGATCCGCACCTCAGAGGGAGGGTCTGGGAGCATGAAGAAATCCAGAGAGAGTTGTCTACTTGGCAGGAGAGTGAACAAAGATGAGGAAACGCCATTGCGCGAGTCAAGGACCCACAACTCAGAGACATGGTCTGGGACCCTGAAAAAAGTGTGAGATAAGTGTCTATTTGGCAGGCGAGTGAGCCAAAGGGAGACAATACTGCTGTTACCACCTAGACAGCCTCAACATTCCTTACACCACCTTTGCCAATGATAGGTATGTCCTTCTCAAAGTAAACGGCAACCATGACTGAGACTCTACCAACATCAATTGCGTCTTCAACATCATACAGGCAGTGATGGCCACCAATCATCTCTGCCTGAATGATGGAAAAACAGAGCTCCATAATGTGGGCTCCCCACACCGCCTTAAGCTATTCAGCCCTGCCTTCTCCTTCTTTTGCATAGATGGTAATATCATCGCCATCTCTGCCCATGTAAAAACGCTAGGCGTTTTCCTGGACGCTGAACTAAACATGCAAAAAACCGTGAAAGCTATTGCCTCCTCTTTAGCCTATTCTACCAAACTTATAACCTTTTCTAGGAAATTCCTTACCTCTAACAACTGTCTCACATTAGCCAGAGCCATCATAGGCAGCAAACTAAACTATAGCAATGCCATCCTAGCAGGCTCCTCCACCACAAACCTGAACATACTCCAACTGCTCCAAAACAAGGCCTTCCGAGGAGTCTGGGGTTTGAAGCGCTCCAACCACATCTCCCATATCAGACCGGAAGCACACTGGCTTCCCATCAAATCCTGCATCGAATGCAAACTCCTTACCATTACCTACCCTGTTTACACAACATTGCCCCCCATCTCACTAACCGCATCACCAAGAAACACAACATGCGCAATCTACACTCTTCCACCACATACTCAGATTAGCCAGAAAGAGAGCTGAGGGCTCCTGCATCACTACTATCACTCCCACAAACTGGAATGCCCTCCCTCAGCAGATTCAAGACGATCCTGCCTATGCTCTCTTCCATAAGAAATTAACCTCACTGTTCAACAAATGTCTGTAAATAAGTTCAGACTGCCCTATCTACTCTGAACTTGACTCATGATCTATGATATAATGTAACAACCCTACTGTTTATAACTCACGATCTATGATGCCATGTAAATACCATACTGTTTCCATCTAATCCTAACCATGTGCCTTTAGTGCTGTGATACCTCCTGGTCTGGGCACTACCAGCACAATAAATATATAAATAAAAGTAAAATAAGAACCCACACCTCAAAAGGGGATGTGGGACACTAAAGCAAAGTTGGGAGGAGTTGGAGACTTGGCAGAAGAGTGAGCCAGAGAGATACCATGCCGTAGTACGAGTTGAGGACTTGTACCACAAAATAGGGAGCTTAAGAACCCTAAACCAACTAGAAACAGTGTCTAAAAATATGAGAGACTAAGCTAACCATTGATAACACAGTAATGTGAGTCTGAGACCCGCACCTATAAGAGAAGCCAAACAGGACATTGGTATATGCTCTAGTTTGCCGAGAAGAAGAATCAAAGCTTCTTTTTGGAAGTCTCGGCTCTGCTCACACAAAAAGACCAAAAGCAGGAAATCTATGGCTCTAAGACTGATAAGGAGAATCCCTCTGTTTAGACGACCTTACATTTGTAAACTTGCAGATTTTAAGTATGTAATTTAAAATTGTTTTTGAAAAAGTTGAGTTTACTCAGCTGAATTCAAATAAAAACATTTAAAAAAAATACCTTAAGGTGGCAGGATTTGAAAATAGACAATCTATTATATACTATACCATAAAGGAGAATAAGACGTCTAGGGGAAAGGAGCGCCCCAATCCCTAGCCTTGGAACTTGGTATTTAGGACCATTTTTGTGCATCACTTTATACTACCAGCGAAACTGGGACCCTTTCTGTTGTTTAAAAATACAGTGAACACATATTACTTTGAGAAGAGACCATCCTTGCACAGTTACCTTGGATGATTAGCGTTAGGAACAGAAGTAGGTTTTGGGGGCTTGACAGTGACAGGCATTTTAGTTTCAGACTTCCTGACAATTTCACTAGTTTACTTTGAGGTAGGGAAACCCTGCTTAGCTTTAGGGCTAGGAAGGCATTTTTCCAACCCTCTTATTATTTAATAAAAGTCTATATCCAAAGACATGCCACAATGGTATCAGAGCCTTACTTCTGCACCCTTACAATGCACATACAGGGGAGAAACTATATACTTATTTAAACTTAAAAAAAATAAGATTTTAGAGGACCACAATATTGAATCATATATGTGCACTTCTACTTGATCCTTTGTGGAAAGCACCGTAACAACATTGCCACTGCATCTGGGAGCAGAGCACCATCGAAGATACTCGCATTGTTTTCATACCTTTTCTGCATTAGGTAAGAAATGGGGAGTTAGCCCCCTGATCTGTGAAACAGAGACAGCAGGCCATCTGCAGGCATCACCGCGGCCTTTCAAATCCCACCATGCCCCTGGAAGCCCCACTGTGTGTTCCATAGCTTTACAGGAAATTACGCTGACCTCACTCACGGCATCCTGGGGATTGCCTGCCCTTCCATTGCAACCAGCACAAATGGGGTGTAGGTTAACTCTGCTGAATAGTTTCAAGATGGAGCTAAGAACCAGGTGTATCTGGAGTACAGTCCAAGGTGTGCTGACGCATGACGCAATTCACTTGAGTTTATAACAGAGACAACCATCCTTTATTTACGTGGCATGACATATTGTTCCAATTCTGGATAATACATTATTCTGGAATTAATTTTAAACTAGCATCAGACCATAGTTCACAGAAAATGGGCTTTAAGTTATTATTTTTCCTGCAAACATCCGGTTCTATTTTATTTCATTGTTTACTCCCCCTTCCACGCACTTTCCCCTTTTCCCTTTTCCATGCACTTGCGCATTCTAAAGATCGCTGGGCCTAGTAAGATTGTTGGGTGTGTTCCCCCTTGTTCCCCTCCCTTTGCTTGGTCGCGCTCTGAAACAATGTGTATGAGTGCGATATAAATAAAATATATCATATCATAACTTACTCTTCTCATTTATAAAGCACAAAACAACAAAGTATGGGTTTCATAGCACTAATAAAAAGACCAAATAACTAAAAAACATTAAAGCTTGAATAAGAGAGATTTTAGTTTTTTTCCCCAGACAGACATGCAGCATTCAATGTTATGCGTCTCAGTCGGGCGAGAGTTCCACAAGGCAAAAGCTTAGTATGGAAAGGGTTCCCCAGAGCTTTCTTATATTTATAGTGTGACACGATTACTAACCATTTATTACAAGGACGTAGGTGCCACTTTGGTTAATACCGCTTAATTCTATTAGCGTTTAAACAGATTATCGGGGTCATCACTAGTTGGGCGGTAACCCTTAAATGCAGCTTTAACGCTATAACAACTGCACTTAAGGGTCCGCCAAATCACAGGTTTGCTAGTATTTACCCCAGCTCAGAGCTGGGGAGAAATTCGCCAGGAATTTGCCGATTTCCGGCACTATTACCGCGCGGTAATACCGACTCTAATCGCGCTGAAAATTCCCCATTGGGTCCATTGGGGAATGCAGAATTACCGAATGGGCCCAATGGGGAATGGGGAAGGAACGTCCTGCCAAACCCATGACCCAGAGCTAATAGCGCCGGACCGGGTGGTGGTAGCGCTATTAGCATGGGCGTTATCCTGGCAGGAATACTGCCAGGATACCGCCCAACTCATGATGAGGCCCTATATCTTGCATCTGTAACCAGTGCACCCTCTCAAGAATGGAGCAACGAGGGCCTGCTTAGGACAATCCTTGTCTCAGTACTGTGAAGAACCTGAAGTCTCTGAATGATGCCCTTGCTTGTTCCCAAAAAAGGATATTACCATAACCTAGCTTAGCTCAGATTACGGCAATGGCGAGCTGACGATGGACTTGCCATAACCAGCCATAAACAGGGTCCAGTATAGGACCATTTTGCCTTGTATTCGGATGAAATTCCTAAACAAGAGACTGAAAAAGTAGGGTATGATACTCTCATTTTATCCCTTAAAGGTTCTCTGTAGATCGAATAGATATTGTTTTATCATGATTCAGACAGAGCCAGTTACTACCCATCAATAACTCTTTGATGGTAAGTAAATGCAGGATGCAATCAAGGTTTTCATCTGGTGGGCATTTTAGTTGAAAGATGACTTGTGCATCATCCGTGTAATTTTGGCACAACTGTCCGGTTTAGCAACTTTGTTCTTTATCCCTTACCTGGGTCTATCTGTTACGCTCACCTGGTTCCCACGGGGGCGTCGACCGGAACTGGGCCGCTGTTATTTCCACCAGCGTGACGTGTAGCGTCGAGATGACGAACTGGACTGGCCCGCTCAGCCTAGTTTGTCTGGCTCGCAAGAATATTCTTCTGCAAAGGAGAAGAGTTATTAACCACCCGTGGAATTGAGTGTCAACCCACCTTCCCCACTCCCGTTGTCTTCCCACTGATCACTCTTGATGTCCCCTCCTTAGTCTCACCTGATGGTTTGGTAGGATGAGCTCTCCAACCTGCGTCGAGTGCAGGGGCGCGTTGATGACCAGTTACTTCACTGGCGTAGAGGAATTGGTGAGTTCCAGTATTGACTCTAAAGTCCAATTGTTCATAAGAGTTCAAATGTCTGCTCTTCACTCTGTCCGATTCCTTGCAAGTTGCCGATTAATCCACTCGAAGATTTCCAAATGGCACTCGGTAAGATTCAGGTAAGTCTATTGTGTTTTTCCCCTTAGGGGCCGGGGTACGGCGATGAAGCAGAGTTGACTGTGCCGACCCGAGATGAGGTGAGACCCCCGTGGTAAATCAGGTAAGTTTTGTGGGGGGTAACTGGTATTGTCCTTGCTTTCTCCCCTTAAGGGACGGGGTACGGCGATGAAGCAGAGTTGACTACGCCGACCAGAAATGAGGTGAGTACCTCCGGTGGTAAATCAGGTAAGTCCTTGGGGGTAGCTTGTATGGCCTTAGAGAGTCCCCTTGCTCACCTTGCTGTCTTTGTCTCCTTAGGTGTCGGAGGGCGGCTGCGAGATGGAGAGAGCGTGATGGAATGCTGAAGTACCGCCAAGCAGATGAGTTCAGCGCGGCGCCATAGGAATGCGAAGCGATGCTTCAAAGACTTCTGTCTTTCAGTTCCGTGGCGAAATGAATCAGGATTCAGGTAAGGATTAAAGTTAAAACTCCTGTTCTAACCTTTATCCTTTTTGTCTTCTTGTTTCAGGAGTCCCAGGACTGAAGCGGGCGTGGCTGAAGACTGGAGCTGCTGAAAACACGGTGAGCGTTACGCTGCAGCAAGCAGAATAACGCGAAGCACGTGTGGCTGTCCGGGCGTGGTTTAAATAGCCTTGGAAGAAGATCCAGGTAAGTATTCTTCCACAGCCCCACCCAAGTAACAAAATAGTCCCTTCAGTAAAATAGTCCCTCCTAAGCCTCATTTGGCTTGAGTCTTCATGAAGCATGGTCTGCCTCAGGTGAGTATGCAGCATGGTCTGCTTCAGGTAAGTTATCATTAATGAGCCTGGCGCCCATGGCGCCAGGACTGACTTTATCTTTATGAGCCTGGCGGCATAGGCGCCAGGACTGTACCCAAACAGCCCCTAACTGGGGCTTTTGGGCATGCTCCAAGTGGCATGATGCCTGCTTCCGGGGCTGCTGGGCCTGGTCTGGTCTTCCGGGGGCAGGCATCATGACAGCACTGCCCCTCAAGGCCCCTCCTAAAGTCGTTCTCCCCCTTGGCCGTGGTTTGTCTGGAAATTCCCGATGGAACCTCTTCACTAAACGAGGTGCATGCACATGGTCACTAGGTTCCCAAGACCTTTCCTGTGGACCATAACCTTTCCAGTCAATTAGGTAAAAGAGTTTTGATCTCACTCTTTTTGAGTCCAAAATATTCTTGACTTCGAACTCGGGCTCACCGTCTATGAGGATAGGTTCAGGTGGAGTGGTTAGCCTTGTTCCTGGTTGCACTGGCTTCAAAAGAGACACGTGGAAAACGGGATGGATTCGCATATGAGCAAGTAGGTCCAACTTGACGGCCACTGGGTTAATAATTGCCTTGACAGAAAAAGGTCCCAAATATCTGGTGTTAAAGGTCCGAGTCCCCTTGAGTGGTAAGTGCTTAGTGGCTAACCATACTTGGTCCCCTATTTGGTATTGAGGAGCTTCACTTCTGTGCTGATCCGCATCCTTTTTGTATTTTACCTTAGTCTTTTGCAAATGGATGGTTGCTTCTTTAAAGGCTTGTGTAATAACAGCGTGGAGATGGTCCACTGCGGGCATCTCTAAATGCTGGGGTAAGTCCAAATCCGAGGTTCGAGGATGGTGCCCATAATTGGTAAAAAAAGGACTTTGTCCAGTTCCTGAGTGTACGGAATTATTGTACGCATACTCTGCGATCCACAGAATGTCTTTCCAATTCCCCTCAGACTGATGTAGCATACAACAGAGGTACTGTTCAAGAGTCTGGTTGGTCCTCTCCGTTTGACCGTCGGTCTGAGGGTGGTGACTGGTCGAAAGCCTAACATCAATTTGTGCCAGTTGGCAGCATTTCCTCCAAAAATGTGAAATGAATTGACTGCCCCGATCTGAAATTAACACGGAGGGAAAGCCATGCAGGCGGACAACATTTTCAAGGAATTCCTTGGCCAGGATTGAAGCTGAAGGTATCCCTTTTAAAGGAATGAAGTGGGCCATTTTAGAAAAAAGATCTACAATAACTAGAATGGTATTGTAACCTTGGTACGGGGGTAAATCCGTGATGAAGTCTAATGACAAGGTATACCAAGGGGTAGGTGGTATGTCTAATGGTTGCAATAATCCAGCAGGTTTTTTCTTTTGCCCTTTATTTTGTGCGCAAATGCCACAAGACATGACAAATGACTTGACATCCTTTCGCCAGGTAGGCCACCAAAAGTGCTTCCTAATTTTAGCTTCGTTTTTTGCAATACCCGGATGCCCTTCTATTAAGGTGTCATGGTAATGGGAAATGACAAGTTCCTGTAGTTCCTTTTGCGGTAAAAATAGCCGGCCTTGGTAATAAGGTAAATCATCGATGACAGAGTACTCTGGACCTTTCTTTGCCCAGTCCTGTAGGGCAACGGAATCAAAGAGTTGGTGGATCTTGTTTTGAATGTTCTCCAGTGTCTGTATGGAAGTCAGGCAAAGGATTCTCTGTTCCGGAATTATGAGTACGGGTTCTAAAGTTATTTCTGCTTCTCCCATTCCAATCCGGAACAAGGCGTCTGCTTTACCATTCTTACAACCTGGTCGATGGGTTATTACAAAATCAAACTCGGCGAAGAACAATGCCCAACGGAGTTGGCGTGAAGATTGGGCTTTGGCTGTCTTTAGGTATTGTAAGTTGCGGTGATCGGTGATGACCGTGATGGTATGTCTGGCACCCAGTAGATAGTGCCGCTAAGCCTTGAAGGCAGACTTGATGGCCAGCAGCTCCTTGTCGGTTATGGCATAGTTTAATTCGGGGGCTGAAAATTTTCTTGACCAAAACGCCACTGGGTGAAGCTGGTTAGTTTCGGGATCCTTTTGGGAAAGGACTGCTCCCATGGCTGAACTGGATGCATCTGTTTCCACTATGTAGGGAATCTCGGGGCGCGGGTGTCTTAATATGGGAGCAGATATGAATTTAGCTTTTAACTCTTGGAAGGCGTTCTCGGCTTCCTCTGTCCACACAAAGCGTTTGTTTTTTCGCAATAGTGTTGTGATGGGATGTACAATGTGCGAGAAGTACAGGATAAACCTGCGGTAGAAATTGGCAAAGCCAAGCATGCTTTGGACTCCTTTGATTGAACTTGGCGAAGGCCAATTAAGAATGGCATCCACTTTTCGTGTATCCATCTGGATTCCTCTCGGGGTCAGAATAAATCCAAGGAATTCCACTTCCGTAGTGTGGAAGATGCATTTTTCCAGTTTAGCATATAATTTATGCTGGCGTAACTTCTCTAGGACTGCTCGGACGTGTTTTACATGCTCAGATTCTGATAAAGAGTATACTAAGATGTCGTTGATGTAAACGACCACACAAACGTCAATAAGCTCTCGGAGGACATCGTTCATGAAGAACTGGAAGGCTGCTGGTGCATTGCATAGTCCGAAGGGCATCACCTGGTACTCAAATAGTCCGTACTTGGTGCGAAAAGCAGTCTTCCATTCGTCACCCTCTTTGACACGTACCAGATGATATGCCCCCCGAAGGTCTAGTTTCGTGTATATACAAGTGTCCTTCACCTGGTCTAGTAGTTCTGGGATCAAAGGCAGTGGGTATCGATTCTTGATGGTTATCTGATTCAGTGCGCGGTAGTCTATACATGTTCTAAGGTCGCCTTCCTTTTTTGGTACGAAGAACAAAGCTGAAGATGCAGGGGATTTGGACGGGCGAATGAAGCCATTAGCAAGGTACTGGTCTAGGTACTGGTGCAAATGAAGATTTTCGGGTTCCGTAAGGGCATAGATTCTGCTGCAAGGTGGTTGTGCTCCGGGTACAAGATCTATTTGACAATCATACGATCTGTGAGGTGGTAAGGTGTTTGCCTGTTCCTTTTGGAAGACATCATGAAAGTCTTGGTATTCAACAGGTAATTGCATGGCTACTGGAATTACTGGGGCCAGGACTGAGTTTTGAGTTTTCCTTGGGTAGCAGGTGTGAGTACATTCTGGGAAGGTTAGTCTCTTCTCTCGCCAATCAATACAGGGATTATGTTTTTCCAACCAAGGTATCCCCAGTATCAGCTGAAACTGTGGGGCCTTGATTAAGTCAAACATCATAGCCTCTCGATGCCCATCTTGACTCAGCAATGTCATCTCTGCAGTAGAATGAGTTACGGGTCCAGAGGCGATTTCCGTTCCATCTACAGTGGTGACAACATCGGCCGTGGTCTTGCGGGTGAGAGATAGATTCATCCTGGTAGCCAATTCCCAGTCCAAGTAATTTCCCATGGCTCCACTGTCTACGTACGCCTTTACCGCGTGCATGCGTGATGGCTGCTCTGGATCTACAAGGACCATGGGTATGGTGAAATGCGAGGTCAGAGTGTCCTTCTTTAAGCTCGGCAAGCGGACCTCTACGCTTGCCGGGCGGGGTCGTTTCCCGAGTCAGATTTCAAATGGTTTTCGTCTGCTGCTCCTATAACTTTCTTGGGTGGTTTTACAGGGCAGTTCCGAAGAAAATGACCAGCAGTTCCGCAATATAAACATAATTGCAGTTGCCGTCTTCTATCTCTCTCCTTTTGGGTTAGGGGTCCTTTAACCCCCCCGATTTGCATTGGTTCTGAGACATCTACTCCCTTGGAGCTTACGTGGGTTTTAACCAACACCCTGTTCTCAAACGTTGTTCGGTCAGCCTTCTTGGTTTGAAGTCTGTGATCGAGCTGGACCACTAGATCTATATATTCAGCACAGTCTTGAGGCGGGTTCACGATTTGGGCCAAACATCTTGGAGTTCTCCTCGAAGTCCTCGATGGAATAATGTGATTCGCTTGGCTTCAGGCCATTCGGTTTCCACTACTAATCTATTGAAAGTTGCAATGTAAGATGAAAGATCCTGGTTACCTTGACGTAGGGATAAAAGTTTGTTGTCCAAAGCCTGTCCTCGGGAGTGTCGGCGAATAGTCTTTCCATGCTTGTTCGAAAACCCTGGAAATCTCGAAGAATCGGGTCATCCTGGTTAACTAGTGGAATGGACCAATCCGCCGCACTGCCGCTGAGATATGACAGTACAAAGGCTACCTTGGCCTGATCGTTTGGGAAAGCTCCAGGTCTACATAAAAAGTGCAAGCGGCATTGATTCATGAATGTTGCAAACCCTTTTGGGTCTCTGGCAAAGCGTTCCGGCGGAGCCAAAGGAACGGCTCCAGGTAAATTTATCTGCACCGGGTTACTCGATGGTACAGGAGCTGGACTTGCCCCAAGTCCTGGTAGAGGTGTTTGTCCAGCCTAGCTCTGTAATAGTTGTCTGGCCAACTCATCAGTTCGTTCTTTTGACACTATCAGTTCCCTCCTGAGGGCATTGGTTTCTTGGCGGGCGGAATGCACTTCGGCCCTTAATTCGCCTAATAATTGGGCCAACTGATCAGTTTCCGAGGTCTCCATGACGCCCAGGTGGGTATTTGTGGGTAGTCTTCGCGTTCTGTTACGCTCACCTGGTTCCCACGGGGGCGTCGACCGGAACTGGGCCGCTGTTATTTCCACCAGCGTGGCGTGTAGCGCCAAGATGACTGACTGGACTGGCCCGCTCAGCCTAGTTTGTCTGGCTCGCAAGAATATTCTTCTGCAAAGGAGAAGAGGAATTAACCACCCGTGGAATTGAGTTTCAACCCACCTTCCCCACTCCCATTGTCTTCCCACTGATCACTCTTGATGTCACCTCCTTAGTCTCACCTGATGGTTTGGAAGGATGAGCTCTCCAACCTGCGTCGACCGCAGGGGCGCGTTGATGACCAGATACTTCACTGGCGTAGAGGAATTGGTGAGTTCCAGTATTGACTCTAAAGTCCCATTGTTCATAAGAGTTCAAATGTCTGCTCTTCACTGTGTCCAATTCCTTGCAAGTTGCCGATTAATCCACTCGAAGATTTCCAAATGGCACTCGGTAAGATTCAGGTAAGTCTATTGTGTTTTTCCCATTAGGGGCCGGTGTACGGCGATGAAGCAGAGTTGACTGTGCTGACCCGAGATGAGGTGAGACCCCCGTGGTAAATCAGGTAAGTTTTGTGGGGGGTAACTGCTATTGTCCTTGCTTTCTCCCCTTAGGGGCCGGGGTATGGCGATGAAGCAGAGTTGACTGCGCCGACCCGAAATGAGGTGAGGTGATTACCTCCTGTGGTAAATCAGGTAAGTCCTTGGGGGTAGCTTGTATGGCCTTAGAGAGTCCCCTTGCTCACCTTGCTGTCTTTGTCTCCTTAGGTGTCGGAGGGCGGCTGCGAGATGGAGAGAGCGTGATGGAATGCTGAAGTACCGCCAAGCAGATGAGTTCAGCGCGGCGCCGTAGGAATGCGAAGCGATGCTTCAAAGACTTCTGTCTTTCAGTTCCGTGGCGAAATGGATCAGGATTCAGGTAAGGATTAAAGTTAAAACTCCTGTTCTAACCTTTATCCTTTTTGTCTTCTTGTTTCAGGAGTCCCAGGACTGAAGCGGGCGTGGCTGAAGACTGGAGCTGCTGAAAACACGGTGAGCGTTACGCTGCAGCAAGCAGAATAACGCGAAGCACGTGTGGCTGTCCGGGCGTGGTTTAAATAGCCTTGGAAGAAGATCCAGGTAAGTATTCTTCCACAGCCCCACCCAAGTAACAAAATAGTCCCTTCAGTAAAATAGTCCCTCCTAAGCCTCATTTGGCTTGAGTCTTCATGCAGCATGGTCTGCCTCAGGTGAGTATGCAGCATGGTCTGCTTCAGGTAAGTTATCAATAATGAGCCTGGCGCCCATGGCGCCAGGACTGACTTTATCTTTATGAGCCTGGCGCCATAGGCGCCAGGACTGTACCCAAACAGCCCCTAACTGGGGCTTTTGGGCATGCTCCAAGTGGCATGATGCCTGCTTCCGGGGCTGCTGGGCCTGGTCTGGTCTTCCGGGGGCAGGCATCATGACACTATCACACTAGGAAGCCACAATTGAAACAACCAGATAGGTGTACTTAATTTCCACATGCCTCCGGGCGGTATAACCAAAGTAAGTGGAAAACCTTGATATGCAAAAAAAAGTATTCTCTTCAGAAGGTGCATCAAGGTGGAACTTGAAGAAGGACTCCCCGGGGGTGAGGCACGGCAACCTAGGTGGGAGCTGGAGGTGGAATCCAAGACAGAGGGGAAAAAGCTGAACCAGTAACCCAGCAGAGCAATGATAACAGGGAAACAGGATGGAGGGGAAAGGAATGACAGGGGAGAGGAAGCAACTGGGAAAGTGAGAAACAAAGATTACTCACGAAGTGTCAGTGCAACAGAGGAAAATTGCAATGTGCCTTACTTTGTCTACACAGAAAAATTGAATCCTGCTGGTGACATCTGCGTGAGGACGCAGTTAGCATTTAGACTAATAATGCAGGATACAGTGGAAGCCAAATGCGTCTCCATGGAAACCAATGCTGATAGAGGATGGAATGCTGGTTCCTGACAGCAATACTCCTTCCTGGATTAGAATGTCATGTGGTGTTGTCATGTAAATACCAATCAAAATTGGGGAAAGGCAATATCTCAGAGGGTCCTGACAATCCAGCGTCCAAACAGAGCATTCAAAGGAATGCATTCCTGTCACCGATTGCAGCCTCTCCATAAGGACCGAGCAGTCTGATGCGTCATAAGCAGCTGATAGGTGTGGAAGCTGTTTGATGCCCAATCCATTATCCTCAATCAGCTACAAAAGAGTGTCCCCAACATCAAACAGCTCAGTTTCAGTTCACCTTTTTGGTCTGAAACCAAATGGTTTATCACAGAGGATTTTAGACTTTTTATATATGTTTGATATATGTACAACTTGCCACACTCCACATATATTTAGGTCTCGGGAGGATAGCTCAGGGGCAACGTTCTCACCTTGGAAGCAAAACGACACAGAGCAACACAGGTTCGATCCCCGGATCCACGCTTAGAAACCTCTGGGTATTACGCATATTATAAATAACCTATCATATATCCTTCCTGCAAAAAGGTCACTGAGCCAGACAAAGTGACTGACAAGGAATTTGACAGTGCTTTGAAAATACCCACAGAAAACCTGCTACAGTACAGAAACACAAGAGAGACAGAACAAATACTGTAAATTGTCATCTACCACCCAGCACTAACCCAAGTAAATAGTATTGTTAAGGACCTGCAACAAATTTTAAGCAGGGATGATGAACTGAGAGACACCTTCCCGAATTGCATACAAGCAACCAAGAAACCAGGCACAGTCTTTGATGAGGAGGACATTTCCACAAGATAGAGAACAAGGAAGACCGGGAACATACTCTTGCAACATTAGGAGATGTAAAACATGCCAACACATCTGCACCAAATCTACCATAACCCCACAGAACCAAAACATTACAGATACAACTGCAGATCATCCAATGTGGTGTATCTCATCCAATGCAAAAATGCATTCAAGGGAATTATGTGGAGGAGACCTGCAAAGAGCTGCGTGAAAGGATGAACATACATAGATACACCATCTCGAAACACAAAACAGAAACATCAGAGGGTCGACACTTCACACAGGATGGGCATTCATTGCGATATCTATTGGTGATGGTTTTAAAAAGTGGCCTCTCAAATACCACACATAGAAAGACATAGGAGCTCAAGTACCTGAAGAAGCTTAACCAAAAAGACAGTGGTCTTAACACAGATATTGTATTTATGACACACTATGGCTACCTCTGAGCCCAGGTCCAGCAGTGCAATCACATCAACACAGTTAGAAGACCCCATCCAGCACCATTTCTCACCAAGAGCTGCCTGCCCCTAATGTTCAGGATCCCTAATGTGTGAGGGGCACAACGGAAATCCTGGGCATCTAGGCTCAACTGTTGGGCACCCGTTACCGGACATGAGAAAGGTGAGATAACAGCGGCCACTACACCGTCCAAAGATGGGTAACATCTTTTATTTGCCACACTGTATGCAAGCCAGGAAACCATTGCAAATCTTTAGGCATATTGAGATAACATTGGAGACTACATCTGTTAAACCTTGCACATTTTTGTAGTGCCAAATTGTGTACCATCTGTTAGGAAAGATTTCGTAATTGTAGGTAATTTTCCTTCCATGTGGCAACCCCTAAACTTTTTGCTGTTGTTTTTCACCTTGTTCTCGACTTTGCCAGAGAAGTGCAGCCTACTGCCCTACTCCTCTGGGCTTTCGCTCCTTTCTTACGGGGAAACTGACATGCCCTTAAGACTGTCAGTACCGGGGAACGCTGTTTCCAGTAGTTTCTTTTATCATGTTGCGGCTTTCGTGCAACATGACACAAGAGGGCACTGTAAACTAAGTTACAGCTCTCTTGGGTCTCTAGCCTTCTACGGGCCCTAGATACTCGTTTAGGATTGTATCTGATCGGTGCAAGTAATTCAGGGACGGGAATGGTGGCAGCAATTGTTTCTTGTGTTTTGAGCTCCTTTTGGCATTCTAAGCGCGTTTTCCGCGCTTAACCCAAAATGGTGGCCTTGCTCCCAAAATGGCCAGACCACGAGGCTCCTTTGTTCTGTCCGCTGACCGTCTTGCTCCCTTCACCTTCCCCAGGTCGAGCCGACCCAGGCCTTCCTTATTTGGGCATGTACTTTCCCGCGAAACACGGATGCTTTCGCGGGCTTCTACATGTCTTGTGTGTGCCTCCAGGATGTGGACTAGGATGTCTGGTCCCAATACACATCCTGGGTGCCAGAGAGTCTAGGGTGGTGTGAATGCCTGGGACCACCGTGGTCCGTGATTGGTCCACGAATGGTGTGAGTGTTGATGAGCTGATCTCCCATTGGGTCCCCTCCATTTTAGCGTTAAGGGAACCGTGGATAAGAGGGGGGCTGGAAACACCACTACCATGTCGATCTCCTGAGTTCTCACGAACGAAGGAATACAGGAGCCAAGTATCCTGCAACCAAGAGGCTGGACCGAGGAATCGCTGGTGACCCGCTGAAGGACTTCTCCTCTGCACTGCTGTCGTCTTGTGAAACCCTTTTCACCTTTGAACGAACCAGAAGGCCTGTACTGGTACTTCGACCCTTGGAATAGTGGGAACAGCTATTCTCGGCATCTTCACCATCTCCTGCCAGTAAGCCTTTGGAAGCGTCTCTGGGCCATCCAGCTGACTGACCAGCTTACACGGGAGTCTTGCTCTGTAACCGCCGCCAGGTTGTGTAGTATTTCGAGTCCTTGTCACTCTCACACGCTTCGTACACTTGGCGTTCCCAGGTCTGAAGTGAGTAGTGTATATTTGGCTCAGATACACACGGCCGCTCCGTTGCCCTGCTGTGGTAACAAACTGTGCGGGTTTCTTCGATTGGGACGTCTTTTTACTCAACACGACGACAAGGCGTTCCCTGCTCTTCTGATCCTGCCAGCTGCTGAAACTGACGCGGAGAAGCCTGGGTCTGCTTTCATCGGGGACCGTTGAGTAGCATAGCTAGGATCTGGTCGCCCTCCTTCAGGAGCCCATTGCTTTTCCCCGCTGTATCAAAACAGCACCCTTTTCCATACTCGCGCTCTGCTTCTGCCCACTGTGGAGGCTGCGCTTGAGTCGCGGAACTTGTTCTTCTTCTTTTGTGCACTAAACTGAACTGCCTGATTTCCCTCGAAGAGCTTCTCCTTTTTCCCGTTGGCACCAGCGTGTACAGGTACTTTTGAGCACAAGGCTCCACTCTTCGCAGGGCTCGGACTTCCATCTAGTTAGGTGCCTCTGAAGGCGAACTGGGTCTAAGCATTATTTCGCACTGCCCGTCTTCCTACCCTTTTAGGTGGACTACCCATTTCGTGCAGATAACGCTTGAGACTGTCGTATTTGTATATATATTGTGTTGATATGGTATGTGTTGGTGTTGGTTTACTATCGTTATATTGTGATTTTCTCGCTACGGTCATTGTTTTAAAGGCCTTGAAATAAATGTGTATATACTTTTAATATAACAACTGTTTGGAGTAGTTTGTAAGTGATCTTGCTTTGTGTGCTCATTGCGGGCTTTCAGTCACACTCATCCCTCTTGAGACCTAGTCTTGACCGCCGCGATCGCTACCTTGATTGGTCTGGCTCGTCCAGAGGTTACCCTGTTCCAAGTAATTAGGTTGGCCTTCTGAACTACTGCGCCACCAGGACAGAGTTCAGAAATCCGTCTTAACACCATCCAGGAAGTTTCAGCTTCTGCCTTGAAATCACTTAAACGTCCTGGCTCTACGTAGAGGGTGCAAAACACCTTTTTAGACTCTATTTAAAATACAAAATGACCCCATTTCCCAATGATGTGTTTTTTAAACCTTTCACTTCAATACACCTTTAAAAATAACTTCAGTAATATTGGGAAACTAGGAGTGCCCACCTTAAAACTGTGCTTGCACCTCTTTCAATGGTTACTTGTAAAAATAAATAGTTCTTTCACTTTGTTTCTGAAAAATGCCACTCAGAATGTGTCCTGTTTTCAAACACTTGTGTCCCCTCCTTCGAGGGGTTTTATGGCCTTTTAGATATGAAAGCAATTCCAGGCCCATATTCCATTCATTCTGGGCGTCCAGCCAATGAAATGTTCTTTTTTTTTCATTTTGAGAATGATCTGTGCTGTAGCGCTCCTTTACAAATCCTTTCACTCTGCAACATCTGATGAAGAGGTCTGTGGGATTTAGTAAGCTCATGTTATGTTCCCTCTTCACATAGATTTTTCAGTTAGTCCCCAAAAAGTTATCAAAATCTGTAACTTGTGTGATATATGTTTGAAGGTGAAGGGAACATGCATTGTCTAAAACCCTCAGGAGGAAAGGGCTGTTTGCAATAGGCCTGAAATTAGAACACAAATAAGGATCAGGACTTGGTTTCTTCAACAAAGGAGTAATCCAGGTCATTTTTAAGGGAGGTGGAATTAAGCCTTACATAATTGAGCGATTTAAATGGTTCACACTGAAAGTGTTTAGCGTTTCTACACACTCTTTAATGGAGCCTAAAGGGCAGAGATTGCAAGGACAGTGTGTGGGGGGATCTGATGCAGTTCAACAGATCCCAACTGACCACAGCCGTTTACCTGCATTATTAGGCCCCCATTGCGCCTTCTGTGTGCCCACACCTTCCCAATCCCCAGCTATCCTAACATATATATTAAAATATATCTCAGATGACTTGCCATCTGGCAAGGGTGTGAAAGCCCTTGCTTTTTTTATTTGTGTTCATTAATACAATTATGCGGGTAATTCCATCTCCGAAAGGCCAATCTGCTATTCATAGTTCCCTTTCATAGGCTTCATGCCAAAAGCATAGTGTTATCTGTGACCTGCTGCATCAGTATCCTGATTTACAGCACATGCTCTACCAGTGGCACAGAACAAGTTCAGAGGTCAAAGCTGCCGATTTGACAGCCAAGTATCTGCTGAGCAGGGGCTGCATTTAAGATATGTGCCTTTGTAATAAACCTATAATGACCATAAATAAATTGTAAGAATAAAGCTATGCCTGGGTTAAGGCTTGGTGCATGGCATAATTATGCTCATTGCAGCCACATCCAATTTGATACCACACATGTGTCAGCCATGTAGGCCCAGTTCACTGTGGATGGGTTATGTGTATTCCTCAAGGCGAGGTGCTCCCCTACCCACTGCTAGGACTTTAGCATTGGTGATTGCTTCTCTTTGTTCCTTTGTAAGGGGAGCCAACACCCTTTCATCGAGACAGCTACTCTGCAGGGAGCTGGCATGGGAACAGGAATAAGCCACCCACCCACCCACCAACCAACAAAAAGCCAGGCCTCACCCCACGGCGGTGCATTTGTTCTAAGAGATAAGGCAAGGGGCGAGCTAGAGTAGTAAGGGGAACTCCGTTCAAGCGAAGGAGACCTCCTCCATCTTGAATCTCTCTGCCTCTCTTTTGCTGTCCTATCCCCTCCACTTCCTTTGGAGCAAAGCACTTTGGGTGTGACATCAGAAGGGCAACGTCCACTAATTTCATTGTCATTTTAAGGGCATTGATTGGACCCCTAAAGCAGGCTACCTTTAATCCATCACCTGGTGACTTTTACCTATAAAAGAAGTGGTCTCCCACTTCGAATCATCTTGAAGAATCTTTGGATCTTCACTTAAGAAGATTTTGTTGGCTCTCCTGAGAGGGAAGGCCTTTCTAAAGTACTCCAGTTGTGAGGTGAAGGAAGGTATTTTAAAGGAAGAGTGTAAGGGACTTCAAACCAGCAATCTAACTAAGTCTGTCTGGGATGCCCAATGGAATCCCTTATTAATATATTATTATTAATATATTTTTATGTCAAATTCTTTGAATCTGGATGATAAACCCTTATATAACGCCCTCTCTCTTTGAATCCCCCTGACCTCACTGAGCCAGGAAGTAAGTTTGTTTTGCAAATTAAAAGATTTATTTGAGGAATAAAACAATATATATATATCACACTTTTATGAATAAATTAATATTTGATAGCACACTTAGCATACTTGAATATAATAGTGATCAACAATGGATAATATTACAATAGCACAATTCTTTAACCATTTAGGAGTTGGTATAGAAAGAACAAGGTAGCAGCGAATACTTTGTATGGTTTCAAGGAAATGCAAGATGGGAAAGAATGCAACACAGAAATAAACTTGATATGAATTCAATCAGAAGATAATATAATCACTTTTTCCCCCTGTGACTACTCACTCCCCCCCCGCTATGCAATATGAAGAGATGGAAAGAAGGGCACACAGGTTTCAAGAATACAATCAAATGCAGTTCAGTTCCAGTTCCCCCCAGCAAGCTTAGAGAAAACCGGTATGATTTTAAACAGGCAAAATACTTTTAAATGTGATTGCAATGAATGAGAAAATATGCTAAAATGATTTTAATTCGCTAAAGGAGATTCAGGGTAGGAGATAGCTACTTTGATTGGTACAGGTCAACACTAGCAATGACTCATGAGTGATTATCAGGTTGAAAACGAATTTCAGCAGTGGAAAGCAAGAAGCAGCTATTTTTACAAGTGGTGAAATTAAGCTAATTTTCAATTTGCAGCACTTTTTCCGCGTGCGTATATCACGATTACGGAAAAACTATAAGGAGTTGGAATGTCATTTTAGGTTTGTTGGACAGCTTAGGATCTTAGCTTTAAAATGACAGTTAAATCTCAGGCAGTGTGCTGCGCAGGAATCGATGAGTAGTGGAAAAATGAGTGTGTCTATCTGGGTCTCAGCAGTCTCTTTTTATGTGTTCTCAAAGGGAGTGTGGAGGCTGGCTTTCTATGCCCAACCCACTAAGGATTTGATAGGTTAAAGGATTTACTGTCCTCTGACTCGAGAAAGGAATAGTGAGTCAGAGCGATGCTATGTTTATGGTTTGGCTGAAGAACACTCCCCTTTGCATTTACTTAGAAAAACAATTTTTCATAACCAAACATGCTTCCCAGATACACAAGTTGTTGAGAATACATGTACATATCATATATTAATTAAGACAGGTCTCTGTTCAACCCTACTCTAAGAGCTTGGTTCAGAAATGACAAATTATTCGTGATTTTAGTGGGTTTCGCAATATTGGTTTTGCACCAAATCTTACACAGAGGTACACTCCCTCTCTGGGCATATTACAGTAAGTTTTCATTTTTCTAGCATAAACACAGTGTCCACAATATTAATAATTATGGGGCTTGGCCTCAGAACATCCCACAGCATCCAACTTAGTCTTGAACTGTGAGTGAAGGTGTAATTTTAAAAATCTCAGAATTGTACATTTCTATCAGCAAGTTACAATTAGTTATCAGTATTCTTATAAAACATAAATTTGCCTTCACTTCAGTACACCCATTGGTTTGTCCCCACCCCTAGAAGCTTGGCTTGACTCAGAGGTCACATGTCTTGTTTTTCCTAGAGCAGTGTGGACAGTTAAACCCAAAATCAGCATATTCTATTTAATTGAAAGAGTCTGTGGTCTTGTGTTCCAGCTAGCAGAGCATCAGCCCAGGGAGCCACTCTCCATCTTATTAACATGACCATGCGATTTCCTGTCTTGTTGCTGAGAAGACTAGGTGTGAAGAGTTCTCATAAAAAAGCAAGCCTTTTGAAGTCTCAGCTAACTCCGGTTACTGTTTAGCTTCTGAAATACAGGTCGTCAGAATTTAGATCAGTAGCGCCGGTCAGTGGTGAGCACCGGTATTGCACCCATTTCCGACAGCTGTCTTAAACTAAATGTCTTTAAAAAGGGGATTTAGCTTGGTAGCATACGATTCTCGCTCATATTGTACTGATGTGGTGTCTTGCAGTAGAGTAATGTGGAACACCAAACAAGAAGTTGTATACTTTTGGTGGTTTTGTGAGCCATGATTTTAGCAATTTTGACAATCAAGAAAATGAATTCCCAAACAGCTCTGCGTTGCTTTTGGCAATCAGTATTGCTATTCCCAAGTGGTTTCAGGCTACTGTGTGTGTAGCCCAATGGTGGTTTTAGGCGGTGACCTCCTGTGCTCACTAATATAGGCAAAAGAGGGTGGCAGCCTATTTTTCAGATTTTTACTGTGCATTTTTGGATGATTTCTGGCAAGCAGCATGCTTTCCGGTGGCCATTCTGATGTTTCTGCTGCCAGCATGCACAATGATGTTGCAGGGCTTGGATGCGTGGGTGAAAACATCCCACAAGGGACAAGCTCTGTCCCCTAAGCATCCCCAAGGACCATTGTGGGTGCACACTACTGCTGGACCATCAGCCTGGAGCACCAGCCAGCCACGATGTTGCGTAGGCCCTCAATGTGCTGCAGGTCCCCTGAAGGTGTGTGCCAATCTCTCCTGTGTTTTAGAGCCCCGGAAACAGACTGACAGTGGTCCTTGAGACTCTGGGGTGGAACTCACAGCAACTTGAAGCCAGAACAGCCAAGATCTCAGTTGTCGATGAAGGTCCTCTCCAAGCCGTGATTTGAGCATGCTCAACACTGAGTAATCTAACAGGAACCTCCAATGCTGCCCTTTAGTGTCCTTTGTTCTCTGAACCGATGTCCACTGTTCGACTTTGTACGCCACTGTGCTTCAAAGTGCATTGTTGCCTCGGCTCAAACCACGAAGTATCACTGCCTTCCCTTGCTTGAGCCTTCGTCTGAAACACCATCTTATTCATGGCCGCTCCTGTAAGTCGATCGACCCAACCCTGATGTTCCCCGAACAGCGCCCTCCAAGCACCTGCAGAGAATCCACTCACCTGCGCATACTGTTACTAGCTCACCACTGTATAACTGTGACCACCGACTGAACCTGGGGAACGCCCGGTCCGCACAGTGCAAGTAGACTACTGAAGTCCACAGCCACCTTCCATACAACCCTGACATGATGCCAGCTTGCCGCTGGGTCATCATGACTGCTGCCTCCTTGACTTGAGCTGACACCACGATCAACGTGGAGAAGCCTGGTTCAATGCCATTGAACAACCAAGACGTACACTTGACTAATATATGCCTTCCTGGTCCTTCTTTGGTCCCTAGAGACTGGCTAGGTCATTTTAATCCCTTTTAAAACCTCAGTAAATATCCTTATATTGTCTCATCAAAAGGAATGCTGTATCTTTTCTATCTATACATATTCTGGTTTCTTCTACAGGGGTGGGTTTTTGCAGTGTTGTCTGGTGCATTAGTATTGTACATGGTGTGTCTGATTAAAGTATATATTTGTGTTGAACCTTGATTGGACATTCATTTATTTTGGACTGTTAAACATCACTGTTTGGGCTGCTACTGAACCACATTCACACACCCCCTTAAGAGTAAAGCCTTTCTCGGCCCTCATTACCACAAAAGTCAAAGGAGGTACTGTACCTCTTGACTGTACCTGTTTTACCTTAACAATTGTGTTGGCTCTGACTTTATAGAGGTTTGAGGTCTGAGTGGGCATTTTAGCCTCTACTCATCCGTCTCCTTCTGCAGGGAAGAAGTCAATTTGGCACAATATCATAACACCCCCAACACCAAAAATGCATAAATTAAAGGCAGGCAAACCGCTGTTTCACTAAATGCAGCGAAACTACCACAGTGAGTTGGGCCTGTATCATGTCAGGTTAAGATTGTGCAGTGAAAGGTGACCTGAGGCTGTTAAGATATAGTTCTCAATGACGTTAGACTTTCAAAGACGGGAGACAGTTTTTCCTCTCCATCTATTTGATTAATTAATTTTAACGTGATTTTATTTGTGCCTTTTAGTTAAATAGCTTTGTTAATCTCATTAATTGGTATTGATTCCTACAGCATTTGTTTTGATTGAGGTTGTCATATCTGGTCACCCACATAGTATGGGAAGAATGTAGCACTTTATCAGGGAAGGGGACTTGTGTGTGACTCCACCTGACTCCCTTGCTTGACTCCTTTAGCACGCTGGTTGTTTTACCCTACAAGCTTAAGGGTGGCAGTCTGGATTTGATGTTCAGTACTTCTTCACTTTTTCTACTTCTTGTACCAAAACATCATCTCTGTCTGATACATTTGTCACCATGGTTCACCATAATATCTGGTTCATGGCCCTTACTTTTTCCCTTCCTTTACCACTTCTAATTATGCTTCCATGCATTGCGACTTTAAGTCTGACCTTTGGCAGAGTAAACCGTCTCTTTACATTTTGAGTTCAAAGTATGACCCCATCATGGTGTCTACACAAGTCCACAAAAGCTGAACACTTCATTGCACTGGGCACTTTAGGGTTTACCTCTCTTTTGTACTCCCGGTGCTGCATGACACCCAGCAACAGACCACTTGTGGCATGTCTCTTATCAGATGCTAGACAACGGCCATTGTGTCCACACCACAGATTTTTTATTTTTTAAAACAAGTAGCTCCTGGTGAAAAGTAAATCCTGAAATGCATTGAGGCGAATTAATCTGGGTATTTAATTTGTTAAGAGAAGGATAGCAACGAAAATAATATGTGTAATTAGCACTTTAGGTGGTGTGTGTGGCAGCCAATCATGTTGCTAAACACGGGGTGAATCTCGTGATCCAAGCATGCATTCTGAGCAAGCTCTCCACTTGCTTGCTCCTATTTGCCATCTTCCCTCCCACGGTCCACAGTTTCGTCTGGCCATTCCGCCCCCTGACCTCACCTTCCCTGGCTCACCCTTACCTGTCTGTTTCACAGCACTGCTGCACCTCCTTGCTCTGGCCCTCATCAAAATGTAAGTTTGTCAGTGCATGCAGACCCACCCTCTTTTTCCATGGTGACCAAGTTTTCTGAGAAATTAATTGTGTGAAACAGTGAGCCGGACACTCACTGTGACCAGTGGTAGAAGTGTACTGAAAAAAGTAGTGGAGCTGTGACCCCAGCAGAGGACAGAGTAGGCAGGAAGGGATCAATGTGCAATACATTTTTCAAGGGTTGCAGCCATGCTCGTTGACAACCAATTGAGTTGAAGCAGATCTAATTTTAGCTGTACATGCTATCACGTAAGTGCAGAAGTGTGAAAGTTGTGGAACTGTTAACAGTAAAAAATACAAGTAGTGGAATCTGCTCCTGGCCGTTCCTGCTCACATTGACCACTGACTGTGGCTGATTTTTATCACAAATCAAGTGCTCTCACGACTCCAGATAGTAAGCTTGTGTACTAATTGCCATAATACCCCGTTCAACAGTCTTCACTGCCCAATAACAATGCCAAGGCTCTTACCAACCAGAGAAGCCCATGCAATGCTGTAATATTGCTTAAATCTTGTTTTACCGCAATATTCAAGTTTTGGCAATCATGTTGGTTCACACACTGCAACGCATTCTGCATTTATATGAAGAACATCCAGAAGGCTGTGTGGGGATGGAGATCATGCTATCTACAACGTGTTCTTACTAAATACTCTTCCTCCAGACTCTTAAGTTCCTCTAGTTCCAACTATGTGTGTCAAGCGCTTCACTAAAAAGAGGGCTGGGGGCCGATCTCTTTTCTCAGCTGGCTCTTTCTTATGGAACAGCCTCCCCTTTCCTCTTCGTCTTGAGCTGGATCTCCTAGAATTCCAGATGCTCTGCAAGCCTTTCATTTTCACCTTCTCCTTACCCTATGCCCTCCTTTGCTAATCCAACAGTTGCTGAGATTGGTGGCCAGGCCCTTATGTGTCCTTCTGGGCCCTGTCCTCCCACACCCAGTCACCTTTCAGACTCCACCCGCTTCCAGCACTTGCCTCGGGACCCACTGGCCTATGCCACTATAGGCCTTGTGAAAAACCAGAATGTTTTTCACTGCCCGAACCCCAGGGATCCTTTGCTCAGGTGGCCAGGGAACGGCATCATTTTTTGGATCCAGACCCTGAGGGTGGACAAGTGCAGGAGGATCACCTGAGTGAGAGGTCCTCAGTGAGTGGGGCAGAGACACCTGATGGTGAGACACGGTATCCCCCTTATTGCAATTACCCACAATCGCACAACCCCTCTACCATTTTTGGACATTTCCAAACAAACAACATCTTCCCCTCCCCATCTTCAAATAGTATTGTGACGAAGAAGAGATGATTGCGAGTGGTAAAGATTACCCATATAAAACACCTTACAACACAGAGGAAAGACTATCACCAACCACTTTCATGTTGTCCCGCTAATGAGATCAGGCAGGGTCAGGCACTTAAATGTAATTACTCAAACCTGACTTCACTTGACTCTTCAGGCAGCATAAAAGGCAGAGCAGCACGGCACACTTTGAGCGAGTTGGGGATGCTGGAAGGTGGAAGTAGCCAGAGGAAGACCAAAAGAGCTGGAGAGATCCTGGGAGACCTGGAGGGGGAGGAAGCTGCCCTGACACAGGCCCTGTGAGTTCAGAGGAGACTGCACTGTGTAGAGGGACCGGTACCTCCATAAGGCAAGACCAGGGGCAGCTGGAGTTGCCTGGTGGTACCCACAGCAAGACTCCTCCCCTGTGCCAGGCAGGTGAATCCAGGTCTCTGAGGGCCAGCTGGAGAGACCCTGACCTCAGATCAACATCCCCTTTTAGCTACTGCAGCTCCCAATGCCATAAAATGCCATAAAATGCTGTTCTGGGGAGTTGTGAAGTGGGAGAAAAATTAGCCCAGTGCAAGACCTTTTCGTTTTGAATTGAGAATTTTTAAAGGAGGCTCGAGCCCGGTTTAGGGAAGCCTTTGGTGTGAACTGTGCTGCATGAGAAAAGGCTTGATCCAGGCTGAGGGAAGCCTTCCTTGTGAAGCTTAAAAGGAGGCGATCTGTGTCTGACCGAAAACCTTGCCGAACAAAGCAGCACCAGTAAAGACAGCACAGCTGATGAGTCAGAGTGATTGACCTTTGGGAGGCCAAGAAAGGACACCATACACAGAGTGTTCCGACTGATGATGAGTGTGAGAGAAAGAGGTATTGAGATCAAAGTGGTCATGCAATAGGTCAAGCTAAACCCTGTGCACATTCCAAAGTCTTCAATAGTTTAATTTACATCACAATTGGTCTGAGCCCGGCTGGGGGAGACTACTTGAACAAAAGAAAGAGATCTGACCCAGCAGAGGGGATCTGGGGTGAACTGAGAGTCACCCAAAAAGAATTCAATGAACCTTGTTTCGAAAGGGATCTGAATCCAGAAGAGGGGATCGAACATTGAACTTTTGTTGCAAAAAGGGATCTGAGCCCGGCTGATGCTGATGGGGATCCAGGGTGAACACCCAAATTGAATGCTAGAAAAAGGAAAAGAACGTTTGCTTTTGTACAACAGGCCCTCTGCGTCAAGAGTCTTGCAAGAAGTAAAGAGGTTTGGACACAGAAGGTCCTAAACTGTGAAAATGGAACTGTATCCTCGTGCCGCAGAGGTCAGAGTGTGTGCTTTGCTCAAGTGATAGTCGTAGCTTGCTCCCATCTGTAGATTTGGGTTTAGATAGGCGTTTATCACACCCTTGCGAAAGTTCAAAAAACACCCTTGAACTGTGATCACATGTCTTACTATTGCCACCAGCCTGCACTTACCTACTTATTGGCAACTGGCCTCCCCCTAGCCCTTACTCCACTGAGCACTTACATCTGCTGCCTACTAAGGAGCATGAGCACTTACCCCCCACCCCCACTCCCTCTCCTCTCCCTGCGCTTGCACGTTCTGATTGCACACACTGCCTAGTAGGTCTGTCTTTAGCCTCAGTGTGTTCATTTGTTTCTCAATCCCATGTTCCCTCCCTGTTGCCCTGTGGGTGCTTTGAAACACAATTTACTTACTGTATAAGCGCCTAACAATTGCACAATAAAAAAATAAATAAGATACCCAGTGTCACTGGTATACATTTCTGCAAGCAGCTCAAAGTGTTTCTACTATAAAGATGGTAGGATTACAGCCAATAAATAAAGTCATACATGTCAATAGTGCACAGTAGAGTTACTGCGGACCCCTTGCAGGCATCTAATGCTCTAGCGAGCCCATTCCTTCTGTTGAGTTCCTATGCTTGAGAGAAAACAGGGAGAAGCAGCACCATTGAAAAGGACTAGCGTACATGGAGCCGGTTACAGGGTATAATACCATCAAATGGGACTCCATTGGATGGTTATGGGTGAAAGGATTGAATACAAAGGATCGAAATGCAATACATTTGAGTCAAAAGGACCGGGGAAAAAAGACAATGTTTTTTATTTTCTTTTTTTTGCGTTTTTAGGCCAAAACCCTTTAATTTTACCTATACCAAAACCCCCCCAAAAAAATACATTAAAAAAAGGCATTCGGCCTTTTTTTCGGTCCTTTTGACTCGAATGTATTGTATTCAATCCTTTTGTTTTCGAATGAATGACTGGACACCCATTGGATATTGACTGCACAATACACAGACGTACTGAGTGAGGTAAATAACCCATATTGATGCCATGCACTACTTTGTAGGTGCCCCATGGGGTATATATGCCCTGCAAGTCCAGCTTATAAGAAGATGGTGTTTGAAATCAGTAGTGATATTATTTTATGGTTACTGCCATAGTCCTGATGAGGCCCTGTAGTCATGGTGTTGCTGTTTCTTTTCTGTATTATTGGCCCGTGATATGTCAGAACCATACTCAATGGTCATGTTCTTTGTCTTGGTGTTTCATTGCATCTTCTCCTTTTGTGCATGGCTTTCTGTTTTACATTTTGTGGGAGGTTTGCTTTTCAAACTTGGTGATGGAGGTGATTTCTTCGAGCCTGCATCAAGTATTAGAAACCATTCCGTTTTATAGGTCTACGGGCGATGAATTAGTAGCTCAGATTTTGCTCCTCAAACCGATGCGAAACAGTTTTTTGACATAAATGTGCTGGTGGTCTGTACTATGTTGTTTATCTTTGAAATTAACAAACATAATGTAAGAAAGAAAACAGTGTCACAAAAACCTCAACCAGGCCACTCTTCCTTGGTGTTGTCTTGTGTGGAAATGTGATACAATTCACAATTATCTCCAAACTGAGCGATTGTGCGCTGGAGCAGAGGTGGACTGGGAAGGCATACACGGCTAGAGTTGATCTCAGTGCGATATACTCAGTGTAAGAGCATAGCTTTCTGATAGGAGCAAGTCACTCTCTTTCACTGCACTGTATGCAGTGATTCCATCGACCAGGAAGGAATGTGTGGTCTTCTGTACGTGTCCCGCATGGGTCTCTTGACCCTCACAGCTCTCCGTCATCTCTCAGGTCTCCCAGCTGTGTCAGCTCACTCAGCTCTGTAGGACATGTCAGTTTGGTTAGCTCCCTCCAAGTTCGCAGCTGTCCCAGTGCTCTCAGGTCTCTGAGCATTCTCAGCCACTTAGTGCTCTGGGCCACACAGAATCTCATGTTATCCAATCAGCCAGTAGTCATTCTTCCAAAACATGGCTTGGGATTGGTTCTGCCCCGATGAGTCTATTTGATTGGCCTCCCTTGGGTTTTAGTCAGGACATTGGTTTGCCTGTGCTTTTGGGAGAGTCTCTGGCTCTTGACACTCATTTTGCTGGTCAGGTGGATGCCCCACTTCCTATCGGCGGCTTCAAATCTGTCAGTGATCAGGTCTCTGTTGCTCTGCAATGATTCTTTGCTGATCTCTAGGCCTGAGGCTGGGAAGGAGTTATGACCCCGGGCAGTGAATTTAACCCTTTGACTGCTTGTTTGCGAAGCTGCAGATTGTTACGGGGCCTGTCGCTACGACCGATTCTGCCACCTCTCCCCTTCCTGGCTCACACTCATGTTCCATGTGTTTTTTCCTCCTCCCAGAGGTATCAGGTAATAATGTCCCCATACATGATGTCCCCATACATAATGTCCCCATACATAACGTTGCCGGGAAAAACCATTGGCGACAGTATATATGGTGACATTATGTATGGGGACGGGTTGCGGGATGTCCCCTGCTCCCCTTGTAAAAAAAAAAGAAAAATTGGGAGTTGCGGGGGAGTCCCCAGCATGTTCAATGTAATAATGTCTCTGAAAAAAATGGCAACTTTTTTGTCAGGAGACATTTTTGCGGGGACATAGAACCCTCCCAGACCGGTCCATGATTCGTGTCATTGTCTCCATAAAGGAATGATAGACTGGATGAGGGAGAAGGGAAGCATTATTAAGGATTGTATGAACTACCGGGCAGGGTGGGGGGGCTCTTTGGATCCCAACCAAGACAACCTCCAGGTAGCTAGCGCCATTGGTGGGCCAGGTTTCCTGGTGCCCGGAGTACTCCCCGGTTCTTGGGATGATGTCAGGGTACTGCCCTCATCAAACACATGTTCTTTGGTGTCTAGGGAAACATGTTTTCCAGCCTCAGTGTGTGCTGGGGAATCTTAAGGAGCTGCCAGACCATTGCCTTCCACTGCCATTCTCTGCTGTATTTGCAGCATGCCTTGTGCAACACTGCAAACTCTACATCCACACCATGATCTGGAGCATGTGGAGTACAGTACGTATGCAGGTCACGCAGTCATTAGTATAGTGCGTGCATTTCCATTCACAATTGGCTCACATTTTAGATGTCTGATTCAATATATGACTATTGTCTGTTCCCTTTCCAAATCTGATAAACACCTGGTTTTTAAAGCCAAGATTAGGCTGACAAATCGATGTGTACAGGGAACAAGCCCAGACCCTATTATATATAATTCAACAACTTTCTGAAGCATTGTATGTTTAAGGAATTAGAGGAACAGCTATGAGGTCGAAATAACAGATTGATCTTTTGATGAGATGTAAGGGGAAACGTGTGTTCTCCGGGAACATTTAGAGCCAGGGTGATGTCTGATGAGTTTTACCAGTGAAGGAGAGTAATTCCACAAATCCACCTCTGGAGACGTTCCCGGCTCATTTTTCAACAGGAGGATACCGCAGCAAGGCAAGTTCAGTGTTGCGGTAGACTTTCCCGGTCATAAACTTCATTCATGAAGACACTAGGTTGCTTCTCTGGAGCGTACGTGGGCTTATAAAGAGTCCAATTACCTCAACTGGATTCGAAACAGAGAACGTTTGATGACTTGCCGCCACATGTTTCGGTTAAAGAGCAAATGCTTATGGTTCAAGGTCAGGTGTTTCCCAAGAAATAATACAAATAAAACCAAGAGGGGGGTGAAGAGTTCGGAGGCTGACGTCAGAACTGCAGCTATTGGTGTGCAGTTGCAGGGTGCCACCCACTTCAGTAACCAGCAGCATCCCAGAACTAATCACCCACACATGTTATTTATGGTCCCTAGAAAGATTACCAAGAAGGCATGTTTTCATCAAACAGCATTTTAACCCTAACATGTTTCAGATGTTCAGTAAATCAATTATGAAGTCTAAAGGATACAGCTGGTCTGTGAAACTTAATAAGTGAAACTTTCTATCACTTGCACTGCACATATTCCATGATCTCCCTTTGTCCTCTATCTTCACTCGTATTTTCGCTTTGACTTATTTTTCACACAGGCGCCAAAAAAAACAGATCCTCGTATGAATGGACAAAGACCTCGAACCCACCTCCAGCAAACTCAATCAATGCTCATCAGATATCTGAGGTAGGACAGGTGAAAGTCAGCTTAAAATCAGGAGCAACAAAACAGAGGTCGCTATCACCAATCACATCACCCAGTAGTGACCTTTGTCCATCTTGGCATCCTCCCTTGGCACATCCCCTCGCCTTGTCCTACCTCCTGTGGGTGATTTCTCATTTGCCCCCAGAATAATGTGGTGGTCAACTCTTGTTATGTACATTCCTGAACACTAGAACTATCTTGTACAGGTTCATGTTAAACCCCCTTTATCCTATCTATTGGGCTGTGGGAAGCTTATTACCCATCTCCTGGAAACATGGAGCCTGTCTACTTCTTAGCCTCAGAAAAGAGATTACATCTTGCAGGCAATATCTGTCCTCCTCCGGCTCCTACTATTTACCAACGAGCATTGGGACTCAACCTTCCCTGCAGACAAACTCCTGATAACTGCTCACTTGGTGAGCCCATATCATTCTTGCTGGCCCCAGAATTGCTCCCCTTTAGGATTCAGCTTAACCTTTCCCAAAAGCCTTCCAACAGTCATAGAAGGTGTATTCTGCACTACCTTTGGGAACAGCGCTGTATGGTCAGATGAGCTGGTGTCAATGGGTTTTGGGGTATCACTGCCAATCTGATAATTTCTTTACTCTCCAGGTCAAAGGCCAAATCCTGATTTCATATCATCCATGTACTTTTACTCCTAAAAACTGTGTGATGAACCTACAGAAGATGTGCTTTTGTGACAAACACAGGACAATTGCAGTCCGGAACTGGAGTGAGTCTTTTTTCCAGGACCACACACTCATAGTATTGTTCAGATTTTCAAGAGAATAGAAACTTGACAAATATTAAGGGTCTAAAGTAAACAATTGTCAATACTGTGCCTTCCAAATTGGGTGACCCCGATTTTCTTCTGATTATTTACATTCATTATAAAGGTTCGGAGAAAAAGAAGGCGGCCATTTTGAATATGGCAGCCAAAGCACATTGACATACTGATTCAAAATGCACTACTTATTTTAACCAATTGTGGGCCTATACACGTTTTCCTTACATAATCCTTATTTTTACATTTTGAGTATTGGTGGGTATGATGATTGAATCAACCATACTGTATTATACATAAGATAAAAACAGTGATTGCGGTCTCTAGACCGTGCTTTTGAAAAACATGTTGGGCGGCTTGCTGTATTTTTGTTATACCTGGAAGGAGGAACGCCGGAGTTGGTTGGGCTAAGTGGTCGGACAGGGGCGCATAGTGGTGAGGCTGTGCAGTGTGGGGGGAGTGTGGGGCCACCCCCCTGAAATTGGCTATGGAAGGGAGGGGAATGCAAAATAAAGACCTTACGGAGGGCAGCCTTCACGGCTGCATTCCACAAAGTCTGTCTTTTATTGGTGGGGTTTAGACTAAAAATAGGTCAGCTAGAACAGTGATTATATTCAAGCAGAAAAAATTAGACTAAGGTTCCCATTAGGAGGCAGGCGTTAGCACGGCTGCCGCCGGTATTTTATTTTTTCCGTCGCCCAGAAATGGGCAATTACCGGGTCATTACGGCCTTGCCGGACACGGTATTTGCCCATTCCTGGGCGCTGGGAAAAATTCTTCCCCATTCCCATTTGAGCCCCATGGGGCTCAATGGAGAAGCCGGATGCACCGGCACCGTTATGAACCGTGCCGGTGCATCCAACATGCTGTGCTTGCGGTTGCCGCTCTGCCCAACCGTGAGCACAACTCGTAGTTTGCCTGTCCGGGAACTACCGTACTGGCAAGCTTACCGGTACCATCGTTCCCGGACCGGCAAACTTGTAATGAGGCCCTAAGATTCCAACGTGTCTTAAAGCCACGTCATCTTTATTTTGGCAGGGACAAGCAAAGGGTCCTTTTTCTCAAACAATATCTTATATGATAGTGAAATAACCGGTGAGCACGTGGTATAACTTTGCGATGAACATGTTAAGAACTATCAACAGGTAACTCGAAGCATGTGTCTGACAAGATGAGGGGATCCTAAAAAGGAATGAATTTGGGCACCACTGCCTTCCCTTCGTCTTTCCACTGGGATTTTGGGTGATCCGAGGAGATCTAGTTTCAGAGGCGGAGCAGCCGAAACAGGGAGTCACCGGAGGAACTGAGTGAGGTATTCTGGGAACTTGAGGACGTATCTAAATCGGTCATGCTAAAATGCTCCTTCGGTGCTCCGTGAGTTGTGAATGTTGAATGTTATGTTATGTTTTTATGATTTGTAAATCACATACTCACGCCCAATTAAGGACACCATGGCACTAAAGATAGCGGACAAATTAAGTATATTTGCACTAAAACTGAAGCCTGAAGCTTATGGGAATATAATGTTTATTTAGGGAAGAGGGAGCATGCAGAGGCCATACTGCCATCCACAATGCCACCTTTGGGGCACTAATGAAAAAGAATATTCTGGATGCTGCCGCTCACCGCTTGCATTCATGACGCAGGCACCGAAACACGCTTATAAATGCCTTCAATTGAGTTCCTGCTCGTTTGCTCAACCAATTGTTTCTGTCTCATAATAGCAGCTGTTGACAGCACTGGAGTGTTGCGTTCGTGGACACTTAGCAGCTTCTCTGCTGGGACAGTTACCTCAGGCAGCCAAAGTCCACAAAGAGGGCCTAAATTAAGCGCACAAGCACTTAGTGAGCTTTCCAGCAGGTTTTTCCAGCGTCTAATGAATCAAGCAACAGGAACAAAAGGCAGGTGCATGCAGCACGCTGCAATTTAAATTGGAAGTAGGGGAAGGTCAGACCGTCAGACGCTCATGCGTTGATTTAAAATGTGTTTGGCTTCCGCAACCAAAAATGTCAACGACTGCCAAGACTGTTCTTCCATAAGCCCGAGGAAGGTAAGGAAATTTCCTTTCAGGAAATAAGGTCTGAGGACTGAACACACTCTACCTTCAAAGGGGTTGTTCTTCGGCCTGACGTGCATCTATCATTTACGACAAAATATTGTTTTAGCTTTTCCGCTTAGTCCAACTGGTTTACATCCCCGCATGGCTGGGCATTCCCTATCAAAACACATTAAATTTACTGCATAAAAGGTGCAACATTTTAAGAAAAGAAATGCTAATGAAACATACACTAGAGAAACAAAAAAATCCCTTAATACTGTTAGATGGCTTGTTATGTGATGTTGGTATAGCGCCTAACTGCTATTGTCATGCCCTCGAAGCACTTCAGGCTGTCTGGGAGTTTGGGCAGACTGTAGTTTGAACACACATGATAAACAGTACATTTTATTGCAGGAGAAGAACACACTGCATGATTTTAAACGTTTGCAATTGCATGAAAATTATAATTGTTATAATGGTTTATGGTAATTCCATCGAATGTGTACCATCGAATGACCATTCATCTAAAAAAAGTATCGAAAAAATGTTTTTTACTATAAAAAAAATGGGGGGTGCCCCCCAACCCACTATTTTACCCTTTAACCCCCATTATAAATAACACTAAAGCCTTTACCTTGAACAAACATGCATTCAAAGCATATTTTTTCGATGCAATTTTGTCAATGGAATGGCATTCGATGGTAATGTTTTAGATGAAATGACCAGATATTGTTATAATTAATATGCAGTGACATCTTAAACAACCTGACTTAGCAGCTATTTTGAGTATGATCATGGTAAGGATGGCTGGGAGGTAATCTTAAATTGAGAAATGCTCAAGCAGGGGCGTAAAGCTCTTTTTTCCTTCCCTATGGTATTCGTGTTTTACTTTTGTGATTCCCTTCGGGAAGTTTGTCTGGAAATGATGTGGGATATATTGCTATGCAATATTTTATCTACTTGTGCGATTTCCTAGGGAAGTTTTAAATGCTTGATGATGTTGTGGGTTTTATTGCTAGGCAATATCTTACTTTGTTGTCTATGAAACGTTTGTATAAAACTGTAACAAAGTAGATAAATAATTGGTGGAGAGGATGAGCACTACTATTTAGTCGTGTGTTGATGTGTTTGGTGCAGGGTTTGTGTGTTGTTTGCTAGATCAGTGAACGTGTGATTCCTGGGAGGAGGTCCCGATTTGGCCTGGGATTCAGCCAACTAAAATAAGGGTGCTGCACCAAAAGGCACGGGGAACAATGCGCAAACAAGCGGGACAGGCAGATCACTACACCGAAGAATTCATCAAATTCAATTTCATCCAGTTTTTTCAATGAATTTTGCTGCAAATATATTTGTGGGGGTGGGTTTAGGGTAATACATAATGTCAGGGATTTATGGCAGGGATGAGGGGCGGTCTCCCCCTACATATATATTTGTGGGAAAATCTACCCAAAAATCAAAATCGATAAAATCGAATTTTATGAAATGAGTTCGACCAGATCACATAGAACCCAAAGCAACTATCTCGAGAACAACTTATTGCAGTAAAAGGCGCAACATTGCATGCACATCACATGCACATTTGTTAAGCATTGCGTGCCAGATGGTATGTTATTCTACGCCCATATCGAAAAGAGCCATCTAGAACGAAGCAGGGCAAAAACAGAAGGAAGAAATGGAACGTAGTCAAAATTCTGCTCATTATAGGGACCTCTACCAAGGGCCTCTGCGGTCAGCTCCAATTTCACATTTGCATTTAATTGTTGCAGTGTAAGTCAATTTCAATTTTTGTGCATGATTTATTTCCTGATTATGTGGTCATTGTGTGTATTCCTGATTTATGGCTTCATCGGCGATACACTTAGTTTACTACTACACTGTTTCACTTTGTCACTGTCTCACCCTCAAATAGACTCATTGTACACAGCGTGCACGGTGCAACGAGGATCCCGGAATTGGCAGATGAGGGGAGATGGCAAAGTGGATGCTCAACTCGGTATCATAAACCATGAGGGTTCTGAGAGAAAGGAAGCTTAGCTCCAGAGAGCTCAGCTTGCCTGGGATATCAAAACCCCAGATGATCATGTCGCCTTCCTTAGTAGGTTAGTTGGCAGGGTCAGAGCCGTACCAAACCTCACTATAACTGTGAGGTGCTGTGCTCAATGAGCATGCTGAGACGTTTGCCTGTCATGAGTCTCTTACTAATCCTCTCGGAGGTGAACATGGCACATGATGTTTGGAGAGAGTGAGTGAATGAGTAGGTTTAATTCTTAACTCTGATGTGAATTGTGACCGTAGCACAGTGCCTCGGCCAGGGTCGCCAAGTCTGGTCCCGAGAAGAATAATCAGACTCCACCTTGAAGGTTATACTCAAAAGCCATCTGAAAACAGTGAATCTAAAAGGAAGTCATTTATTTTGTCATTGGCCATCCTGTAAACCAGGTCTGATTGGGGCTGTGGAGGACTGTATCTGACGAAATGACTACTGCTATGCAGAACTACAGGGACGAGTAGTGGCTAGACCACTTACTCAGTGCTACACTACTACTAAACCATCAGTGATCCCAATCCCAACCATAAAGTTGAAATGGACACAGTCCGGCCGGTGGACCTCCTTCTCCTTTTTGTAATAAGGTGGGCCAATGGCAGGATATACTTTTCAGGAGCGGAGTGATGTGATGTGCAGTGACACTTGATTTCCTCTGTGTGTAGTGGATGAGGGATTCGCCATCTGTCAAAGGCCTAACAGCACCTGTGGGTCACACTACTAAAAAGCTATGGCCGTACCAAGTCTGAATTGAGGTGCCTTGGCGGAGCTGCGAATAAACTAGGAATGCTACGTAACCTTAATAAACACTAGCCGCAGAGTCATTGAACGCAACAAAGCCATCATTTTACTACAGTACCAATTAAGAGGTAGTGCCAAATGTGTCTCTACAAGGTAGCAATGGCCTTTAAATGGACAGTTGTGACATTTCTGGACAGGCCTATTTATCACGTTGCACTAACCTCACCAGCACTGTTATTAAAGTAAGGGTAACAAATACTAGTTGATCGTGTTTTTTCAAGTCTAGCACTAAAATAGCAGGTTGCGGTGGGATTTAAGAATGAAGTACATCAATTGAACTGGATGCAGATTACAAAGGTATATTAGCAGAGGTTAGGGTTGATGTCTAACGCCACTTCTGCCTTTAGGGTTTATAGATTCCAGTACTGGAATATCAAAAGGGTGCTGTTGGTCCAGATTGTGGTGCCTGGGCAGTGTTGTCTATCGGTCAAAGTACTGAACTAGTAGGGCTTGCCGAAAGACAGGATTTGGCTATATTGGTAGAGCTATGTATGGAAGGCAGTAATGGAATTCAGTACAAAGGTATGCGCATGGGTAGTACTGGCATGCAAGGGGTACTGCAGAAAAAGATGTAGGTGCTTTGATAGAACGTCATTGGAGATTTGGTGGGTCTCTATCCTTGGATGTTGCGTGTGCAGTATTGAGGTGCGTTGGCAAGGCTCTTATTGACCATACCAGAATATCCGTAGCTGCAGTGGGGCACAGATGAGGCACATCGGCAGAGTTGCCTGTGGGTCGCATTGGAGCAAACCAACCCACCCTCCTCAAAAACTAGCTCTAGACCTCTAAGGAAGCATTCTGGAAAAAAATGGTTGAGTGGAGTAAAAGGCCCGATGCAGGCCGCACAGAGCAGCCTCCTATCGGAATGCTCCATTGCATTACATGGCATTATTTGGGATATTCATAACGTGCATGCATGAAACCGAGTGTAATGAACACCATCTGGGTGCAGATGCAAATGATAATATCACCAGAGGAGTCAGAATCACTTAGCAAAATAATATAGTTCTAAGGGCTTTCATAAGGAATACAAAGAATCACACTGATGCAAATCTGCTGGAAGGAGTTCCACTGCTGGGTGGAAAACAGAAAAGCACCTACCCTCCACCCCAAACAACTATTTTGAGAGTGTAATGGTCTGCAGATTGACAAATCTAAATCTTGGATATCAGATATTTAGGTGCAAACCATGAAGGCTTTTAGATAGTGTAAGGGTGTGTAAGGAGGAGACTGACACACCAGTAGCATGAAAAGCCCTACCTAGCCCTACTACTAAGGGGAAAGGTAGGTTGAGCACTATGCTCTGACTCAACTTGCACTTCCCTCGGGGTTTCCTTGGGTTTGTGCAGTTTTAGTTGAGCTGCGAGGTTGCTGGTGGTTGAGGTGTTGCCCAAACCTCGTATGATATCTGAAATGGGTTTTTGCCCAGTTACCTTGCACTTGAGACCTTTAAAGAGTCTTGATATTGTGGTTCATAGTGATTAGTTTGATCTTTAATATCATTATTACTGTGGTCAGCCGACACGTGTTTCGACCCCTCTTTATCGAGGCTAGTATTCTTTTCAGTATTTCTTTGTATGAAAATCTCAGGGGGACACCCAGTTCACACAACCAGACTGGCCCAACCGAGGACCTACCCATGGGCGACGACAGGAAACGGAGCCCTGAGACTTGGATCCGTAGAAATACTCAAAAGAATACTAGCCTTGATAAAGACCCAGAGGGGTCAAACCATGTGTTGGCTGACCACAGTAATAATGATATTAAAGGTCATACTAGCCACTATTAACCACTGTCACTGAGAGGGGTTCCCTGTCTCAACTTAATACTAAGGATATGTCAGAATATCCGTAACCAAAAGTACACTGTCCTGTGTCAATAACTATTTTCTTCCCTTACTCTTCTAACTAAACTAAAAGGTTGGCGAGTCTTCTGTAGAGTGGACCACCATGCCAGTAGTCTGGAGATACTATTTTCTGAGGGACTAACACCCTTCAACAGGTTACAGTCCATTTCAGCCCACAAAGTTCCAGATTGATAATGTCTCAGTTCACAAATAAAGCAAAGTTCCAACTCAAAACCTTAGTTCCAAGAGAATGACTCTCCTTCCCCTTAGCTTTCTAAGGCTTCTCACAATGTTCACAATACCTGGGGAAATTACTCCCTTCTCCTGCCCTTTTTCAGGCTTTTCACAATGTCCACATACACAAGGGGGAATGTCTCCATTCCCCTGCTCTTTAAGCTTTTCACAATGTTTATAAACACCAGGTGGCATGACTCTGTCCCCCTGGTCTTTCTTAGGCTTTTCACAATCACAAACACCAGAGGAATGGCTCCCTCCTGCTTGTCTTTCTTAGGCTTTTCACAATGCTCACAAACATGAGAGGGAATGACTCCATTCCCATGGTCTTTCTTAGGCTTTTGTCTCACAGCCTACCTGGTTCAATGTCCTGCCAGGTACTGTGACTATGAAGATGACTTAGGTTACTGTTTATAAAGGGGTGCAGGTCCCAGACCCATGAGATTCTCTCCTCTTGGGGCTGCAGACCTGGTTCGCTATCCTGCCAGGCACTGTGACTATGAAGATGACTTTGGAAGCAGTTTGTTATTAGATGTGGGTTCCAGACACCTTCTTTATGACTTGTCTGCCCTTCAGGGTTCCCACCAACTGTCCCGGCTACCTGGTACTCCCCAGGGTACTAACCAGCAACCTCCAGTTGTCCACAGGCTTCTCTTCCCTGCTTGCACATCTCACAGACGCTCCAGGGGCTACGACAACCTTGCAGCATTCCCCTGCTGTTTGGTTTCGCCTTTCCAGCTCTCTGTCCATGCCGGTTCTCCCAGTCAGCTGGCTGCCCTAGTCTCTTCCTCCTTCTTCGGTCCAACCACAGCAGATTTGTAAGGGACCCCTGTGTCAGCGGCCAAGTGTCTTAGTCTCTACACTCCAGGTGTCTCTGTTGCTCCAGCTTGGTTAGAGTTTCCTGGTTCGTGCAGGAATGGTCTGACAACCCGTGAAGTCCTCCTTTGCTCTTTGTTATCGGGTTGTTGCAAGTTGTTTAGGCCACGCATGTTGGTTCTGCATGGCACTCTGCATTGCTCCACATCTTTTCCTCGTCTCAGTATTGATGTTCTCATCCTCAACTTGGTTACTTGTGCTCTACTGCCTCCCAATCTCTAGATATGACTCACATAGGTATGGCCTACTCTTTCTCGTCACAGTACATTTTAGGGAGGTCAGATCTTTTACCCTATGGAGATACATGGAAGTGTGTAGGATTATGGGATCCTGTAAAGGGTAGGAGGATGAAGTGTGGGGCTATGGTTCGGGCATACTGCGTTCTTCCTGGACAGTTGTCCCTAGTGCCATAGGGGGGATCCCTCCCCACAAGATCCACCTGCTGAGTACCACCCCAAGGTGGACTATATGGTAGCGGCCTCACCTCCCTGGACTCTTGGGAAGGGGATCCACCTAGGGGAGAAGGGATGACATTCTAGATATCTAGATAGGGATGAGATAGACAACAAAGTATTTTAAAATGTACATGTTGCCTCACAGGCAGCTAATGAAGTCAATGACCGTAACAAGAAATCAAAGAAGATTTGGGAATTCCGAGGGCAAGCGGCAGAGCAGCATTTATAATGGTGTGTTGCCTGTTTAGTTGAATCTCGAGGATCCTGACCAAAAGCACATTGACATAAGAAAGCCTTATAAAAAACCAATGCTCTGACTGCAGCTTAATTACCCATAGACAGTGAGGGAGAACCCGCTTTTGCAATCAAAGTCTAAAGAAGGAGCCCTTGCCAGCCTTCCCTACTTGGAGGTGGACTCCTAAGTCAAACTACAAGACAAATCCGAAATTCTTACCTTTCTTAGTATATGCAGAAGGAAGTCCAAAAAGAGCAGCAGGATCCTTGAGTAAATGAAGGTGACCTAACGTGCAATTCTGTCTTCGAAGGGTTCAGTTTCAAATTTGAATGACGCATCCAATATTCCATCTTGCTGGAGATCAGCTTTTGAAAGTCTTCTTAGGGGTGGAAGCTTTCAGATACACTTGGATATTATCAGCATCAGAAATACATTGCAACCCCGAGTTAACCAAGAGCAAGCACAATGGCTGCAGAAGACCACAAGAAACGTAAACAGAATTACAGACAAAGTGGCCTCGTTTGATATTTTGGGGCCAGTCACATACAAAAGCTAGATCCATTTATTTGTAGAGGCTGTTGATTCAGTCAACCCCAATCAATTCCAAATGAAAACAGCAAATTCTAGGGTTTGGCAATTAAATCTCAAGTAAAGCTTGAAGTCCTAGAAGGTGAAGAAGCAAATTACGAGTGAGGCTGAAGAAGACCTGATGGCAAATTATGATTTGTTTTCAAGCGTTTGATACTTCCAGGTAGGTTGGTTGTGACCAATGGATTGCAGTCATAACGAGATATGGGTTTCTGGTGTGATCTGGGCAAATGAGGTCAGGAGATGGATGATCAGATCAGACCTTCAGCTCCAAAGATGCTGAGCTATGAAGCATAGATTTGGGTTTATAGTGATAATTTCGAAAACAATGTCGGAAGTCATTTTTTTGGAAAAAAAAGTAAAAATAAAATGTCGAATTTTTATTCAATACTTTTTTTTCGAAATGGGGGGTTCCGCCCAACCCCTCTTATTTTAATTTTTGTTTTACCCATTTTTTTTACTCCCGGACCCTAAAATAAATATATAATTTAAAAAAAGGAATTCGAAATTTTTTTTCGACATTTTTTTATCGACATTTTTGTCATTCGACATTTTTTTTTCGAAATTATGACTGACCACCATAGATTTGATGTGGCCAATGCAAGCTTTTGAAATACTGGCCTAAAGGATATTACTGAAGTCAATGTAGAAAAAAAAGAGCACGACTGGTCAAAGGCAAGACTTCATGGTGGATGAACTGATTTATTAAATTAGGCTCATTCTGGAAGACACAGACAGTCTGTTTGGCCATAGATTTTTGGAGGTTTAATCAGCATGAAAGATTTCTTGGCCATTGGAAATTCAGTTGGATCAACAAGGCAGATTTCTGTCTTACCTTTTTATAGGGTAAAATTAGATATCAATATTTTAATTAAGGACAGTACGAAACTCGGTTTGGAGTTGTCATAAGAAGTGTGTGAGTGTGATCATTTACATGGTGTATACTGTGGAGTGAAATATGTCTTGAGCTTCATGTTAGGAGGGAGGCTTGATACTGTATCACTGCTCAGACATAGAACACTGATGTTTTGCGAGATGTCTAAAATAAGATAGGCCTTCTGAACTCTAACGTACAGGGGAGGAATTCCATAGTTTGGGCCCAGGGCCTTGGAAACAAAAATGGCTTCTGGTGTTTTGGTGGAAGGTCATAGGGGATTAGGACCTTTTTGGTTTTGGTGAATTTACCAAAATCATTGTTACATAAGAGAGAGGGAGGGAGGGAATGGGGATTCTGAACTGTGAATATGTGGTTGGCATAGCAAAAAGAGTAAAGAAAAAAGGAGCCTCAGGAGGACGTGTCAAAAGTAGGCAACAATAGTCCAAACAAAATCCAACCAGCATACGGAATGGGGGTGGAGTGTATGGTGGGGTTGGTGAGAGTGGGAGAAGGGTGAGTGGGGAGAGAGAGTTGGGGTGGGAGGTAGAGAAAGTGGATGTGGGATGTATGGGTGGATGTAGAAAGGCAGCCACAGGAAGACAAGAAAACAGATCTAATGTCAAAAGCAAGCCAAAAATAGCTCAGTTGTTCACAAAAGATAGCCCAACGTTGAATTATTGTGCAACTGGTAAGTGGAAAGCCTGGCACCGACTTGCTTCGTACAAAGCTGCTGATTGGAGCAAATATTGTTAAGGAACTTCATTTTGGGTACTATGGTGGAGGAGTCTGAAAAAAGATATTTTAGTGGCTTGCCAGTCTCATGGCATTGCCCATTGCTATGCCAACCAGATATTCTCGGTGCGTAACCCCATTCCCTTCCACTCTCTTATTTAATAATGGTTTTGGTAAATTCACCAAAACCAAAAAGGGTGCTCGTCAGGATGTCACAACATAAGTAAAGTCCTCGGTCCAAACGCTAAAGTGACATATCACTAACCTACAATTGGGGAAAAAAGAAGATAGAAAAGAATTCTAAACTGAGGCTTTTCTCAGGATTACTTCACCCATGCAAATTTTGGAGGAGGCTGTTTTCTGACTCCCACCCACTGGTGCATGAACTCTTTGAAGACTCTTGAGTAGAGTCTCTTCAAGAAAAATTTAGAGTCTCTTAAAGTTCGTCTTTTCAAGTAAGCAAAATGTCACAAACAAGTTTATTCAATAAGGCTTCTGCAAGATACCTGCGTTTATCCAGTCTCTGGGGATACTGGAGTTTGTCCTTTAAGTCTTGGAAAGGCAACTTCCAAGAATTCTGATCTCTGAGTTTTCCTGGTCGGTCTGAGTTTCCGGCCTCAGGTAGACGGTGGGCTGCTACAGCGCCAGTCAAGTTAGTTCCATTTTGGATATGGGCGCATCTCGCCCCTGCTGTTCCCTGGTTAGTCCATCGTGTGCTAGGGCCATCTGAGACCCTGGCGGTTTCTTGGTTCAGTTTTCACAGATTGTATTCTTCTCTCTCTTTCACCTCGTTTAGGCCATGGACATATTTGGCCAGATATGTGGTGGTTTTTCAGACACTATGAGTGTCTCTCACCCCTTCAGTTCATCGGTTGTCCATTTATGGGCTACTGGTCTTGCCCATCCTTGATTAGCCTCTTGCAGGCTATGTGAATTGGCAACCCTCCTTCTTTTGCAGTTCGTCCATCACCTCTTCATTTCCTTGTTTGGTCCCTCTTGGCCTGTGGGCTCTTCTAGCCCCAGAAAATTCTTGACTTGCCCCTTGCGGGCTATGGGAGTGTCTCACGCCTGCTAGTCTTCAGTTGTTTCTTCAAGGGCTGTGAGCTCCTCAGGCACCAGTAGTTCTTCGTTTAACCCATCCTGGGCTTGATATGATAGTTTATTTATTACGTGCTTAATATCAAGAGGTTTCTCAGCGTGGACCCGGGGATCCAACCTGTGTTGCTCCGTGTCGTCTTGCTTCCAAGGCAAGCAAGTTGCCGCTGAGCTATCCTCCCTTTGGCCGGTGTTAGCTTCCCCATGTGGGAATTGGTGGCCTCAGTGTCCGTCTTTGTTGGCGGTGAAGACAGCGGCCCTGTGGTGCTTGGGGACCTTGCTTTCATCCGAGCTCCGATGTCCTTCTCCCACCAGTGTATGTCGCGCACCGGACTCCTCTCTTCTGCGCATTCCGCTCGGCTGAGCTTTCTCCTGCTTGGTGGATGTTCTCCTCTTTGGCTGATTCAAAGTTCCTCCCTGGATTGGCAGAAACAACCTAGTTGGTCTGGGTTCAGTGAAAGTAAGCCAGCCTCTCACCTTATAAGGACCCTGTACATAATGGTCCAGCTTAGTCCCCATAAATTCTACCAGCATGTCGGGCTGCAAGATAAGGGGAGGTGGGATTTCTATCATTAGGTTATTCCTTGTTCCCAGAGGGTGGGTCAACACAGTGGGATCCCGCTTGCCCTGTCCCCTATGGATGGTGTTACAAAGTGGGCTCACTTCCCAAGTCCCAAAGAGGCTATCTCCCCTGTGGGAAGAAGGGACGAACTCCCTGGATACGGCAGAGGTGTTTCCCTTTGTACCTTTTGAATCATAGTGGCTTGAATTTTTTCACAAAGCAACAAAAGAGAAGCAAAAATACCTCTGTAATTTGCATTTTTTTCAATTATTCTATGTCGAAAGATGTTATGACATTTGTGCCATATTTGTGACAAAGAAATTCGAGAATTGGTAGTTGTCTTTTACATCATTGGCTTAATTCAACAGCCTTTCTACACACTATTGGATATAGAAAGATAATTCATTTATTTTAAAAAGAAAGTTGAAAAGCTGAACTCTTATACTGCTTGGTTTTCGAAATACACAATTAAAGGGTAATGGCGTCGTTACTGACCAACTACAATTTTTATCCTAGGACATAAAATATTTTAAAAATTACAAAATTGTGGAACTAATTAAAATATGATGACCAGGGAGGAAAGTATTTTCTGGCACTGAATACGTGAATGGAAGAGATGATGGCTTCGGGGAGACCAAGGGACCTGTACCCGGTCAGTCATAAAGGCGCAGGAAATGCCTGACTCGAATGACATTATTTCTCTTAGAAGCTGTAAATTTAAATAAAACAGCGTTTTCATCAAAACCAAAGGCATTTCCATGGCAACGCTTGTGTTTGGCTGTATACAATGCCATTACACGAAGGTCTAAAAATAAATCGCGGAATTCCTCCCTAGTTTATGTGATGCTGAAAACGTTATTAGCCAAACACTTATAAGCCTTGATAGTTTGATTCAGAAATTTTGTTTGTCTTTTAAAAAAAAAAATCCCTGTTTGCAGTTGAAAAATGTATTGTCAGACCCTAAAGCTTGCCGATGGGTGGCAATGAAAGCACTGACTCTGTGGCCAGAATGAGGCTCGGCTGGCCTAAAGGGCAGTCTGAGCTAGTCTCTGGTGGCTAACGCCGTATCGGGAGGATAGCTCGGGGGCAACGCGCTCGCCTTGGAAGCACAACGACGCTGAGCAACACAGGTTCGATCCCGAGGTCCGCACATAGAAACCTCTGGGTATTAAGTGTGTTATAAATAACCAATTATAATATAAAATAGGGCAATGCCCGAGCCAAAAACGCAAAATGCTGGTGCAGGACAGTTTTTTGGGTCAAAGTGGGCCACTTTTTTGGCCTGTGTGGGCCAGTTTGTTGAGATACTTCACTATGCGGTTAGTAGTTTTGACCTGTGTTGCTGAATAAATACTCTTTAAATTTCATAATGTGCATCACATTTGATCAAAAAACTCCCCCGTGGGTTCTATTGAAACAGGCTGTCACAAAAGGAATGATTTGCCATTTGCAACTATGGGACGCTTTTTCATTGGTGCCCAAGACCATTTTAATGCCCCAGTCCGACCGTGACCAGATTGTGCATGTAAAACTGGAGTGCAGGTTTTACTTGGGCAATTCTGACCCGGGATTGGGCAAGGAGTAATAACACATCAGACATAGTTTCATTTGGTTAATCGGCTCCACTAACAGTGGTAGAGTTGCTGTTCATAGGGGGCCAGTATTGCACGCTTATCGGCCTCCATCTGTTGTCACATCAAGCGGATGCCTAAAGTTCCGATGCTGTATAGCAGGTCTGATTCTGGTACATGCTTAGCACGGTTACACTGAATTTAACAATCATTGCAGATATTCTAATTAGTTACTCATTCAAATTGAACCCACTTTCACCCCCTTCTGTGGGGGAGGGTTGCTTGTGGTAAACTAAGACAGGTTGTATCTTTAACCCTAATGTACATGAAACAGGAAATAGCAGCTATGTGAAAATACCAGGAATTTGTTCACTGTGGTCCGAACCTAGCATCACCTATTTGTATGGAAATTGATATGTGGTAACCCACAAAGGGTGCTGGAGAGAGACATTCATTCTCCGTAGAGGAATACAGTTGTAAAGGGTGCCTCTTCAAAGCATTACTGTAGAAAGGAGGGAGAGTAGAGTTCAGGGAAGCGCAGTGCTGTCCTGGATCACTCAGTAAGGGGCTGTTATCACTCACCATGTCACCCAGATGTATTTCTCTTTGGCATGGACTGAAACCCACCCCACATTCTTCATAGTTCCCTCCTCGTGCTTATGTCTACAGACAATCGTGTTTTTCTAGCTTTTAGTGCTGGTAGTTAACATATTTCTATGTGCTCCCAGCTTTTGCGACTTGGAGATGTGAGGTAGAGTCAACACAAGCCATCAAAGTAGTTGATTGCAATGGGAATCAGCCATACTCTAATGAGGGACCAGTTGCCTCCAACCTGAGGAAAATCTACTGGTCCACACCTTCTAACAAATAGTGATATAACTATCAGCCAATCAGAAAACCTCCACTACTCACCTTACACAGAATCAAATCTCATCCAAACATTTAAGCCTGATGGGCAACTGCTCTAAAGTGGCAGCATCTAACAGTTGATAAAGCACCCAAATAAATGTGGGTGTGTAATATTTATATTCACTGAAAAAACGTCAGTTAAAGTGCAGTTCAGTTGAGAAGATTTGACGTAACAAAACCCTTGAAATTCAGTGGATGTGGGAAGTCATGACTGACTTAACTCGGCACGTTCCCATTGTAAAGCAGATGAGCACATACATATTATAAGAGAAGGGAGTCACAATGACATACACAATGGCATTAGGGGGAACATAGCATTATGGGAGAGACCAACAGGAGCACTCAGAGTTAAGCTGGTGATTACTTCCCACAGCCACTGAATTTCACGGCCTTTGTTGGTTAAATCAGCTCAATTTAACTATACTTTCACTACATTTTTTCAGTGAATTTCAAGGGTTTTGTTATACCATAGTTCTTTTACTGGTCACTAGTCTTTTTACTGCCCATGGCCACACCACCAGGTTTCTTTTGGGCATGGCCCCATGACATGTTGACCACTAGGTTTTGTTGGGGTCGACTAGTCATGGCCCTCAACCACTTTCCATATTGCATCATTCGGATCTTTAAAGTAACCCAGTAGCCATAGCCTAGTAATCGGGCACACCAATTACTGCTGTTAAACTCCCCCTTTGTGTCTTAATCTAATTTATTTTAACTCCCCATAACAGTGGTTATCAATATACTACAAATAACCTCAATTATCTGTAAATGCACACAAATAACAGCGGTTATCCATCAAAAGTGCACAAAATCCAAAACTCTTCTGTGCCCTCCCAGGCACTCACCAAGTGGCCCCCTCCTTGTGCCTTGCTACCCCACTCTCTTAAAGTTCTTTATCCCTCCCTAGTCGTCTCACATTCCCCCCAACATTTATCCTTTCGTCTGACAAACTTTCATTCCCGATCTAGTTTTCTATCATAACCGCAGTTATACTTCCGGATAACCCAGGTTATGCGAAAAAGGTTCAAGCTCTGATCTTGGCCCCCCAGAACCCCACCCCGACCCTTCCCCAACAACTCAATTTCACATAGTGTCTTCTTTCCCCAACCCCATCTCTAGCCTGACGCCATTTCATAATTTTTCCTCCTTCAAGTGGCCTCTTTTCCACTTTTCGTTTCTGCTAACCGTGGTTATAATGATATGATATGATATTTTATTTGTATCACGCTCGTACACAAGTGTTTCAGAGCGCGACTATGCAAGGGAGGGGGAACAAGGGAGAACACAGCACAACATAAAAATGATCTTACTAGGCCCAGTGACATTGAGAACGCGCAAGTGCATGGGAAAGGGAAAAGGGAAAAAGTGCATGGAAGGGAGAGAGTGGAAAGAGCAGAAGTCGAGGAGCGCAGATAAATAAAATAAATAGAAAATTGAGGCAAACTGTGGTAGTGCAGCCAGCAAGTGGCAAGTGCTGTGTTTAAGGCAGCAGACTGGGTAAGTCTGAATAAGTGCAGAAAAGAAGAAAAATGGGAGGGGGGCTGTATGGATACAGATAGAGTCCCCAGTGCAAGGGGTGGCCAGGAGGCAGTGAAGGAAAGTGGCAGGGTCAGCAGGTACCTGGGCCCAGGGGACAGAGGGTGGCCAGGTGCACAGTTCCAAGAGAGCAGATCAGCAGGGAAGAAGGGGAGCGAAGGCAGAAGCAAAGAGGAAGGTTTTGAGGTGCTTCTGCTTGATATACTAGGAATAACCGTGGTTATCTCTCACATCGAGCAAAAAAAAAAAGAAAGCTGGCTTTTTTGTTTCTGAAAAGCCTTGCTGATGCATTGTGGGACACATATATAGCTATAATGTTGGGGAAAGGGGGTACCCCCTTCTCCACTAAATATTTGAACAACTATTGGATGGAATAACACCAGACCTCTTCCGGAAATGTTATTAGCTTCTCTCAGCCTCTCTGCTGCAAATCACCAAGACCGATATGAAGTTTATTTTTAAAACTACTGGTTGGATTTACCACAAAATAATGAAAGAAATTAAGTCAACACTATGTGCCCAAATAGTTTTTTTATCTGGTCCAAATCTGACAAGCAGATTGCATGCTATGGCTGTTCAAAAACTGTACCTTTTCTCTATGGAAAAATACATGCGAGTAGGCTGAAAACAGTGTTTTTATGTTTTCTTAAAAAACTCCACTTTTTCTCTATGGGAAAATGAATGGGCTTAACACTGTGAAACTGTGGTGTTTTGTTTTCTTAATAACGTTTTCATTTTACAACGTTTTGCTCCCAAAATTTGCAGTTGGAGGCGGGGGGCCTTAACAATCTCTTTGTTATGAAAATGTCATCCAAATCCATCCAGCAAGTCAAACGTTATTAGCAATAGATTTTGGGGAAAAGATTTCTGCTTTTTCATTTCTGACAAGCCTGTCAAAGAACCCAGGGAGATTTAGCTATAATTTTCGGAGAATGGGGCACCACCTTCCCAGTCAAATATTTTTAAAACTACTGCATGGAATAATACCACCCCCAAAGCCCCTGGAAATCGAGTCAACACTATTTGCCCAAGTTGTTTTGTACCCAGTCCAATTCCGTCCAGCGATTTTGGCTGTGCACTGGAGCAAAATTTTGACTTTTTCTGTATGGGAAAATTAATGGTGACGACACCGAAACAGCATTTTTTACTTTCTTAAAAAGCTTACTATTGTCTAACGAATCTTTCCCAAAATGTCTGTGGCCTGGGGCGGGACAAACATTTTGTTTGCAATATTTCAACCAAATGCATCATGCAAGTCAAACGTTATTAGCTATACATTTTCCAGGTTCCCTATGTATCTCGATACTCAACTTAACTATAGTGCTAATATACACTAGAAACTTAACAAAAAACATTGTTATGAGTCAGTTAAGTTGAATATGTTTAGTGCAACAAAACCCGTGTAATTCAGTGAACCTTAGTTGAAGAAATGCAAAAGTGATGGTTTAACACTTCAAAAGTGTTGGAAGCTATGCTCACTTAACTCTGCCCCCCTACCCCCCACCTCCGTTGTGCTGACGTGAATGACACTGCATTCTAGTGTTTTCGTATTTCATGTTTCATGAGAGGCTCATGTGAGAAGATCCAAGATGTCTTCAACAAGGACACCCATCATTTTGGCAGCTTTGTGCTCAAATCTCTTCCAAGTGCAAAGGTAGGTGTGGTCTGTCATGGGATCACATCCTAAATCCCTGTCAACTTCTACCTTACCCTTTTGCCACTACATTCCATCCTCTCCCTGCAACTTCCTAATGCTACTTTTCGTGCCCTGGACCTGGTAGATGACAAGACGCTAATAGTTATAATTACTGTCACAAGCTAACAATATGCCATTCACTGGTCAAGTATCGTCAGCTGTGTGGTGGTCCTGCGTGTGTGTGTGTTTTTTTGTCACAGCATGGGTGTGTGTGGGGGGGATGTGTGCAGGTCAATAAGTGAACAGGTGTTTGTCATTCTCAGCTTTTTGTGTGGTCCTGCGAGAGTGTGTGTGTCAGTTATAATAATAATAATTATCATTATTTTTATATTTATTGAGCGCAGACCTAGCTTTGAGAAGCAACAGAGCGCTTTACAGAGCTATACGACAATACAGATACAAAATGGAGAGAGAGAGAGAGAGAGAGAGAGAGAGAGAGATATCATGGCAGCTTCTATTTCTTTGATCTCCTGCACAATTACAGAGGACTAGCCATATGCAAATCAGTTTTTGTCCTGCCACCAATGAGAGAAACCCACCCAAAACTGTATCAGTTTTGTTTGAGTCACCCTTTATGGGATAGGCATGCCCTTATAAGGGTCCAACGTTGCTATGTCTAGAGAATCAATCTACACCTCACCACCCATGAGGCCAAATGGCGCAGAAAGATGTCTGAGGTTGATTGTGGTCTTATGCAGAACGGAGCCTGCATTTAGGGATGGACTGCCCCTTTTGGGATGGGAACGCGCCCAATCTTTACATGTTTTTTCACTGTCTGTAATGGCAAGGAAGGCTGAAAAAACATGTGTTGGAGGACGAACTTGCGCCAAGGGTTATGGTCTATCCAAATAGTTTAAAGGACCTTATAACGCACAATAGTGTGAAAAGAACGATATCCCTTAAAGTGAACTGGGGCAGTAGACCCTCCGATTCAGAAGCCATGACCCTGGAACTTTCCTCCTAGTGTGGATTGCAAACAACATGCTAGGTCCCATATCCCTGTCAAGAAGACATTTGGCAAATGGGCAGCTGGGCACTATATTCTTTGACTGTAACGCAAGCCAAGAAGCATCAGGGTGCCATGTGCCTATGACTGTACGTTTTGAGCCAGAAGTGGCTAGGTGCAATATGATTGAATCTGTATTGTTCATAGACAACCTAAGAAGACGGGTATCCGCCTGAGAAGAAGAGCAGTTACACTATATGATTTTACACCTCCTGATGATGTGGGTATAGACCAATACCAAGAGGTGGGAGAGTGCCTTTGAAAACATTCAAATACTAAAATCCATGAAATGTGAATTATGAATTATGGTTGTTCTCAGAACACAAAGGGGGAGACTGTGGAAGCAGAATGTCCTATGAACAGACATGTTCTAGTGTTTTATAGAGATAGATGTGTTTATTGGCACTGGAAAGTGGCAAGGCCCACAAGACAATGCGACTAGCAACAATAGGGCTCATTAGGCAATGAGGGAAGAAGCAGTAAATACTCATGTATAGAACGTGGCGAAATGGAGTGCCGATGTGCAAGAAAGAGATGTGTATCCCCCCAGAGAAGGGGAAAATGTGCAAGGTTTTGGAACACACAGCCGATGAGAGAAACTGACCCCTGCTTTCCCTCTCTCACTCTTTGGCAGCCCTCTTCCTTCATCTTCCTGCGAGGCACAAAAACCTTGGGGTCATCTTCAATTCCACTCTCTCTTTCTCTCCTCACATCACAGACCTTGCCAAGAAGGCCCACTGTCAGCTGCACCTCCTAAGAGCTATTCTTCCTTTTCTTACTTTAACCCAGAAGCCCACTGTCTCCAGAGCACCTGATTCTCTCTAGGCTGGACTATTGCAACAGCTTCTTTCTCAATCTGCCTTCCTCTGCTCTGTGCTCCCTGCAACTAATCCAGACCAGGACTGCAAGACTTATCCTTGGCCTCAAGCCCAGGGATCATATCTCTCCAGCGCTGAAATCTCTCCACTGGCTCACTGTGGCTGTGAGGATCAAGTTCAAGACCCTCTGCATCGTCCACAAGGCTTTCAGTGATCAGGGCAGGCACTACTTCCAACTCTCTCTTACAAAATACTTTCCTTCTTGAGCCCTTCTCTCAGCTACTTCCAACTCCCTGAGGGTCAGATGCTTCTCCAGGCAGAGAGTGGGGGTAGATATCTCTCCTCTGCAGGTACCTCCCTCTGGAATGGCCTCCCTGACCCTCTCAAACTTGAGCCGGACCAACTGAAGTTCCAGAAGCTGTTCAAGACATTCCTCTTCTCTGATTTTCCCTTTCTCTTCTCTGCTGACCGACCTGTCTACCGCTCCAACTGGTTGCTTTGCTACCCCCTGTGACTCACCGGTTTACCAGGCTCCTCCATGATCAGTCTCCCTGCACTGCCTTTGGGCCTACTACACACTTATGGGTTGTAACTGTAACCTCTACCTCCCCCTGCCTCCTTGTACTTAGCTAGAGCTGAGCTACCCCGTCTGTACTACCCTGGCTGCACTCACTCAGAGCAATGCTGCCCTGATTGCACTTTCCCCTTGCCGCTGCCTGGCACTTCACCCCTCTCTCTCCCCCTGCACTTCACGATGTTGCACTTGCACAATCTTAATGTCAGAAGGCGTAGTAAGATTGTTAGTCGTGTCCTCTTTCTGTATCCCCCCTTGTCTTGTCGGACCTCGAAACACTTGTGTACAGGCACGTTGTAAATAACATATCATATCATATCTTGTTAGTCTACTTCAAAGGAATGATTTAATTGCTCTGAGGTTTAGGTAGACGGACTGGGCTACTGTATCAAACATGTTCCTTCTATTACTTGAGAGCACTAGTGAAACAATTGGTGTAACTTTTGGGAACCTGAGGGCGTCCTAGCATCCACTCCCCTGGATCCTCTTCTCAGGTGGGCAGGGAAAGGCCAGTGCTCTTGGATCCTGGCCCTCTGGGTAGAGAAGCGAGGGAGGATCACCTGGGTGGAGGGTCCTTGATTAGGAACGAGAGTTCCTCAGGTGAGACGTGGTATTCTGCATTTTCCTTTCATGAAGAATCCTCCATCCTAGATAAGGTTGGAGGATTCTTGTGTTGTTATCCCTGTCCCACTGACAAAGAAAATGTCAGGAAATATTACCTATCCAGAAGTACCAGAAAGAGGGGGGAAGAAGAGAGGGGTTAGGAAGTATATGGGAAATGGTATCTCGCTTTGCTATTAAAGACCAACCTAACCCTCTCCCAGCCTTTATTGTAAGTCAGCTCCCCTAATTTCCCAACATTTCATCTCTGATGTTACTGGGACGAGGATGAGCCCACTGAGCATGATGAACACTAAAAATCCATTTCACCACTATAGTACTGAGACAAGGAAGATGCCTGTAGAGTACTATGAGGGTCAGGCAAGTCCAATTGAGAATTCACAGCTGCAACTTGTCAAGTGGTTGCAGGTGTATGAGGAGAGAGCCAGAGAGTAGCATGGAGTCGAGCAAAGTAAGCTTAATGAATAGGGAACTGAATACCACTTTATGAGCAAAGCTAATAGCGGATGAAAGCCAAAAGGCAAAGTGCCCATTTCAACGCAATTTATGGAAAAGAGCATAAGTGTGAAAGGATACAACAGAAAGGTAGGGCATGAAAAAGACCACCACAAAGTGAATTTTATGAATGGACAGAGTACAGCAAGGCCAAGGCTGGCAAGAAGTGTGTGACATGTTATGGCAAAGTCAAGAGGCTAACCAGGAGAAGCCAGGAGAATGTGAAACTGCACACAAGGCCAAGAGGCTGATAAAGTAAACTAGGTGAATGTGAATCTGTACACAAGGATACGTGCAGGAGAACCTGTGTAGGCTGTAGAGCCTAGGGTTCCTGGTTGCGCGACCTGTGATGGGTGGACCGTGTGGTCTGACAACTGCGCAGAGACCAGTGAGGCCTAAATGATGAAAGTCAAAGACATTGTGTAATTAACTAAGAAAATAAGTACTGTGAGTGAACAGGTAAGTCGAGCCAGAAGGAGGGTCAGGGAGCCATGGATTTATATTGAAACCAGTACACGCTAAGTTGCTACGTTGAAATCTTAGGGAAGGGAACCCTGAGGTTTGGATGAACTGAAAGTACTGTCTTGAGGACAGGGCCTCAAAACCCCTTTTTGTGTGAACTGTCTTGCGTTGAACTTGGGGAAGCGAACCCCAAGGATTGCCTGGAATTTTATTGGCTTGCAGTTGGGAAATGTAAAGGATAGGTTTTGGACACAGACAGATTTTTAAGTTGGACTCTTTGACTGACACTTTCCTTAGTATCGTTCAGGAAATCCCATATTAGCATAGGGCAAATTAGGCCTTCTATCATCCTGAAATGTGATTTAATAAACCATTTTCATTTGAACAGTGAATCAGGTGTCTGTGTCTTGCTTCATGATGTCTTCACAAACTGAAACAGCCACAAATAAATGCACAATTCACCTGCAATGAAGAATATGTGTGCTTATTGCTTGAGAGCAAATATACTGTTCCTGTTGCAAACCTGAAATTGAAGAGTAAGGTTTATTTGTTTTCACGAAATGTTCCATGTAAAACCTGAATGCAATTCTTTCATTTAAAACTTCAATGTTAGAATGTCACAATCACATTCTCTCAGGGGGGCTTACAGGACCTGCATGGGCCTCGCTGAGGGCTCAGTGCCATTACCAGCCCTGAACGCTCCCCCATCTGAGTGGGGTGATTGCTATTCGCACCCTGGGATTCATCCAAGGTTGGAATGTTTTCTTTTTTTTGTACAGGAGCTTGGCTCCGCGTGTATTGTGCAAGCCCAATCTCCCGTAAAAAGGCCACCTCCTGTGGGAGGAGCGCTGGGACCGGAGCACAAAAATCCAGTCCAGCAGGTAAGTGGGGAGGTGGAGAGGGGAGTGAGAAAAGATGGAAGATGTCTTTAGGGGTGGGGGAGAGGTTGGGAAGGTAACAGAAAGATGCACCTTGTTGGCTCTTTTTTTTACCACATTCGTTTCCTTTTTTCCCCCAACTGTTCTACCCTTCCTATACCGACCATGGTCGGATGGGACCGACGTCATCAGAAAAATGAGGCTCCTCGTTCTTTATTTCGCAGTAATGACAGCAAGCCCCTTTGTCATATGCAAATTGGAAAGATGTTTTGGTGTCGCGAATAGGATGTCCTTAGAAAGTGATAACAGTTTTTATGCCAGCTGAATATGAGCAAAGGAAAGCGATGTTTTGCTGGGGCCCGCGATTGTTTACCCAGCACTAAAATGGGAGTCGCCTGAATACACTGGCACGAGAGTACTAGGAGTTGTATTTTTGAAGTAAAAGTGGTTTCGGATGCCTGGCATTCTTGGATGGATGGTGCCATTTGGAAATTCTGACTGGAGCATTAATGGCCGGGTGTGGCGCGCGGTGTTTTGGGCGTCTGCTGCTGCTGCCTCACGGTTTCCCACTGACTGGAAGTGATCCCATGGAGGCACACATGCAAAGCCGTGGGGGGGGGGGGGCTAAAGGAGTTCATCCTAGGAGGAGGCGGGGTCGGGATAGTGCACTGAAATCCACACCGGATCACTCTATTGCAGACTTGACTCAACTAACTCTTAATGTGCACGGGATAATGCACCGGGCCTGAAACTGGGGTCACTGTCGTTTTTCAGGGAGCGCACAATGCTGGCACTACTTAAACTCTGCCTCTAGAAATGCAGCTCTTGTGGATTTAAGTGCTCACAATGTATATAGCCTTGGCTTCTACAGTTGTGTCAAGCTTCAATTGTGTGAAGGAAAAAAAACAATGTGCACTGACCTTTGCATACAGATGTTTTAAAATAGTTTAATAAACATACACTAACAGGGCCGGCCTTAAGGCAGGCTCGCCAGGGCGACTGCCCGGGGCGCCCTGCCATTAGCCCCCGCCACACCACCTCGAGGGAGAGTCTTTCAAGGGCTCTCCCGAGCTGGTGCGGTGGAGGAATGCATGGCAGGTGCCCTATTGGAAATTAGTAACCCAGCGAGAGACAATCTGAATGCAACAAGCTCGTTGGGATTCCACAGCCTTTTTCCCCGGCGGGGGGCATGGCAACCACTCAGCCAATGAGGAGGCTCGAAGCGGGGCCATCCCACTCTGAGCCTCCCTGCGGCTGAGAGGCTGCCGTCGCCCGCCCCTCCCCCCCCCCCCCACCAGGGACTCGGGTAAGTCTTTTTTTTTTTTTTTAATTCCCTTCCCTCCCTCCCACCCGCCCCCCCAACTTACCTTCTTGGTCCTGCGTCCCCGGTGGGGGATGAGGGAAGCCTCTAGCCGTGTGGAGACTCGGAGCGGGGCCACCCCCGCTCTGCGCCTCCACACGGCTGGGGGCTTCCCTCGTCCCCTGCCGGGGACGCTGGTACGTTTATTTATTTATTTTTTTCCCTCTTCCCCCGTCCCACTCCCGCCCTCCCAGCCCCACTTACCTTCATTTTGATCCTTTTTCGGGAGCGGACGCGCTGGGAACAATTGTGTTCCCAGCGCGTACGCTCCCGATGGCCGCCATGGAAAGGAAACGCCACAGCGCCCGAAACGCAGCAGCGTTTCGTGACAAAAAAAAAAGCTTTTAGTGCCCCGGTCACGCAATTTTTGCGGGCCGGGATACTAATAGCAATAGAACCCTCGCGTCGGGGGCATTACCGACTCTGGTAATGCCCCGGGGCCTTCGGTAATGCCCCCGATGCTCGGGTTCTATTCCTTAAATGTGACACTCCCCCCCCCCCACACCCCCACCCCTTCCCACATGAACAGGGGCGCAGGGGGAGGGGCACCACATTTTTCTTTTGCTGCCCGGGACGCTGCGGCTTCTAAGGCCGACCCTGCACACTAACAATATGGCTAAGACATTTTACAGTCCATCGCTCTTTTGTCGACCTGGGGTAGATGGCAAGAGGGGCTACACCAGACTGCTCTCTTCTAAGTGACGCCCTCTTTTGCTGTGAAAGAAACTCCTCACAAACACCCCCCAATCGCGCATTCGCAGGTCGAGCAAATATCCGGAAATTCTCATCTAAAATAGCCCCAGGCGATCAGGAATTCTCTGAATACACGCGCAGATCCAGAAATGGTGCATTCCCGGATCTCCACCGTGCGCACTCTGCTGTTGGGGCTGACTGCGACATGCGCAGGGTCGCCATTCATTCACATACCACCAGGCCTGGCACCGGCATGTGGGCCACGTGGGCCAAGGCTGGGAGGAAGGTGCAAGGCCTGCTGCTGCCCCCCCAGAGAGGTGTTAACACCCCAGGGAACGTGCGTTTCCATCTTGAGCAATGAGCAGTGTGTGGAGCGAGATTTCTTACAAAAGAGGCAAATTCAGAGTGATTAGCATTCTGAAGGACTGCACTCCAGGAGGCCTCGTTAGGGTTTGATTGCTTGGCCTGGGCAGTGATTTATGCCCCACAGCCTAGAAAGGAAGGTCATTTATACCCCGGAAATAAGTAGGTCTCGGTTGCTGAAACAGACTGACTACAGCTATCTTGCAAAATGCTGTGTTGCTTTAACAAAAAAAAGCAACAAACTGCACTGTTCATCCTACTGACATTTCCAACTCAGAAGATTAAGCTATTTTCTCAAACCTAAAATCACCAGTTGCTTTCTGTAATTTAATATTTAATGTAGGTTTATTTTTTGGTGGGAATAGAACTGCTAGGAATAGGAAAATAATTAACGCTGGTAATACTGCCAAAAATGAATTATCGTTACCGCAGGCGGTACACTTGCAGTAACAGGAAAGGTCCACATGTTCTTGGTGTTTTTCTCCATAGGACTCCATTGGGGACATGTGGTAATACTGCCTAGGTTTTACTGCAAGCACTTATATGGCTTTGTATTGAGGAGTTTTCCTCAACACCAAAAACAGATGGTAAAAATGATTCGGAGTTGGGTGGAGCGGTAAAAGAGGTATATACAGCATGTTCTACCAGGTGTAGTCAGGGTAGGCCCAGAGCGGGCAAGACTCACCCAAATTCTGGAAAGGCCCAGAAAGCAGCGCTGTGTGGCCATTTACAGATGTTAATGGCACTGCAGAGGGCCCAACTACATTAGCTTCAGGCCCCACTTGTTAGACAATCCTGGCTACGCCTCTGCCGCCAATCTCATATTGAACCCTGAGTGTTTTAAATACCACCTGTTACCACTGGCGATAACGTTATGTACTTATATTGCAAGCAAAAGTCACGGCATGCAGCAATTAGCAAAAATACTGCATATTGCAAATACCACATATCATGGGGCGAGATACCACCCAAAAAAACAGATTATTACCTCTGATAAGTGTTTTTCAGCCTCTGCATCACAATGTACTTTTACCCGGTACGTGAAGGAATGAGTTTTAAAGACATCTCAAATAATGCATATTTTAACTGGCTGACATATCATTTCACCCAGCAAGTTTGTAAAAAAATGCACACAATTTCTCAAGCAGCGAATGTAGAGCATTGGCTCCTCAATACAAGAGAAACGCATTGTCAGCACGCAGGATCAGAAGGCCTGAGATCTCCCTTACTCTGAAATATGTCACCCTTTATGTCTACCAGAAACGGATGGAAAAGAAGAGTAAAGATGGGGTCCGTTCCCATTTACATGCGCAATGCACGGCCACTTGGTGACTTCTGACACACCTGTCAAAGGCTAGCAGCTTGATGAGTTGGGTAAAATGATCACCGATTCCCATTTCCCTCTGATTCTCACAACTTGTCCCCGATCTATGCAAACAAAAGCCACCTTCAAGCCTCTCAATAGCCAGCAAACATGGCCTTAACAAGGGCTGCAGGTAAGGGACACTGCTGCCTCTTTTACTCCTTTAAATGAGGTCAATAGCCAGCAAACATGTCCATAACCAGGGCTGCAGGTAAGGGACACTGCTGCCTCTCTTACTCCCTTAAATGAGGTCAATAGCCAGCAAACATGTCCATAACCAGGGCTGCAGGTAAGGGACACTGCTGCCTCTCCTACTCCCTTAAATGAGGTCAATAGCCAGCAAACATGCCCATGACCAGGGCTGCAGATAAAGGGCATATCGTCCCCTCTTACTCCATAAGGGGCATAGCGGCCTCTCTTACTCCATTAAATGAGGTCAATAGCCTGCAAACATGTCCAAACCAGGGCTGCAGATAAGGGGCATAGCTGCCTTTCTTACTCCCTTAAAGGAGGTCAATAGCCTGCAAACATGTCCATAACCAGGGCTGCAGATAAGGGGCATTGCTGCCTCTCTTACTCCCTTAAATGAGGTCAGTAGCCATCAAACATGTCCATAACCAGGGCTGCAGATAAGGGGCATTGCTGCCTCTCTTACTCCCTTAAATGAGGTCAGTAGCCATCAAACATGTCCATAACCAGGGCTGCAGATAAGGGGAATTGCTGCCTCTCTTACTCCCTTAAATGAGGTCAGTAGCCATCAAACATGTCCATAACCAGGGCTGCAGATAAGGGGCATTGCTGCCTCTCTTACTCCCTTAAATGAGGTCAGTAGCCATCAAACATGTCCATAACCAGGGCTGCAGATAAGGGGCATTGCTGCCTCTCTTACTCCCTTAAATGAGGTCAGTAGCCATCAAACATGTCCATAACCAGGGCTGCAGATAAGGGGCATTGCTGCCTCTCTTACTCCCTTAAATGAGGTCAATAGCCAACAAAACAGTTTGACTATTATAGGCTACCATCGGACTTGGAAGGGCAATAGTAACGTATCTGAAGGTTTAGAGCTGATGTGAAAAATGTTACGTGAACGAAGAATGTGATTAGTATGTGCACGTCCTCCATTTTGCAAAGAAGCAACACATATTCCAATGAAGTACCTGGGATGGGAGGGACATCCTTGATTTTCCATTGTCTACGCAGTGGACATCCTAATGGTAGAAATCACTGTATCCCCTGGCGTAGGTTGGGTGCCCTCACTTGTGCTGACAGTGCTCTGCACACGTGTGTCCTGTTGCCTCTCATGCCACACATGTCTTTGTTCTGCTGCTCCACAAAACATCAAGCTGCACCGCTAATTGGCTCCACACTGCAAGGCTATGCGGTCTCTCCTCAGTGCTCCCCTTTCTTCTGGTGCTTTCCTTCCTGCATCCTTGACTGTCTGTCATTTGGTTTCCGAACACTACGCGTGCTGTCCATATCTGCATCATTTTACATTTGTAGGTTTACCCCCGGATGCCACGATCGTTGTCTCAGATCGTTATAGGGTCCTCAGAGTAATTCAAGAGTCCAGGAACGTTGCAGGGGCCTCGTTAAGACCCTTGATATGCTGGGGCCTGAGTCCTTTCACTGGCCGGTAAAGACCCTCCTTCCCAGGACATGTTACTTATTATGAAAAAGAGAATATGTTTGTACCCAAGATATTTCCCTGTTTCCTACAGGAGTCAGGATTTGGGTTATTGAAAACCTATCCTAGATTGGAGACGACATTGACGGTGAGAAAAAAAATATATATAATCTACCATCCAAGCAGGGTTTAAAAAGAGGTTAGAAATAATGGTGTAAATCTATGTGGTACTCGAAATAATTCTAGCCCAAAAGAGGAAATTGTGCTGATGTTTGTAGATCTAAAGACTGCCATCAATCCATGCTTCATCCCTTAGTAAACTGATCTATCCTCTCACACAACACCTAGCAGTTTTCTTTTTTGGGGATTGTTTGAGAGCCTGCAATGGTCAGGTAAGCAATATATATATATATTCTAATGCAGACCGATATAGATTACATACTTACTAGCCATTCCTGGGTAACATACCCCATTTTAGCATATCTTAAAGGTCAATATTGCTCAGTAATTCATAGGGTCACTTCTGTCCCCCTTCTTGAATATCGGAATTACCACTGATCGCTCCCAGGATTGGGGCATGGGTCCCTATTATTTATTAATGGTCACCACTGGTGAGTTAACCAGGAAAGGGATCAATAGTAGTTAGTCGTGGCAGGCGAGTATACCATGAAAGAAGAATGGGATTTGAAGAAGTGTGTTTGTGGTAAAAAGGTGTGGTGTAAAGAACTTCCTCACTTTTTTTGATAAACGGTTGCATTATCAAAAGTAGTAGTTGTGCTATCCTGACAAAAGTGTTTCTTTTGAAGAATAAGTGTGATGTGCTAATTATTACTTGACATTTTGAAGCAACGAATGACTATGGTTTGTAAATGTGTGTTTTGAGAGCAAGACAATTACTTCACCAAGCAGGGGACTGTGGAGAAAAACAGTTGTTTTGATTTGTGACCAAGCATCTGTGAAAGAGACATTTACTTTGCTAAGTGGAAGAACGTAGTGAATGGAAAAGACTCTGGGCCTCATCACGAGTTAGGCGGTAATCCCAACTTCATAAGGTTTAACACCCACCCATCGAGTGGTATTACTGCTGGATCAAAGGTTGGGCGGTAAACATTATTCCCCATTGGGTCCATTGTTATTACCGCACGGTAATTGCACCAGAAATCGTCATTTTTTTCCGGCGTGTTTACCCCCAGCACTAAGCTGGGGGTAAACGCCATACTCATGATTGGGCGGACCCTTAAATGAGGTGGTAACCCTGTTACCACTGATTTTAAGGGCTACAGCCCAACTCGTGATTAGGCCCTTTGTGTGTTACATTGAGCAGAACTCTGCTCGGGTATTCCCGAATTTATCCAGGGGAAGGGAGCCCAACCCTGATCACAAGGAGTACATTTTAAAACCTTTAAGTTTGAATGTGTATATTGTTTTGTTGTATAATTGTGTTGTGTGTCAGAGGGTCAGAGACTTTTTGGACACTAGGTCATTTTTCTTTAGTTTTAATTTGCTAGGCGGGACATCCTTGTTAGGTGAGGAAAAGATAGGCGTTTATCTTGCTCCTTTTTTATTAAATAGAATGGAAAATCTTGAGAAAACAACACCTTTGTGTCCGTCTCACATTTCTGACCCCACACGCACTGCAGGCAATTAAAACAATTCCTTGGTTCGCCCATGTACAAGAAATGTTGGGGGAAATGGGTTTATTCAGTTTGTGGGATAATCCTGGCATGTATGGCATGCAATATAAGTCTGTGCTTTGTGGGGCTTTTGAGCGTGGCTCCTCAGGGAGTTGTGGGACTCTCATGAACATAAAAGTTACTTTATAGAATACATTTACCTTATTCCCATTCATACTGTTGCAAAGTACCTGGACATGCCATGTCTCAAGGCAACCAAAACTCTAATGACTAAACGGCGTTTGGGCATCTTAACATTGCATAAATATACTGTAAATGGAATAAAGAGGAGTCAGAAAACTGCAATCACTGCGGTACATGAAGACTGTGCCCATGTTTCCCTTATATGCCCACTGTACAGCTCCCTTAGAAAATGATATCTGAAGCGTCTATTTAACGTGCATAATATTAGAACTTTAAACAACACACTTCACCGGCATAAAACAATGAATAATGGCATTGCAATAAGAGCCATTTTATTATTTCTCGAGAAACATTGGCATATTCGGATGAAATGTATGCAATAATGTGTAGGAAACAGTTTAAATGTAATTAACTTGAATTAATTATACGAAACTGGATGATGAAATTATTTTTAAACTTGTATATATTTTTACTTAACTGTGTAAAATTATTTTATACTCAATTTTATTTATTAAGCAATTGTTGTAGTTTGTGGAGAAATGAAGTGTTACTTGGCTAGTTTAGTGTATTTATGGCTTTCAGCCGAGATAAAGCCAATAACGATAACAATAATCAGAATGACGTCAACCTCAGCCCTTGGAACTGTGCCTAGCGCGACTGCTACAATGGCTACAGGCGGTGGCAGCCGTATGGAACAAATGGAGAACGAATGGTGCGGCTACCTCTACCAAATGGAATGTGGCAGACCGAACAGTATGACGCGACTGCTTGACGGAGCTAAACCTGGAAGTTCAAGGGTGCGTGGCAAGTCGTGGGTTCCAGTTTTTACTCTGCAATTGTTTCACGGTGCTCTTCGCAGAAGCTGAGACATCATCACAACAACCATTGAAAGGATTCCAAAGTCACTGTAAGAGATCACAGGCCTGTTTCATAGAACGTTTTCCTATGGGATTGTGCCATTATAAAACGCTTCTGTGAATCGGGCCCTAAATTGGTGATAAGTAACTAAAACAATGACACTGGATAAAACACATCCATGAATGTAGGAACAGTACAGGGGTTGGCAATAGAACATTTCTAGATTTTGGATTAATTATGCATACAAATTTCACCATAATTGACAAACAGATCAAATGCATAAAAATATATCATATCGGTAACACAACAATTCAATAGTACAATTGAAAGTGATACAATTTTGCAGCCACCCACATGCACTGAATGAAAAATGAAAGTGCCAGCTACTCATCAGGTCGATTTCTAGCCCCACATGAATCGCACCTTCCGATGTCCCTCTGCTCATGCCGGCAAGTCTGAGCAAATCAACAGACATTCATATTTTGACATTTCAATTTTCTGTTGGGAGATTGAGATACTGAAACTGCTAACATTGCCCTTATTCTGAATCGAAATATGAAGAAGCACATTTGAAATAATTCATAACTCTTCTACAGGAAATGCTACATAGGAGCATTAGTGATGCTTGGACAAAACATATTGCGATTCTCAAGAAACTGCAAGCCTTTCATAGAAGAGAAAGAGATCAATGAAAAGGCAGGAAATGGAATGGCCGAGGATCGACTGTGACGTAGTTCTGTACAAAGGTCGACCTAAACAACTGATCAACCAGCTTTGAATTTTCTAAAGGCTCGCAGCAAGCTTGATCGCAGGTAGCTTCAAATTCTTCCATGCCGTGCCCAACCGCCAGAAAACTCCACCTCAAGATGAAGCAAATATCAAGTTCAACATAACAATCATGTTTCATAAGATCTTGCATCAGTGCTTCATCAAAACCTGGGATGATTGCTCAGAGGCAATGCGTTTGTCTTGGAAGCAAGACAATGCAGAGCAACACAGGTTTGAATCACGGTCCTGCGCTTAGAGACTGGTGTCTGGTATTAAGGGTGTTACAAAAGATTAATTAACCCATGAGGCAGGGGACATGACCAGTTGGCAATCATCCAGGAACCATGTTACAGGCCGGTTAACAGGTGGCAAATCCCCCAATGAGTGGTTTAGCGTATTAGAAGGAGTGTGGTATGTTGTCTGGGGTTCCAAAAGTTTTTCTTAAGTTAAGAAATTGCACAGTAGCCATTTCACAAGGTTTTAAAAGCAAAGTACAAAGGAAGAAGAAAGGCTGAGGAAATGGAGAAGGGAGCTGTAGTCCCTTCTCTATTTGCATTGAGGCCATTCTTTGAATGTTGTGAGGAAGTAGCATAGGGGGTGGAGTAAGGCTGGTAAGTTGAGAGAGAGGGAGAGAAGTGCGACTGCAGGGTGAATTCAGCATTCTGATCCCCTGATTGGCTGGGACGCCACATGCCATCAACCTGCTAGGTCCCAATCTTCCAAATGTCTCCAAAAAAGGAAGACAATGGTTTACTAACACACAGAAAACCTCAGATTGGAACCCAATGCAGAGTAAAAGACACATGCCACAAAAAAGAACCCATAGATGGATGGAGTTTGCTGTAGTATGACCCAATATCTGGATTTATTCCATCACTGAATTAACACCAGTAGACATTGTCTTCCCCCAAATACAGTCCCCAGTATTTTCAAGAGGCTCTCGTCTTTTAAAAAAAATATCTGAATAGTTGAAACTTATATTGCCTGTTTGTGAACTGCTAGGGTGATTTTAACCTGGATCCCTTGCATATTTGAATAAGTTGAATTTCAGTCAGCACATCAACGATTCCAAAATGCAGCTTGTCAAGAAATAAAAGGTCATACCCTGAAAATGTGCCAGGTCCGCATAGAAATGATGTTTTAAATCTGTTATTTTGTTTTTAATATTTTTTTGCCACATGTCAGAATAACGTTTTTGAAGTATTGTTGAGAATATTATCTGATAGGTTATTTACATGTACTTTAGCCACAAACACACTACACGCATCACATCCTAATCTCCATCTTCATAAGGGTTCATTTGACCTGCCAAATAATTTAGTCAACATTGTTGTGTTGTGCCCAATCTTCTGTAGGTGGCGCATCATGCTCACTTTGGAGTTAGCCTGGGCCAACTAGTTGCACCAAAACTTCAACTACACACATTATGTGTGGTTTCAGGCCCCACAAGCTTAACTTTTTTGAGAATTGCCTGACAAGGTTTGAGATTGACTCATGAGGGTTTTACAGGGGAAGGCAGGTTGATGAAATGTCCACATACCCAAGTACATGCCCACTGCGCTACCAAGGCCTGGTAGGCCACCTTCACGAGGGGAGAGAAGGCCTCTTATAAATCCTTCTGCGGCCTAGAAAAAAGATGGAGTCTGAGATGGCACAAAATGGAGTCTGAGTGTATCATCCAATGGCTTCCTTCTACTGTTGTCAGAGAAAGACAAAGGGGATGTCTCACCGCAATGGAATGAGAAAATAGACTTATTTCATGCGGAATGTACGGGGGGGGCAAAAATATTCTTCCACCCTGACATCACCCAGGGCAATGGAGCATAGTAAAGTTTGTTTCTATTTCCAGCACACTTTCTTTTATTTTTTTCTATTTTTAGTGTGAGCGTTATAACTTGCATTGACATTTTCTTTTTTTTTAAATGGTGGTCTCTGCAACCCAAAATGTTTTGATTTTACTTTTTAGTGTGAGCAAACCAACATCTGCTAAAAGTTAAAGGAACATATTTTTCTAAACGGGAGGCGGAGTCAAAGCAACCTGCTGCATTTGCAAATGAGGGGACCTTAGGCAAGGGAGGGGGGCTGGAAGAAAGAGATATGGCGGCTTTCTTTAGAGCACGGAGGGGAGGCACGTGGTTGTGTGGGGGAGGCGAGTCATAGGGCTGCTGTGAGATAAGTTAGCCTCGGGAGGTGTGTGCAGGATATATTAGGCTCAGCAAAGTTCTTTTCCATGAGTGGCTTGTGAATATTCCCAGGTTCCTTATGGGAGAGTCTGTCCAGGTTTCATTGTGAGCAACATGGGGCATGAAAGAATGGGTGTATTGGCACTGGACCATTTTCCATCTCCCTCACTATCTAGCACTCCTGAGAGGAAATACATCTTTCGGCTATTTTTGGGTAGGATCATGTTTTCCAGCAAAATAACAGCATTTTTATATTCTATGTTTTCCTCTTGCTATGTGTCATTCTCTCCAATATGTTTAGTTCATTGGATTACCCCGATTTTGAGTTACCCACTCTCTACTACTCACAACACCAGGCGCTGGCTTTGAAGTGTAGGATGCTTAGCAAGACTGGATTTGGAAATGGATCTATGCTATTTGCAAACATGCATTAACAGGTACAGATAATAATGATCAGCTTTATTAGCCCGATGTAAACTCCCCACCAATGCCCCCCTCGCTTATTTAATTCCTAGAGGTTTTCACCATTTTATTCTGAATGTTGACGAAGCTTCTCGGAGGTCAATTGCAGAAATCATTGCAGCGATTTGGCATAATCAGCCATGCTGACATATTTGACACTTTACTAATACTTCTTAATGTGCTGGTATCTGTCTTAATTTTTCTATACTATAACAGATTCTCTACTTTGAATGGGCTTGTTTGCAGGGTTTCCATCTCTCAGTGTTTTTAACAGATCTGGACATTGAAAATGATGAGACGTTCACCAGTAGGCTCGACGGGTTTGTATCGCCAAGATTGGAAAACAATCGTAAATGCAATGCATCGTTGATTATTATTACTTTCATTATAATGGTCCTATTTTTTATTTCACTTGAATGTTTCAATTCCTCATCATTATACTTTTAATTATCAATATTACTATGGATAAAAAAATGATGTTAGTCATTTTATGAAGATCATCATGTGAACACACTACAAGTGAAATTCTTACCACAGAACTCCGGTGTTCGCCAGTCAACGCAGGCTCCATTTATCCTGCAAAGGTAGCTGTAGGCGGCTACAATCTCACACACATCCTGCCCATGGCAGCTGGTTTCTTCACACAGTGCAAAGTAGGTACTGGGTGGGATTATTTTGTGACACTTCTCGAAGATGGGCGACAGCAGTATCTTGCAGCTGGTACTGATTGGCGCAGTGCACCCTTCTTCTGGTCCCGTTTTACACTTTTGCCCGGCGGAGTCTACTTTGGTCCACTCTTGGATGAAAGTGCTGCTCTCTTTTGTTATGGAACCATCCTTTAACATGAAGTCATTGGAAGAAACCTGGTCACAAACCCCTGCAAAGACAAAAGCAGCACAGAAAAAAGAGCTTAAAGTCAATGCATTGCACTGTATGTTACTGCTGACTTTTCGATCTTCTATAGGCATATCTAACCAACCATAAATCGACATTTTCAGTTGTACCAATGTCTGAAACTCAATAGCTTCTTAAAAGAGAAATGTGAATGCCATTGGATTTAATGGATCTTGCCATTAACACTATGACCATGAATTCTTGTTTAGCATCAATAGTTGCTGTGTTCTAACAACATGTTGATCACCAGATATCTTCATGAATTCTGGGTACGACATGCAGGATAGTAAAAGACTGATCTTTTTCTCACTTACAATGCATGTTAAGTGATCCAACCATCCACGTTCTGCAAACTCTCTTGTCCGGAGATGATGTTTTCTGATTTGAGCTGCTGTTTGTATTGAACTGTCTCATCTTTGGAGAGTTTAGTCCTGTATCAACCCGCTACTATAAACGAGCACCATGGTTTACTTCAAAGGGTGTCAAAGAGTTTTTTCAGAGTTTTGTTGTGGTAGTACAGTTCAGCTCATAAAGCCTTGACATGCTCTCGCCCTTCACGTTCTCCCTCACAGGAAGAGGCCGTTTGTGTTCAAGACGAGAGGAAAGAGGGGTTCTTGTGTTCCTCTCTGCTCATTCCTTTCCTAGGCAAGAAAAGTCTGCATATTCTTTCTAGAAACCTCACTTAGGCACTGGTGTTTGGGAGAGTCCTATCAGGTTCCCAAATAAGGCCGTTTCTGGCAAAATGTTATGTTCATTGCAGGGATTACAGAACCAAAATTAGAATGCCCCTGTGTCTCCCACTCTGGGGGGGGGATGTCTTCGGCCCATGCAATTCCACATATTTGCAGTGTGGATGCAACTGTTGAGCAGACATGTCAGACTGTTAGGTTTCACAGAGAAAGTATAACCATCTCTACTGGGTCGCTGCAACAACCCCAGATCCCGCACCAGCACGGGTTTAACTCTGCAGCAGCAATGCCCTAAAAGAGGGCAACGACAGGCCTGCTCCTTGGCTGGTGGTGGGAATTGACTTGGAGAAGTTGCAGCTCTAAGATTCAGAGGTTCTGTCTTGGCACAATAGGATGTGGTCTTTGCATTGTCAACATCATAAAAGTACTCATAGATGGTGTGCAGTTATTTACTGGCTTCTTTGATTGACATCTCTTTCTTTGGTGTGAGATTACAAGCCCTTATGTTTGGCAGCAAATTAGATGAAGTCACGAGCAGTCAGGGGAAACAGCCAAAGGCAGTGATCTCCCTTAAGGTGACCTCAGCAAACACAATCGATATGGCTTTCTGGAGGTAGGGATGCATTCCAACTACAATGGCATGGTTTCAAGGGTAACATCGGATCTCTCTGACAGACAACAAGGGTAAACGCAAAGAAATATCTCCAAACTGTTTAGGAAAACATGTGGATTACATGTTCTTCTGATCGTCCCAGGGTGAGATTCAGGTTTGAAATCTATTGCACTTGTTACAAAGTATCTGGCATATTTATGTTTTGTTTGGTGTTTTTTTTTTTTTAAATGTTCTGTGCTCTTTTACCTTACATCTAAGAGATTACGTTTTATAAATGTTAGGCATAATGATTGCTTTGCTGTAGTAGTTGAATTCATGGTCATTTCCTTTGGTTTTCTTTCAATGGAGGGATCCCCCGTCCCCACCTCCTACACTACCGCACCCTTTTGCGCCCCTCTATACCTCTTTCCCCTGTACATATAAATATACCCATCTTTATTTACTTCTCAGAGTAAATTACCACTTTGTAAATTACCGCAAAGTAATTTATTTAGATGAAACCATAGTACACAGAAAAATGAACCTACACTTCAATAAACTACGCTATCATGATATTTCTATCCATGGGCTTTATATTCATTAAGAACGCATTGTGAAAAAAGGCAATTGTGAAAAAAGGCATAGTGGACAGAATCCCAGAAAAAAAGGAAACACTTTTTAATGAATATAGTTTTTTTTTTTTTAAGTGCCATAATAAATTGCTATCAATCCACCAACCGAGGATGAACGACCTCTACATTTGAGAAACGGCCACCACACACAGGCGTACGTACGCATGTTACATTTCAACCTTGCAAAGCAACACATTTTGCTCAGAGGTATTAGCAAACTATCAGCATTTTTCCAGAGTCAGGAAACAAGGATCCTTTGCACTGCAGCGGGTGACCAGGCTGGCTCATTGGGAGGCTTTGCGGCAGATGGGCCTTTGTGTTATCCCTTACAAACTGACCCTTAAAATACATGAATCTCTTTCCAACTCAGGCTCTGGCTGCTTCTATTGCATGATAGGGAACAGCTATTTTAACCCATCTGGTACATTTTGATACATGGTGAATAAAGAGGAGGAATAATTTGGGTGGCCGGCTATTTGTGCACTGTTTGCTTAAACACCCAATGAAGTCCTCCTCCCTCACCAGTAAGAGAGTTACTAGAGGATACTTTTAGGAGTCACCAGTTCACTGCCGTGTTAATGACAAAAGGCACCCAATATGGAAGCATTTCTTTCTCCGTGATCAGAGTGAATCTGTGATCACGGTCTTATAGCTAAAAAGAAAAAGGGTTTTGCCATCCGGGTTGCAGACAGGCTGCAGATTAATGTCCACGAAGGGAACCAGAAGAGTCGTGGTGTCTTCCTTCCACAGACCCATAACAATGGAGCAATTAAGACGAATACCACCAAACTGCAAAAATCTCTGTGTGATCCGGACAATTATGGCGGGGCAAAATGTTCACAGGTGGAGCGGATTTGGCAGATCCCACCCATAATTCCAATCTGCCTGCAGAATGAAATTCACAGGGAGTGTGTATCTGAGGGAAGAAGCAACGTGTTGCTAGTTTTTTGGTGAGTTGGGCACCTGGTGCATGAACAATTCATTCAATTTGGAGGTATGGATTTGTTGCACCCTGCGATTGGCTGGCATGCCAGTAATTCCAGCCAATCAGAGGGCGCAAACATTGTGGACCTCTAGTTGGCTGACCTCTTCACACTCCAGGTGCACAAACCACCTAAAAACAAAATGTCTGCATGCCAAACAGAGTATTCTGCAGGTGGAATGGTGGAGGGGTGGATGTGTTTCTTCCAACAAATTGTTGATTCCCAGAAACTAAAATTCCACACTTCTGCTCACCTTTACTGACAACAATAGATATGTTGAGATCAGTGTTTTGGCACTAGTCAACTCTCACACTGCTACATCTTCCCAAGCTGTAATGAGTTTCTGTACCGCGTAGGGAGTAAGAATGTTATTAGTTGTACCTAAACAGACTTGCCACTTATAACATTAGAAGGAGAGCAAATCAAGAAAATGAAAGTGGACGCCTGACTTACCACAGAGGCCATAGGCTTTTGGAACAAAGAACTTTGGATTGATCTTGAGAGTGAATTTGTTGTTGCTTGGAGTGAAGGTCAAAGCAAAGTCCAGGTCTGGGATCCTGATCTCATGCATCATGGCTCCAAAAATAGTAAACTCTAAATGTGACTCAGTCAGTTGAGAAAATTCCGCTCCTTTGTTCACTTCAATCTGTTTTCATCACAAAGAATATGTCATCAGTGTGATATCATTATAAAAATGTACAACAGCAATAGTGATACATAAACCACATGTAATTTTCTTGGTACAGTCCAATTGTCAAAATGGGACGCTCTTGAAATAACTAACTGTAATAAGGTATTACAGATTTATGTTAGGTCACAGCGACGGCTGCCGTGACCTGTAGTCTCTCATTAAATGCCTGCCAAGTATCTGCTTGCAAGCGTGAATCACACGTGGACAAGTGGGGATAGAAGAGTGAAAAAAAGGAAAATGCTGGAAAATTAGAGGTTAGAAAAAAAGAGACTAGGAGAAAAAACTATGTTAATGAAAAGTAGAAAGAGAACTGGAGGAGGAGACAAAGGAATGGCAAAGGAGATGGAAATAGATCCAAAATGTGCAAACAAACCTGATAGAGAAAGACAAGAAGAGCAGAAAGAGAACAGCTAAAGGGAAGGCACAGGCCTGAGTAACGCTGAGAAAGAAACCACACAGAAAGGGATATTAGGTGAAATAACAAATATAGTAGAAATGGATGAAAGGAAAGACACAATGGCCAACAAATGTTAGGGTCAGAAAATCAAAGGCATACAGATAAAGCGAGAAGGAAAACAGATAGCGGGCATTTGGTACTGGGGGCTGGCACCGATGCATCAATGAATATAATGCCCACCTAATTTAAGTAGAAATGATTCAGTGAGCCACTTCTGAGTTGTGTGACCTTACAAAGACACTCTTCTGTGACTTATAATAACTGTGTCATGTTCTTTACGGTCAGAGGCACTTTTTCTCATATGATTACAGGTACAGCAAATCCTCATATTGCCTTACTAATTAAGAAGAATTTTCCATCAAGACAAGAGAGAATGTTAGCAGGCGTGTGAAGGGGGAAAGTGCTAGGAACGGGGAGAGTGAATGACATAGCAAGTGACAAAGTGAAAGACTCAGTGAGGGAATGAATGCTGCCACTTTTATAGTTCACATTGCACCCCATTGCCTTTGGGTCTCTGCAATGAGCCGGATCAGAGCTAGCGGTGAGCATGTGTTACAAAGAGCGCAGTCTGCAATCTAAGAAAAAGTATCCCACACTTTGCATACATGTGGTGGGATGGAGCGAGGGGGTGACATTTCAACCCCAAATGTTGCATCCAACGATACACATCTTTCTGCATTTCTCTATCATGTGGTATATGCCAATTAGAGAACTTGATCTTCCTTGTTTAATCTCTTTTTCCACGCCCTTTTCTTATGGTACTAGCTTGCGAGTTACTGGACAGTTTTCCAGTAATGGCAGAGGTGTCCATCTGTAAAAGGGGGTCGCGAGCTCAATCATTGCAACTGTTTCGCTTTGAATCCACACAAAGGCACCTTTTCACTCGTGAGAACACGTGCAGGGCTTCCACACTGTTGGTGTGATGATTCTCTATAGGTGCTTTAGCAAAAGAGAAGAGTGATAGCTTGAAGGATTTGGGTGAATCATAACCTCTGGCATTGATCTAGACAACCCTGCAGGATGTCCTAAGGGTACTTGAATGCAATGCAACAGGAGCATGACTCGTAGGGCTCAGCATGACAAACTCCTATCACCTAACATCACAACGCATCCCACTTGGTTTTATGCAAAAGAAATAAAAGGAGTCTGAAAAGCCTCTAGCCTATATCTCCCGATGCTGAGAGTGATGCAAAGGAAAAGCGTGCATTCTATTTAAAAGACCTTGGGCCTCATCACGATTTGGGCGGTATCCCGGTGGTGTTGCCACCGGGATACTGCCCGCGCTAATAGCGTTACCGGTCCGGTGCTATTAGCGCTGGGTCAAGGGTTGGGCGTTAATGGGTATTCCCCATTTCGTCCATTGGACCCAATGCAGCATTAATAGCGCAGCACTAATTTGTGCCTAAAAATGGGCATTTTTCCGGCACATTCACCCCTAGCTTGGAGCTGGGGGTAAATGCTGCCAGACTCATGTTTCGGCAGCCCCTTAAATGCAGCAGTAATAGTGTTACTGCCGCATTTAAGGGCTACCGCCCGACTCGTGATGAAGCCGCTTGACTCTTATCCACTCACTGAGATCTATCAAAACAATGGTATTGATAATGCTTCTTGCACCATCCTCAGATACAGTTTATATCGGGCCTTCACCCGTAAAGCCAGCATTGCACCAAAGAACAAATTACAATGAATTGATTCATAAAACGTTTTGAATAATCAAAAAGGCAAAATAAATGAATCATAAGAATAGATCGCCACAGCCAATATGCCTTTTATTAACCTTACGTTTCCAGGGTGCATAAAGTGTTCCGACCATTTTTGGATCAGACATAGATAGCATGTCCGTTACCAAGGCAACATTGCATCCATGCTGCATTGTGAAATCTCCGTGTTCCTTTCATGAAACTCCATCAACCAGAATAATGCTCTCTAGAGCCAAGGCTCTTGGTCCTTGCCTTCCTTTTCCAGTTCAATTAATTGGCCACCCAAAATGCATGTATTAGTACTGTCTGTTAATTTACAAAAGCATTTTTAACTGACTGTGCTTTAAAATGTATCTTTATTTTTATTTTTTTATTTGTTTGGCTGAATTCTTCAACCTTTCAAATTTTCATACAAATCCAAAATGATTCAATAGTTACAATAAAATACATTCAATATAAATTGAACCAAAGCAATGTGTATTGATGTGAAACAGCTGGTCAGTAGTCGACTCCAAATTTCCTCTTCTGAATAATAACAGAGAAGAGTTGTAGTGAGTTCTTAAAATATTTTTGCCGTAGAGTAGTTAGCGCAGGACAGCCAACTACTAAGTGAGCTAAGGATTCTTTCTGCGTGTTATTACAATAGAGACACCAGCTTTGATTTTTTTGACACAATCCCCCGTCTAGCAAGAATTTCATTAGTGGGATACAAATTCAGACCTATTCTCAGCAATTGGGTTCTAACATAGCTCGATGGGCATCTTTGAAGATACTTTTCAATGGAACCCAAACATTTATGACCATATAAGACAGAATAGTCTACATACTTTTTACATTGGTTTTGAGTATTAATCCAATGCTGGTGGTAGAAAGCTAGCTTAGCTTTTGCTGGTTTTAGGATCAAAAGTTCTAACATTACATTTGCTTCATCTAAAGAGGCTAAGACGCATTTATACCAAGTATTGGGAAATTTGTCTGATGAAGTTAGAAGATAGTGTGCTATAGAATTCAATATATTTTTAGCTGACACTCCTATCAAACATTTTCTGAAGAAGCCACACATCTTCCAGATTCCTTGGCAATATATCAAGATAGCACCCAATTCATATCGTATGAGTGAAATTGGGGTGCATCTCGGAAGTTTGAAGACTGATTTCCAAAATCTTCCTTCGTATTGGTCCCAGTAATTTCTTGGTTTAGACAATAGTGTCTCAGAACCATATGTGATTATTGGACTCACTTTTTGTGAATAAAAAGTAATTAAATGATTAGTGGTGAACTTACCATACTTACACATCAGTATGGTAGCTTGTGAGGCTAAAGTTCGAATTTTGGCATCAAGTATCAGAGAATGGATAGAGTCACTAGAGCATCTGCAAACAGCAGGCCTAGATATTTATAATTGTCTACAACCGAAAGCCTTTGCTTACCCAAGGACCAGCTTAAATTAGGTGTATTCTTTTTTGCTTTTTTTGGCATATAACAACTTGTGTTTTTTCTGTATTGATTATCAAGTTGTTTCTAATGCTATAGTTATGCAGACGATCAAGCAGATTTTGCAAGCCTTGGGGAGTTTGGGAAAGAAGGACCAAATCATTGGCATATAATATCCAAATATTTTTTTGGGAACCTAGTTTGGGGGCATCATTCAAGATGTCAACAAAGGCAGCTCGCATACCCAAAATAAATAAATTGAATAAGCTCGAGGCCAGGATTCACCCCTGCATCACACATCTTTCTGTCTTAATTCTAGAGGAAAGAAGCCCTTCCAAAGATAGCCTTATTTGGATAGTAGTGTCCGAGTGTGTTTTTGATTATTGTCAAAAGAGAAGGTGGACAGCTGTACTGCTTCAGTTTGGAGAAAAGCAACTGGCGATTGATCGAGTCGAAGGCACGACGAAAGTCCACAAAGGCCGTGTTTAAGGCTTGATTACGATTAATATATTTAAACTTCACCATATTAAGAGTTATCATATTTGGCGCAGTCCCAAGACCGGCCACCACCTGATAACATACCCAAAGACAAGCAATGGTGTACCAATATCCAAAATGCCCTCGCAAATAAAGTAAAAACACTACAATCAAAAATTGCTATAAAAAAAGCCTTGCTCCCTCTTAGTGAAATTCCCAGCATGCCCACGCCCACGCTCAAACCTAGCCTAACACCCTTCAAATTCTCTAAAGTTTCCACTCATGAAACTGAAAAAATCATTGTCTCACTAAAAACATCCAATTGCAAAGGTGATTTACTGCCCGGCCCAGATAATCAAGGATGCCACCAGAGACATTGCCCCCTTCGTCACTAAACTCATCAATGCCTCCTTCTCATCTAGCACCGTCCCAAGTAGCTTAAAAGAGTCCTGGGTTCTCCCCCTGCTTAAAAAACAAACCTTAGACCCCTACATCCCCACCAACTATAGGCCCATCAGTACTGTCCCTTTCCTCCTGAAGATAATTGACAGAGTAGCCTATCTCCAAATCCAAAAATACCTGGAGACCAACCAACTCCTCGGCACTCGTCAATCGGACTTCAGACCGCAACACGGCACTGAGACCGCCCTTATAGATCTCAAAGCCCAAATTGATAAGCTCAACGATAAAGGAAACACAGCTATGCTACTCCTCCTTGATCTGTCGGCGGCTTTTGACCTAGTGGACCATGCAGTACTCTGCAAATACCTAGCGTCAGTTGCCCACTTCTCAAGTGAAGCCATAGCCTGGATCCAATCCTTTCTCGACAACAGAAGCATGCAAGTCTTCTCCACCTTAGAATCTGCAGACCCTATCCAGACAACATGTGGAGTCCCACAGGGCTTGTGTGTCTGGCCAACGATGTAGAATATCTTTACTAAACCTCTATTCGACAAATTGGACAGACTGGGTGTCACCTACACAAATTATGCAGACGACACCCAGATCCTCCTCCCCCTTTCGGGCAATTTAACTACGGATACAGCTTTAGTAAACAACATTTACACCCTCATTCAGGCATGGATGGCAACCCATGGCCTCTGCCTGAATGATGAAAAAACAGAGATCCTCATTCTAGGCTCACCTAACAACTTAAAAAAACTCGATTCCAACTACAGCTCCTTTAATAACGATGCCAATATAATCCCCGTCGCCAAAGAGGTGAAAACCCTCGGGTTTCTATTTGGACTCCACTTTGTCCCTAAGGAAACAAGTGAACTCCCTGGCCTCATCCACAGCCTATACCGGTAAACTTATTAAAGTATGCAGACCCTGCCTCTCACCAGCTAGCTGCATTATCCTAGCCAATGCACTAATCCTCTCACAACTGGATTACAGCAATGCACTTTATGCAGGCACAAGTAAATACATCATCAATAAACTTCAAACCCTACAAAACAACACGCTCAGAACAGCCCTGAACCTCCCAGCTAGAGAGCAGATCTCGAATGTGCGGAGAAATACAACTGGCTAAAAATTACCGATACGATCAACTTCAAAATTGTCACACTAACATTCAAATGTCTGAGCGATGCAGCACCCCCAGACCTTAGGGATAGAATAATAAGAAAAACCACTGCACGACCAACCAGAACAGCAAACCTTTTCTGCCTCCAAACCCCTAGATTCTGACTAAAAAAAACAGAAGTAATAACTTCCCTGTGCAAGCAGCCCAGCACTGGAACGCCCTACCAGTTGAACTAAGAAGGGACCAGCCCTACAACAGCTTCAGGCACCATACCCGCACCTGGCTTTGACGCAACGACCTCTGAAACCGGTGACCCTGAGCATTCTGATCTGATGACACACGTACCCCTCCACTCTTACATGTAAAACGTACATAATGTATTTACTGTATATAATGTATAGAATGTACATAATGTAATTACTGTATACAATTTATGTTACCAACAACCCGTAATATGCAACCTGTAACCAAGTTCTAAGCATTCTTGTTATTCTGTGCGCCCAGCTACCCAAGGGTTTTCTGGCGCCCTATAAATAAACAAAAACAAACAAACACTTATTGGAAGCTTTGCTGCCTCACGTTTTTCTTGACAGAAAACTGCTTTCCTATTCTTGACTACTATGTCAAATGCTTGAGTCCTATGAATCTTAGCTTTCCGTTTTGTGTTACAAGAGCTACATTTGTGTATAACATCATAATAAATGGATGAACTTGTGGCCTGATGGAATTTGGGGTGGGCAAAAACACCATTTAACAAACAGCCCAGTCGCAGTATTGATTTTTATGTCCACCTCATTCGATTAATGCTATTATTAGCAAATATTGTTCCCGACCATTTTTGTCTACTAGGCTTCGAATGTCATGGAGTAGAGGCCCACTGCACACATAGCATTTTATGGTCACTGCAAGCTGTTCTTTCAATTTGACTTAAGAAAGTAACCCACTGTCCACATATATGTAATCACTTGTACCTTCTAAACCTCTTCATAACCATGTCGCCTGTGGGGGGCAATCATAAGTGCCAGTACCATTTAACATCTGCAAATCTTGTGATTTCATCAAGTGTTCCCAAGGTACCCGTCTTATCTGCTCGTGTGGCTTATTGTGGTCAAAACAATGCAAATTTAAATCTCCAGCTACTACCGTATGAGCAATCTCCGAACAATGGCAATATATTCTAGCATCATTAAAACATCATTGATGAATTTCTGATTTTCAATTCCTTTTGTATTCCAGTATAAATTGACTAGAGCATATAAAGTAGTACACATGGATATGATTGTCAGTTGTGAATAAGGGTTAGGTGAATATGTATGAACTATGGAAATATTTGTACTGTACTAAAATGTATCATATTTGGCTTAGGTCAAGAGTGCTTGTCCTTTCTAAATTGATGGCAGGTAAAAGGAACCTGTTTTTGTCCTCCATGACATTCAGGTAGTGATTACAGTTAGGCCGAACACCCTTTGACTAGTGACAAAGTTGCCATGGGCCCAAGCGTAGCCAAGTGAAACGAGTCACAAATAAAAAAAGGTTTAACATTATCCAACTACTCCTCAAACCCAACATTGGCCCTCATTACAAGGTTGCAGTAAAACCCACCGGTAGGCAGTGGGTTACCGGCAGCCCCGTAACACTGTTTCCGCCACCTGACATCCTGGTGCCACCAGGATATTATGGCAGGTGTCAGAACGGTAAATCCCCATTCCTGTGGAAGTCCCACAGGATTCCACAGCAATGGGATCACTGAATCACCGGCACCGGTTCGAACGGTGCTGGTGCTTCAGTGAAAACACTGCCTGTTGCGGCCTCAATTCCTGGCAGGTTAGGCCTGCTGGGAGTTCCGTGCCCCTACTGACAGACTCTTAGCTTGGCGGTCAGGAAAGCGTACCAGTACATTGCTGCCGGCACCCTTATTTCCGGAAAACTTGTAATGAGGCCCAATGTCTTTAATGGACTGGCAATGTGAGAACAAGCCATCCTGCCTACCACAGATAGTCAGGTCCTGCAAATACCATTGATCAAAAGCAGACTTTTCCTATACTTTGCTATGCTTGTACATCAATGTAGGGTTACTTCAGAGGCTTAACAACTCCAGGTCTCAAGGAATCGCCCCCACACACTGGGCCCAAGTGAAATTGTTTTCTCCACAGACCCTTCGAACATATTTGACGCCCCCACACACTCAATGTAAAAGGGAAGGACCACATTTCTAACCAATACAGCAACATCTTTATTGTAAGGGTGTAATTAATGCCCATATATCCCAATTCAAAAACGAAGAAGGTTCCAGGTTTACTGATTGGGAGCCCTAGAAGTTTCTTTAAGAGCATACTTTCCTTAGTTGTGTTGGGATGCATGTCCAGATCACTGCCCTTCCCAAACACTTTAGATTGCAAAAACTATATTAAAATATGGAGAAGGTGTGAGGAACGGTGTAGGTGGGAGCCTTATTGAGGGAAATAAATCGGCTAGGGCAAAGAATAAGCATTTTCATTGCGTTAATATTGTGTATAATACAGTAGCTTATGAATTAGTGCTGCATTCATGGGAGACCTGAATGCTCACAGGCCGTGTTGGAGACACAGAACAACGAGGCACCATCATTATATTCTCAGGCATGGCAAGGTACATGTACGCACACCCACACATAAATGTATTCTGTTAGGTCCTTTGACTAATTAGGCAGGAATGTGCATAGCCAAGCAAGCGAAGGGCTGCGGCCCCAGCCAAAGGCCATGCTCATGGGGGCTAGGGCAGAAGCCTTGGGTTGCCAAAACAGGAACTAAAGATTTAGGGCACATGCGCCCCCCAGAAAGGTGGTCCCTCTATTTGAACTACCAGATGTGTAGGGATACAAGCCTTACATCCTTCATGGCGTGGATTGATTAGTGGAACTCTTGGGAGGGGAACTGACAACAGGGGAAAGCGGAAAACGACATGATCTATGATTTGTGTCAGGGAGAGGGAAGAGTGATACATACAATGGAGAAGGCATGATGAGGGTGCCAATGTGTCTGGGATGATAAAAGGACGGCTTTGCCTGCAAGGACCAGACTGACCTCAAAGTTGTCTGCCGAGTTCATGTTGATGATCAGTTGCATATCAGGTGGGTAGGATCAAAGGTAGGGTGGTGCCAGTCGAATTTAACCAATTGCTTTGCAGTGTTTCAAGATGGAGGAAGTTACCCATGTGTGGTGAAGATTGAAGAGAAGACAGCGGAACCAATTGGAGAATGAGCTATATGTAACTATTAACATGTATATAGGTGGTAGCCAACGAGGGTGGGGGATTAGTACTGTATATTGAGTGTGTCATGAATGACTATTTTTGTGTTTATAACTTGAGTTTTGTGCGCAGCTCTCTCTCTTTAGAGAGAGAGAGCTCTATGGCAGTGGATTCCTAATACCCTGGCGCCTTTTCATTTTTTATACAAAATAAAAGCTCTTGCTTTTCTCGAAAAAGGGTGCAACGAGCCTTTTACCCTAGTTGGTTGTATTTTCTTGGTCTGATCACTGGGGAGTTAGTCTACAGTTACCAGCACATATCTATGCACCAAATCTTTTCTTCCCGGGTAGCTGCAGCAATTGATTAGGCTCTGTATGTGTCAAGGGCAGGGAACTGGTGTGACTGTGAAAGAGCATGGACAAACGTCCTACCACAACACCATGACGAGCAAGGGACATCTCACTTTCAATTACTTGCAATTACATGCAACTTTGTACACCAAAGTAATCTAAGTTGTGCGTTTGTTCCTCTACTTCAAGGGGAAGCTTATGTTTTCCCCGAGGTGACACTACACACATTGTGTTTTACTCGAATTCATTATTAGGCCCTTAGAAGTACATGTTTCACTAATTAAACTCTACTGATGCTGTAACTAAGAACCAAGAAGTTATTTTTGAAGTTAATACTGCGTTGTCTGCGAGAAGTAAATATTCCTAACTTTTCAGAACTCCCAAGTGGGGCATCAGCCTTTAACTGTGAGATTGCAATTGACATATCTTTCACAAACAGGGAAAAGTGAAGTGGGGCAAGGACACCTTCCCAACTCACACCCTTGTTTGCTGAAAATGGTTTGATTCTTTTCCCAGCCTCAGACCCAACATTCTACAGTCAACCTATCTGCAATACAGCTTTGGAAATGGTGTCACAAGCTCAGGGGACTGATTGTTGGGCAGACTTTTCTCAAGCCTTGTGATCAAAATATGTCGTTGTGTCTTCCTACCTTAGGTACACGTGACTCCCTTAGGTTTACCCCAGGCTCTTTTTTTGTGGCAGAGTAGCAGAGCAGCCAAGACTTACAAATCAGGAGGTGAAGGGGGAATTTAACACATGCACTAAATACTTTTCGCAAATACCCAATGGAAGGTTGGTTGCCAAACAATTGTTTCATCAAAATATATTCATTGCATAGAAAATGCAAGTGAGAAACCACTACACTAAAAGGTAAGTAAACTTTCAAAATGGATGTGCAATACTGTATCAGGCAAGAAGCATGTTTTCAAGAGTTCTCAAAAGTTCAGTAAATAGTCTCTCCTTGAGCAGAAAATGCAGTTATAGGCAAATAAAATGATGTTCCTGTCTAAGATAGTAAATAATGTTTAAAGAGGTGCAGGGCAACCAGTTTGTGTAGTTTTGGGCAGGCCTTTGATGGTAAAAAATACCTTTTGCGAAAAGGTGTCTGAAGGAGCAGTTTCTGGGGTTCTGGCTACATGAGACCTTTGGAATGGGCGGGGCACCACTTCGAGGGAGATCCAGGTCAACAAAGTACTTGCCAGTAGAACCAGAGAGTCAGGAGGGCAATGCTACTCTGGATCCAAGAAGCAGTTCTGCAAAAGGTGTTTTTTGTGGTTTCCAAGAGCAATCACCATACACTTTTTTTGGTGACCATTTTGGGTGCCAACATTAACGCACGGTGCAGGAGGGACTCCATGAATATTAGAACGATTATTAAAGATTTGGTGCCCCCAGTTCGAGGTCTCAACAAGAGGAGCAGAAACACAAAGACGCTGTGGTCAGCAGTAGTCAACAATGCAGGATTCCACCATCACCTCGGCTCAGAATTCAGCTTCTGAGGATGGGGACAGCATGAGAAGACCCCAGGGAAGGTTGATAGATTCACATGCACCCCCAGAGACACAATGGTGTGAGTCAAGCCATGGAAGTGGGGTCAGGAGGCAGGTTCATCAGTGCAGTTGAAGAACAAGGGGCAGCATAAACCCTGGATCCTCCCTGAAAGGCAGGATGAAACCATGGCACTTGCCATTAAGCCTTGGTAGGAAGCATTTGCAATTGACTCCCATGAAATCCGTCTCTTTTTCTTGATGTGAAATGTAGGTGGATTCCAAAGGGTATCCACAGAAGTTGTGCCGGCATGAAAATGCATGTTGGTGCAAATGCTGGAGTATGTGTATGGTGGAGAGGAAGGGTGAGACAGATTCTTCATTTATGATCGGCTCAGCCTCGCCACCATTCAAGTGACTGAAAATGAGGTCTAATGCAAATCCAATGTGGAAAAGTCTTACTCATGACGTTTATGCACTAGATTTACACTACACCACATTTAAAATGAGCTCCATGGTATTACACGATAAGTAGCTTTGGCCAGAAGCAGAACATGAGCAGATTCATGGCCCCAGCAAGTACCATGAGCGAATCTGGAACAACCAGGGTCTGCACACTTGAGGGGGTGCTTTACACTGAAATGGTGCTGCACAGACATCCTTATAGTGAATATTATGCATGAAACAGGAATCCTGTATAATGAATGGAGTCATGCGTTAAATCCACATAGAGAGTGAAAGCCAAGTCCAGCATTCAAGGTCTTCAAATTCTCGTGTCCATTTTATGTATATGGTCCATTTAGCAGATGTCAACTGTTTTTTATAAACCATTTTTCTAAAAAATGAATTGTGGAATGAAAGATTGATGAGAATTGTATGAATGTGAACGAATGGTAAAACGAATGGGCCATAGTGTTGTAAGTAATGTTTAATATGCTTTTAGATATAGCATTTTTGCTGGAATAAAATAAACAAAAAATCTTGGGAATTTAAACCAAGTTAAAATTGCTTGTGCACTTCGTCATCCTTAACTCTGTCTACTAGTTCTGTCCCTTGCGTATTTATGGTCCATTTTGGTCAGCACCATTAAAGCACCTTTTCAATCAAATAGTTCAACCATATGAAAATGTTGTTTCCAAATGTTTTTAATACTGGTAGGCCGTGCTAAGCTCAGTTCCCTGCGCTCAGCATGCTCCAACACTGTAAAACCGGGGTCTGCAACCTTTGGCACGCCAGATCTTTTGGCCTATAACTCCCATGAGTCCTAGCCAGTGTATTCAAAGGTGAGGGATCATGTGACTCGTAGTCTAAAACGTCCAGAATGCCAAAGGTTGCAGGCCTCTATTGTATAACTACAAAGGGATCAGGGTGCGCCTCCAACGAGACCAACCTCTCAAAAGCAAAGGTAAATTCTGCTTTCTTGACCACTTTAATACATTTCACCCATTCCAGGATTAATGTGAAGTACCACCCCAACTATGCAAACATTCAAGATTGGATTTGCACATGGTTTTCTATGTATCCTTGGATGCAAAAGAGGAAGTCCCATTTGCCTTAGCAATTCCAGAGGTTAAGATTAATTCTATATCATCGAGCCATCACCTTTTGTGTTTTGCTGTAGTCACCCCAAGTGGGACGGGTATTACAGACGTGGGATCATGCGCCTGCTGGGCCTAGAGACCCAGGCTACTCCTCACTGATGAGGCCCAACAAGGCTGAAACATGTCTGGGGATGCTTGTGATCTCGTGCAGAAGGGATGTGACCCAGCAGTATGGGCTGGACTGCCCCTTTAATAAGAAGTCTTTCCCCTTCGTTAGTGGCTTGGCAGGCAAAGAACGATGGTCTGGAGGGTTACGCAGAGCAGTGCCAGAGGTTAAGATTAATTCCAAGCATTGCAGCCATCCCCACTTATGTTTTGCCATTTGCCTTTATGACACTTTGCACAACTACATACAGCAAAGCCCACCGAGCTTGCCCAACTACCTAACAAATCTCCCCCGTAACATTTCCTTTAGTTCACAGTAAGGGAGTGAAGCATCCGTGTGGGGTGGAGAAGTTGAATCAAAGGAGGTGAAGGATGTTGTTGCCAGTTGAAAAAGCTGATCTAATTTCTCACTGCATGACCACAAGCCTCTCTGAGCAGATGGAGATAGTTTATGTTCTGTAGCCCTCAGCGGTAAAGGCATTCCACAAGCCGGTGCATAGCGTCACAAAATAGTAACCGCCCGGGCCGCCTTAGTCCATGCAGGAATGGTGCTAATCCCACAGAGATTAACCGGGAATGAACTCATTCCATCCTTCTGACCTCTGGCTGGCAGAGTGAGTGAATCACATCAGTCATGCGTAGATGTGTCTCACTGCTGGTAAAACGAGGTGGAACCACCCGGGGGGTCCCACGAGCTGCGCACGAGCATCCCGATAACTTCGACACATATCGAGAAGGATGCCAGGGGCAGCTACATATGTCACATGAAAAAGAGGAGCCAGCAATCTGCAATCTCAGTGGCAAATTGTTTTTTCCAGCTTTTTAAAGCATTTTTATTTGTTTTTATATTCTGTTTGCTACCAGTTTTTCACATTTGGACTGCTGTAAGTAAAATGTGTCATTACTGCCTGGCCCAATACTACTCATCATTTCAACGTCAGAATGATAAAAAGCTGAGCAGGTCATACTGGGCTTTACCCGTAACCTGCAGGCTGCTCGCGATTTGCTTACGTCTCTGAGCTGCGTCACCAGCAATTTACTGATATAGTGCAGTCTTTTTCAGATCAGATACATTTGTGCGTGGCAGGAAAGTAACGCACCTCAGAGAAAGTGGGGTGGAGGAGAGGTGTGCGGGTGTGTGCCAGTGTGTGTGTGTCTTTTTGAAGGTGGATATTGAAAGCTGGCCACGGGAGACCACAGCAGTCAAAGAGGGAGAAAAACGATCTGCGCTGCGCACGTAGAGTCAGGGGGAGAAGGAGAGGAGGAGAGGAGGCACCAACAGCGGAGTCAAGGTGACCTGGAACAAAGGCACCAGACATGGATGCCAAGAGATGGTGCTCACAGGAAGGTCAGCTAAGGCAAACACCAAAGGAAAAAGAGTCTAGAAGCACAATGTCAGCCTTGGTGCCACAGGGATGTGAAAAGTAGGGAACTCTGGTATGTAGAACAGAAGTAGAGACAGTCCCGGCTCATTACAAGTTTACCGGTACAGAAATAAGGTGCTGTTAATAACTTATACCAGCACCTTTGAGGACCGGCAAACCACAAGTCGACCGGTAGGGGCTCTGATCTACTGGCAGGTCTGACATATCAGGCCCCTACCGGCAAATAAATGCCTGAATCTCCGGCACCGTTAGTAACAGTTTCGGTGATTTGGCAACCTCATCCCATGGAGTCCTATGGAACTCCATGGACTGGGGAGTTAACAGCGTATCCAGCGCCGGTAATATCCAGTAACAGTGGGATATCAGGCGGCAGAGATGGTATGGTAGTTCCCCAGTATCCTGCAAGAATTACCAGCGGGATACCGGGGAACTCATAAAGAGCTCCATTGACTACCTGAAGCGAGTCGATCCTTGCTGACGTTATGAGCCGCAATGGGAGAGACACTCTGAGAATGCTGTGGCAACTGAGAAAACAGTTGCAAGTAGAAATAATGTGAGGGAGGATCACATTGGGATAGATAAAAAGGAAACAGTGTAACATTTAACAAAATAACAGTGGCAAGCTTACATGCCAAGTTGACAAAAAACAGTGCTTGGTAAACTCTTGGACAGAGAAGAAAGGGACATTTTCTTTTGAGTAAAATGTTACAAGTTGAAATGGTTCCATGTAATGTCGCTACAAAAATCTCGCCATGCAAAAATATCACCGAAAAATGGCCGTTTTTTGTGGCGACATTATTGCATGGAACATGCGGGGGACACCCCCGCAACCCCATTTTTTTTTTTTTTACGTTTTTTTGCCCCTGTCCCCATATGTATGGTCACCTAAATAATATCGCCACGACATTTTCCCGGCGATATTATTTACGGCGACCATATATATGGCGATATTATTACCTGATACCGTTGAAATGCTATGCTGGCAAGAAAGAGATTATGGCAACCCATATTGAGGAGAAATAAACAAACGATGAATTACTTTTGAGAAACTGTTGCAAGTTCACATACCATGTCAACAGCAGAGGGTGTGTGGTAATCTTTCAGAGAGAAAAGAATTTAACATTTGAGGAAAGTAGTTAAAGTGGAAGTTAACAAAAGGGTGTGGTCGCCCTTTGAAGAGAAAATAGACATACACTGTTGCACATGGACAAAACTGTGCCATATGAATATGAGGAGCATGAGAGAAGGCAAGCCGGGACATCCTGACCAGAACACACCAGCTCATGGAGCTATAGATTCTGGGGACTTTTATTAAACAGAATACAGCAGTGAATTTTGATATTGAAGAACCAATGGGATTATTTAAGATGCCTGAACGTGCGGGATGAGCCCCTGTGCTTCCAGATGCCTATGTGAAAACCCTTGTGAACAGTGGGTTTGAACGGAGGATAGCACAGGGGCAACGCACTGGTCTTGGAAGCAGGACCACGCATGGCAACAGAGGTTTGAATCCCGCATCCGTGCTTAGAAACCGAACACAGGTACAGTATTAGTCAAGTTATAAAAAAACAATTAAAATTAAATAAATTTAAATTAAAAATCAGCGTGACTTGAGAACTTAACTTCACACTTTTCCTCGCGAGATTTCTACACTACATCGGCATTCACATTCAATGAACCTTTAACGAAATTAATGTTGCCATAGAAAACGCTGATGCAAAGCTGGGCTGTGAGGCCCTTGATGTATACATTGTCCAGCAGCATTTGCACAGCAGGGAAAACATATCTCCAGTGAGGAAAAGTATTGTGGCAGTGAGTTTTTCACTCCAGCATTTCTAGCTAGGGCACAAATGGCAGTTCCACATAGCAGTGTAGCGCTGCACGGTTTATGTGTTATCGGCCGAGGTGGGGCATACGGCAGGGCACCTGTTCCACACAGGGGTGTTGCAAGGTCTGTAAAAGATCTGGGGCTACACTAATGTCGGGACTCAGGGCTAGCTAGCCTTTTGTTTCTAGCCCCCGAGCTTCTATCGTGGCTACAACCAAAAGATGCGGGGCTGTAGCCTCCTCAGCCCCACCCCCAGCGACACCTCTGGTTCCACATATCGGACATTGTACACACAGTAGGTAGTCTTCCCTGTTTTGTGACTTTGCCTTGTCCCTATACTTATTAAGGAAGTTTCAAGGCCTGACCGTGCAGCATTGTGCAAGGACAATCCTCTGAGTAATCGGAGAGGCGCGCATGCCTCCGCTGTGAGAGCGCGCCCCTATGATTCTCACTTCATAAAGATAAGTCACTTAGCCAATGCAGACAAACATTGAAATAGAGGGGCACGCAGGCTATTTATCGCGGCTGTTGGACTCTTCGCAGTCTCAGCACCTATTAGGTTCGCCCCCTGTATGAAGTGGATACTAAGAAGGCGATGATCACATTTGACAGTAATCGCCACTGAAGGATCCCCCGTCCAAGATAGACCCATCCATGACAGTGCGGCCCGCAATGCAAAGCCATCCCGCGGAAGGGAATGAAATCTCGTCCGACATATCGTGTGACATGGCTGGGAAACGTCACCGAAATTGAGGAAGGCAGTTTAACAAGGCAGGCCCTGAAATCAGATCGGAAAGAATGAGGCGAACGAAAGCCTCCCTACAGCCTGGAATAAAAGAAAGAGATCCCGCGCAACCCCTCTCAGGCTCCCAAAAGTGCGAGTGTGAGGCTGACAGAAAAAAGGACAAAAAAACTTGGGAGCCAGGTTTTGAGCATCTTACAGGAAAGTCAAAGGAAGTTCAGAGAGACCAGCAGCTCGAAAGCTGATTGTATCTGCAGTGCTGAGCTCACATTTCACTTGAGCTGCTCAGTGGAGAGTTCATGGCCCATTTCCACACAGTGGGCCTCACACAACCTTCACTTTCCAAAGTGTGGATCTTTGGAGTGCTTGCTATCCATGAAAGGGATTTTTGGCACTGGGGTCCTGTGTGTGCAATATACAAAAAGTGCTGCGCAGAGTCGCATCTCACACACTCAAAACCCTATAGAATATACGTGCCTCACTGCGGATGGCAGCGGCACCGACATTTGTACATTTATGTATGAAGGCTATCGGGATTCCTTCCTCCCCTACTAAACATTTCCAATTTCATGGAGGAGGGGAGCCATGGGAGATCCATACTATCTAAAGAAAAAGCTGCTGTTCACCCTTAGAAATGCAAAGTAAAAACTATTGTGCAATGCCAAAGTCATACATACAAAAGTCTAGTGCAGAATTGGGACTTTATACAGATAAAGGTCTCTGTGGGCCAATGTAGAGGCTCCATCCAGCTCCACAGTTAAGCTGTTCACATAAACTCAGGCACTGCACACACCCATTAAAAATAAACCGAGATATTATGGAGGACAGCAAACAAATGCCTTGCCTCATGATCGAGCTGAAATGGAGTGCAAGAGCAAAATCTAAACTGCACGTGGAATGGTGCACATGTCTCCTGCCATAAGTGTGGATGGGGGGGTGACTACTGTTTTTAGTCTGTAGAGGTGAGACTGTGAGCGCCAAAAGTGCAAACAGATGACAAAATAAGGCCAGTCCTTCTGACAAAAGTTCATCTGCAAAATTGGGGTCTTCTATCCCTCATTTTGCCTAGTGACACCAAACTACTAAAAGCTGGCGGCAGAGCTATATGCCGCGGATGTTGCATATTGTTGGCACTGTAAGAGGGTGAGTGGCAACACTGATTTGCTTTAACTCTGACAATCCTACTCCCACCCCTGCCTTGGCTAATTTCACACACTCATAACACCAGCAGCTACAGACCCCCATGCAACCTCCCTAGATCAGACCTTCTGCCTTGTTTCCATATTAATTGCCTCATCCAAACTTTTAGCCCGCACATTTCATCCTTTTACCAGATTCCATTTCATCCTTTTACCAGATTCATTCTTTCATCCATGTTTTCTAATTTTGTTTCCTTTCTTTTTCTCTTTCATGTTTTTGTACACTCCTTTCCCTAGGCGACTACCCCTGTTACATGTTTGTATGATCCACATTATTCTTCCTTTTATGCTTATGCCAAAAGGGCACTTTGCCACTGCATTCCTTTCCACTGCTCAGGGTTCACCCCTTTTCTCCACACAACCATCTGTGACCCTGCCCATTTGAACACGTGGCCTAGCATTTTGTCTGTCCCTTTCCCCATGAAGTGGAACTGGCTGCATTTGTGCAGAAAACCTCCTTTCCCATTTGTTTCTCTCTCCCCCATCATGTTCTAGGATGGCTTCATTCCTGAGCTCTTAATGCTCAGACTAGCAACAGGAGACAGGACCACAGCTCTTATCTGATCCCCACCCCATTCCCCCAGCCCCACCCCCGCACTTGTGGCCGGAGACATATGTATCAAGTCCACGTGCAGTTTAGATTTTGCACGTGCACTTCTTTGCAGCTGAATACTGAGGTAAGACTTTTCTGTTTACAGTCCTCCATAATTAGGGTGACCCGATGTCCCAGTTTTGCTAGGATTGTCCCGGTATTTGGTGCCTGTCCCCCTTTCTCAAGATTATGTTCCTTTGGAAACTGCAGTGATCCCGGTTTTTGGAAGTAGGTCTTCATAGCTGGCAGGCAGGAATACACAATCTTGCACTGAAGAAATGCTGCATTTGCCAACTTAAGATAGTGTTTGTTTATGATAAATGAATTATAATATGTATTTCTTTAAACAGTAGCACTTAAACCCCCTTCTCCTCCAAACGCTACTGAAGTGTAGTGTCTTGACAGCCACTTTCAAGAGTTAGTCCTACTTTTATGTTAGTTACCTTGTCCCGGTTTTTTACTTTATAAATCTGGTCACCCTATCCATAATATCTCGATTTGTTTTTAATGGGGGTATGCAGTGCAGGAGTATATGCAAATGGCTGGACGGTGGAGATGGGCGGAGCCTCTACGTCGGTCCACAGAGACCTTGATTCAGACAAAGTACCAGTTCTGCCCTTGATTTATTACCCTTAGAAATGCCGAATTCTCGACCTCTCAAAACGAAAACATGTGCACCTTGCAGTCTGCTGACCCTCTCCCCTCCCCCAACACGCTAACCCATTCTTCACACAAAATGTGTCCTTCCCATCACCCACTTCCTCCCCTCAGGTGTTTCCATTCCCAACATCAGCACGCCAAAAGCAGCTCTGTCATTAAATGTTGGTTTCTCTTTCCTCTATAGAAACACACAGTGGCAAAGTCATTGTGGGGGAGAAGCCATTGTAAGACCCAAATGCCATTGGTCACTAGTGATCCACGACTGTCTGACGAGGCAGCACCAGCAGCTTGAATATGTGCACAACACTCCTTGGGTCTGTAGAGGCCAGGAGGCTGAGGGGGCGGGAGTAGATAGAATTCCAACACCTGCACTTCCTCTCCTTTTGTGCCCACGTAGAGCCGGCGGGGTGGTGGCAAGTGGGTAGAGGAGTTGCCATTCTTCAAAGAGGAATCAGGAAGGCACAATAGCGTAAACCACTCTGCCCGTACACCAGAACTTGTAGTGATTTTGATTGCTCAGATCTATGAAATCAAATGCGTCTGCACAATCCCTTAGATGACACGGTCACAACTCTATCCTAATCATCACAGGAACTCATTATATTGTCATTGCAAACTGACCTGGCATAGCCAACTACAGGTGTCATTTCTTATTGAATTTCACCTTTAAAACATAGTCTAGGCGTTTTTCTGTGGATAGGGGCATCCCTCCCAGTACATGCCACAACAGATATGAAGCCAGATAGCTAAAATGGCGGCTGTGCCCTAATCCTTTCCTAGGAGAACATTTCGAAATAGGTTACCACACAAAAGAGACCCAGGGTGCAGAGGTCCCTGTAGGCCAGTCCACCCCTGTGTGGAGAGCACTGTGCCCAGGGGCTGAGTGAATAATACAGGAGGGACTTAGCTAAGGGTTGGCACTGCTGTGGAGAGGTTGACAATAAAAAGGAAAAATCACTTCTGGTTGACATTGTGAATAAGACCCTACCTCATTGCATGCAGGAGCCAGTTAAGAATAGAGGAAGTATCCTTTTTTAAAGTTGTCCCCCCTCCGGGTAAACATTGATCAGGGTGCCAGGAAGCAGCATCAACGTCCCCTTGGCACCAGCCGCGTCAACAGCCCTTAGCCAATAGCTCCCAGTGGACGCCCTATTCTTTGCCATACATCATAATACACTACATTATCATCAATAACAAATGATAAGCGACCTATGCAACATAGTGTTCATGAGTGTGAGCAGCCAATGAGGGATGAGTAAATTAACCCCCTTTGCACTCTGAAAGAAGACTGGCATTGCCAGAACAAGAAATATTTCTGCTCTTGAAAGATCGCAAAAAAGAATATGAGTTGGCTTAGTAAAGGTGCCATCCCTGCAAGATCGCGTGTTGGGTGGTGACTTGGGTTCTACTGGGATCTATGTGATCACTGCGACCACACATAATTGCGACGGACGATAATGCCGACTTTTTAATGTTTTAATTAAACCCCCTTTACATCACATAGATGTGTGGGGGAAACCCCCTGCACCCCCCACATATTACTATAATATCCCATACCCCCACTACATATATAGGTGGTGTAAAGGGGGTGTTTTTAAAAAAAAAAAAGTCGGGCATTTCGGCCGTCGTAATTGTGAGGGCGACATTTTGTGCCATTTCCTTTCTACTGTGGCAGTTCTCACCGTAGTGGTCTCCCGGCACGAAGGCATGTCATATTACATGGATGGATCTATGGCTGGAAGACAAGGGTCGAGAAGAGAGGGATGGAGATGCGGGAGTAAAGGAGGAAGAGCAGGGAGGGGTGTGTGGGGAGGGTTTCAACTTGATTGCATGTAATCTCGAGTTTTCGGGATCGAGCCAGTGTAGCGCGGAAGGGGGTTGGTAGATGACTGTGCGTACCAATTGCCAATTGGTCACAATTGTTTTTGCACATTTTGCTGCATATATTTTTGGGGAGTGGGTTTAGGGATACTATATATATATATATATATATATATATATATATATATATATATATATATATATAGTAAAATGTATCGACCAATTCCCCAACGACCAATTTGATTTGATGTAATCAACCCAAACCGTGCAGAAGTGCAAGGCTCTGGCACAGTGGCACAGTGGCACCTAGGGTTTTGCAATTCTCGGTGCTTGCTGGTTAGAAGTGCCGGTGATATGGTGTCTGGCTGCATGATCATCTTGAGATGTGCCCAAGTAGTCCTGTGTATATGGTATTCAATGTTAACTTGCAGTCATTACTGTGTGTGGCTTATTATATGTCATTCATGTGTACACAGACTCTCTTCAATGGCTCACTCTTCATTCAACATAAAGAATAGTGCGATTCCAGACAATAAGAAGCTAAATGCAGGAAGCTTCATGGTGGGGCAGCGTGCCCTCAACACTCTTACCTTCATCTCATCCGTGAGCTGCACAGATTCTTCTTTGTACTTCACTTCCATGGATTTCATGCAGTTCTGCTTTGGGGCGGAAGTGCACGGCCCACTGTGGAGGACTGCCTCCATGCTGTGCTCCGGGTCTTGGAATAATACATAGGAGCAATTACCAATCAGCTTGAAGTCCAGTCCATCAAATGTCTCAATGTGTCTGGTTGAGCTCCCCATGCACATGCCTGCAAAGGGGATAAAGACGAATGAAATCCATGCAAATAGAACATGTTTATAGTTTTAGTCCTATTTCCATGTCTGGCACAGTCACACAAGAATGCGATGGACGCTGCAGCACGGACGGGTTGGGGGACTTTTAAATTGAAGTTCAAATGCACAGTGGTCTATGACCACTAACACTAGCATGTTCAAGGTCCTCACCGTGTAGTTTTGAGTGTGCTCCGGTAGGGCATGGGAATCCAGGAAGTTCTAGGTTCCCATGCCCTTTTACAACCCTGACACAAAACAAGAGCTAGTTACGTTGACAATGTACGTGCACGGTGGTTGGCATCACAATGAGCTTGTAGGGCTTCCACTTTTTCTAACTGGTGCCTGAAGACAGGTGGAAATCAAATGTATATTCCAGCCACTTCTCCTGCATCGGGATTTGATGCGGGTAGAGATAATGGGCACGCTCCCACATGACATGAGACATAGAACAAATGTACAGCTCGGTCTCTATGATCTCTCTCCAGGAAATCCTTTCAAAATGGCCCATCTTATGATTTTCAGGCTGAGTGCTTGTCTTCGCCTGTAAAGGGTCTTCAATAAACATTGGCAGTCATTAGCCCAGGCCTCAAATTAAAGCTGTAACCTGAATGATGACCCCAAGTGCACCTGGCATAATACCCGATAAAAAACACTTCATCAAACGTTCTTGGAGGACCAGCCAATAAAGAGCAAGAGTATCAGTGCACTATTAGCCAGTAACGGCCCAGAATCCATTTTCTACAGAGCCAGGCCACCATGAACTCTTTTGCCACTCTCCCCTTTTGCTTCAGCCAACTCAACTCCCGGCCGATGCCCCAAGCACACACATCAGCGAGGGGACAGTGGCTCCCTCTATCCCCCAGCCATGCTACTCTATTTGATTAGCACAGTCTGCACAACCGTGCCCTCTCACCTTTTCTCCCGCCACGTGCCCCCATTTTGCTAAACCCCACCTCGTACATGCACCATGGCTCTCTGGCCCAATATCCTCACTACCTTAACTCCTCATCCTGTCCAGAGCCTGACTATGCCTTCTTCTGCAGTCGGCGGTCTCTTTCGATTGACACCTCACTTTGCTCATGTTCCACTGGAGCTCTGCTTCCTCTTGTCCTGCCATGTCACACTAGCAAGGTGGCACTGCATGCCGCTAAAACGGCTCTGCTGCTCACTAGTTTTTTTTGTTTTTTTTTATTGCTTTGTTGAAATTAAAAATATCAAATTTTTAAAGTTAAACAAATATAGAAGATTTTTTAGTAATTATTTGATGCTAGGATTGGCCATAACATATGGAAAGATTTTTTTTTTTAAACGTGTCTCATCCGGGTCTTGCTTTGGCCATTTTCCACTCAGTAGACACACTTCTGCTTGCTGCTCCAGTGGTGCCCCGAGCCGTAACACCGTTGGAGGAAGGGGGGACTTTATGCAATGTAATGGTGCATCCTAGACAAGGGTTGCTTATGACCTAATGTCCTACCCAACGGACATGCAGTCCCTGGAGAACCCCCCGAAACACACCACCAAGAAGAAGAAATGCTTGAGATATGGCGCATGAAGGGCAGTGTCCTCGCCAGGCTCTGCTGAAGAGTAATATCACACTGCCACACATTGATGCCAAGGCAAGGTACCATACAAAAAGTTTATGTGGTGAACCTCAGGGGACTCCTCAGACGCTCGAGAGCCGTGCATCTTATGGTTGGACACCAAATATTGACCTTCTTCCAAGCAAAGACATTTAACCAGGGCCACCCTGAAGCCTGCGTGATATAAATGGATGAGGGGGCAGTAAACAACCCTCAACCAATCAATAAATGATGTATTTTTTTGGCGTACTATCACCAAAGACATCATGGCACAGCACAGTTACTGGAAGAGGGACATCAATTAGATAAACAGATGGGTTTTTAGTTTTCACTTGAACAGCTCAAAGTCTTTGCTGCACCATAAGGTTACCGGAAGAGTGTTCCAACGTTTTGGGCCAGTAGTAGAGAAAGCTCTACCTCCTACTCTTTCTTTGCGGTATCTGGTACCTTCAGTAAAGCTGCATCCATTGATCGCTGCAAGTTATTCTGGATAGTCAGGCAGCCCTTCCCATTCAAGGCTCGATGAATAATGCACAGAGCCTTGATCTTGACTTGTGCCAAAATAGGTAACCAATGTAGAGATTGACGAGCTGCTGTAACGTGGTGGCCATAGGGAATACCCCTGACCAAATGAACTGCTGCGTTCTGCAGAACCTGCAAAGGTTGAATTAGATAAGCAGGCTGAGCTAGATAGATGTTGTTGCTGTAATCAATACTGCCATTAAGGCAGGCTGCAACCAACAGAACATGGAGGTTCTGAGGAATGAAGGGAAGGACTTTCTTTCTTGAGCTGTTTCAGTTTAAAGAAGCCTAGTCCACAAACTCCGTTGATCTGGCTCTCCATAGCCAAGGTAGATGATATTTGAACACCTAGGTACCTGACTACCCTCGCCGGGACGGGCAACGGTCCCAGCAATAGCAGCCAGAAGTCTAGCATCCAACTCTCAGAGGCTGTGGGTGGACAAATAATCAAAACATCTGTTTTTAAGCCGTTAAGCTTCAGGCGGTGGGTTAGCCTTGATATACAGGACTACGTACACTTGCTCCCTACTGCCTGTGGCCTTAGATGCAGAGACTGAGTACATGTTAGTGAGGATTATCAAGAATACTTCCCTAGTTTGCCATTCACCTTCTGCATCAGCAAGCACCTTTTTATACTTTATACTAACAAACAAAGAGGAGCTGATATGTTACCCCTGAGCATTGACAAGGACAATAAAAGAATGGTATTAATGGACTGATTGGGGAAAAGGGGAAAATGGGGATATATTGATGGGTGGGCTACAACACAGCCTGAGGATTTAGAAAATGATGGGCAATTTTGGATATCATGTCTTAAGGACGGAACAGGGTGTATATGAGTGGGGGACTCATTAGATGTTTGGGAAGAAACTGGGGTGATATGACAAGGTTGGAAAAAATGTGGATCCACAATAATCTAAAAGCAGTGAAATTGGGTAGTAACTAGAAAAAACAGAGACATCCAGAGATGACTTCTTCAATAGCAGAATCCCTAAAGCCTTCTTCAGCACTGCTGGAATCTGTCCAAAGGTGAGTGCGGAATTAATGGCTTTCCGAGCCGATTTAAACAAGTGCAGAGGAATATCACAGAGAGGTGATGCAGATTTCAGCCCTGCCACCCCACGACTGATATCTAGGACTGATATCTAGGACATTGATATACTCAAAAAGGGAAAAAGATCAGGTTGCCATGCTATTCAATAGCGGTTGCATGGGCACAGGTCTAGGTAAAGTGCTCACAGGATTACTCGTCCTAACATTCGAGATATCGGCACAAATTGTTTTGATTTTGTTCATAAACAAACTAGACAGATTATTGCACAATGCCTGTGAGCTAGACGCAGCGGGGTAATGCTTGGATTGGAGATCTCTTTCACTATCTGAAAAAGTGTTTTGGGTAGATTAACTGCAGATTGAGAGAGGTCGTGAAAAAGAACGATTTGGCTGCCTTAAGATCCTTATGGTATGAGGCATATAGCTTTATAAACTCTTCTTGCATATGCAGATCGTAGTGCCTTCTCCACTTGCACTCTGCTTGACGAACCGACAGGCGGAATAGGCGTAGTTCCACAGAAAACCAAATGACCGATGGACGCGCTGGTTTAAAGGTCCACTGAAATGGGGCTAAGTCATTAGCCACTCTGGTGAACGCAATACTAAGTCTGACACTAGCGGATGGTCCGGGACAGGAATCACGTTCCATCTCCTGATAGTAGGAAACCATTTTGGTAGTCAGACTGGTGGGCTCAGCTCTCTTCCAGTTTCTTTGATAAACTTTAGTGGGGCAGTTACCCTGTTCAAAATTTCCAGCTGCCTGGAATTTGAAAGGAACCACACAATGGTCTGACCATTTTAAGGGATGATTGGGGAAGACGCATATCGATTGCCGAGGAGCAAAAATAAGATCTGGTGTATGGCCTTTCAGATGGGTAGGGCCGAGCACCTGTTGTTCTAATAGTACATTACTCATGCCATCTAAAAAGAACTAACCCCTGTTTAGATTCTGCCTCCGCACAGAGATTAAAGTCCCGTAGTACACATAGATTTTAATGATGACAAACCACCTCGGAAATGACATTTTCAAAAACCAGCAAATTGAAGGAAAGGGGGAGATAAACCAAAAGAAAATGGCAAACTAGGGAAGTATTCTTGATAATCCTCACTAACATGTACTCAGTCTCTGCATCTAAGGCCACAGGCAGTAGGGAGCAAGTGTACGTAGCCCTGTATATCAAGGCTAACCCACCGCCTGGATGTGGAGAGTCCCTATCTACATGCAAAAAAGCATAACTAGTAGGCAAAACCTGGACTGTATCCGGGCCGAACGAGTCAGAAAGGCCAGTTTCTGTCACAAATATAAAATTTGGGTCATGGTTTTCAATAAAAGTGCACATTTCTTATTTGTTTGCGGCTAATGAGTGTGCATTAATTAAGCAGGCTCTGGCAAACTGGCCAGGGGGAGAAATTGTGTTGCAGCCCATCCCGCTGGGAAAACATCTTTTCAGGTGCCAGAGAAATCACGTACCCCCTTGGTCCTTTTACCTTACCAAACTGATGAAGTGGCATCATGTTTTGCAATTCCACTGTACATGAGCACAGGGAAGTCATTTCAGCAAAATGCCAGGCATAGTGGAAGTGACATCACACAACACTTGATTTCTGATGACATAACAGGAAGTGATGTCATTTGACCCTGCTCCCAAGTGACACCCTGGGAAGTGATAGTGATTTTATGGCCCTTTAGTAACGTGCATGCAATGGATGGGATCACAGAGTAATTCTGAGTCCAAATAATCAAACCAACTCAGGAAGATGGCAAAGATGTTGTTTATTAAGAATTATCTAAAACAGGGAGGTTACAATGGACATCAACGGACGTTCGCTCAGGCTCTCGACTATCTTCTCATAAAAACATCCTTATATGCAAAACATACATCAGAGGTGACGTCATACTATGTGGCAAATAATAGAAAACCTATCAAGGATTGTGATTGGCTGCCTACTGTTAAGTGGACAAATTATGCCTAACTCTAAAACATGTCATCTTTAACACTATTAAGTACACAGTTTATCATTGGTCTTCAAACTATAAGGCCCTTCATTATATGGCCCCCTACAATTGGTTGGCATGCTCGTGCCATGTCTGGAACATTCGGTTCACTTAGCAACACGTAAGCTCAGACCCAGGTGCCAGGGGGTGGACTTGACTTTACCTCCTCCTGCAATTAGCCCAACATCTCTCATCACCAATGCCTTCTGCCATAAAGATTGTCTTTCATCTTTGCCTTGCAATGTTTCCTTCTCTGTGGGAATATATGGGAGTACAGGTACACACTACTGTTGTTCTAGGACTCTAAGCTCAACTCTATTTGCATCCTTGGCTCACGTAGCAAGAGACCATGATTTGGTCCCTTCAGCAGCATTTAAATGTCTTAAATGAATACAACTTGGCACTCTTGGGTTTCTTTCTTTGTACCTTAACAAGGGATGATTCATCCTTCGCACATTCCCTGCTTTCAAGAATAGATAACCGACCATGGCTGCTTCAGTTTTAATACCAGGCCAGACAGCCTCACCAGGCGCTTTCATGATCTCAGCTTATTCTTGCTGCAACACAATTCTCTGCCTTTCCTCTCCCTGGGTCTGGGCTTACTAAATTCATGACACTGATGTCCAGCTCCTAAACAATAACGGCTTTGCATGCAGTCTATTCACTACATATAGCCAGCTTCTATGATGACTTAGTCTACTTGCATTTCAGCGTCTGTACAATTATTGAACGGTTGATTTTCTGCAGCACATCGCACACTTGCAATCTTCATTTTGCATATGAAAGTTTACTCGATTCTTAACTTCGTCATCAGTTTCTGCAAGATCCATGCATTCTCTTCAGCCAATATTCTCGGGGCATCAGGCATGTTTCTTGTGACGTCACTAGCTTCTGCTCCTCTCTTCGATCCTCTTCATATTCCTTCAGGGAGTTCCTCCTTCAGATTGTCATCTATTTGGGGATATATATTCGATAGGGTTTTCTCAGTGGATACCTTCTTACGAAAATCTGCTGCAGTATTGGCACAACTTCTGGTGTCAAACATGGCACAGACTCAGGCCTCCAACATATAGGAGGTAGGGGGGTGGGATTTCCTGCACAGGCATGTAACTGCTCCTCTACAGTGGCACACGTACTTCAGATGCGTCTAACACCTGTGTTTCCACCGGGAACATTCAAACATACACCATTACATTCCTACTCATTCACCCACAAGTCACTCACTCATTCACCTTCCTTCTCTTACATCCATTCTCGCTGCATTCTCCACACAGGCACACACCCACCCAGAACATTCAAACACACACACCATCACATTTCATCTCATTTACCCACCACTCACTGACCCATAGCACATACATACATCTGACACACACTTCACACATGCAAAATACACATCACATTTAAAAAAGCCTTCTTACCTGTTTTTCCAGCTTTGGTCCGTCACTCCAGGCCACCCTCGGCTCCTCTGTTCTGCTCACAAACAGGAACCAGGAAGCTGGGAAAGCTTCCGGTTCCTGTATATGAGCTGCGAGGAAGCCAGAGGAGTAGGTCTTGCAGCTGAACGTGGCATGTGACACGTGTCACATGTCATTGTCAACTCACCCTACTGAGGGCTTCCTTCTTGCGCTGCAAGCCTCAACCCAGTCTTCACCATAATGGGTGAGGACCGGGCCGGACCCCCTTCCCCCCGCCGGATCTAGTGTGGCAAGGCCCCCGCTAATCCAGTGCCCAGGAGCTTCGATTTAAAATACAGGGGTAGCAAGGAAGTCCACAAGGGTAGCATGGGAGACCACAGCGGTCGCACCTACGACCCCTGACAACCCCCAAATGACGTTCCTTGCTGAACGTCTCCAGTCGAGGGATTTGGTTAATATTCTGCAATGAGGAACCCCACCGTTGAAATGCAGAAATCTCTCCATTCATAACAACTATGCAAACCTAACTCCCTTTAATTGAGCATGAAATTCTACCACAGCTTTACTCTAATCCTACTGCTTGGACGATCCCGGGTTCTTAATGAGAGAAAGATAAACATACCCAATGGTTAACCTAACCTCACTCCAAGGGCTATAAAGCATGAGCCAGAGAACGTGCTTTGTGAGCCAAGTGGTTAGTTGGGCATAAAGTGAACATTTTGATATGAGTCTGTGACAGATCGCTCTGGGACAAGACCTTTGGGACGTGCAGGTGATTTTTTGCGTCCAGAGGATCAGTGAACATTATCCAGTGTGTGTGTATATACATCATAAGTTACATAATGTTTTGCTTGCTGCAGTGGTTGCATATTTGCAGTGGGGTTTTAGGTAAATGAACACATGTGGCCCCTTCTTTTAGAATAAATTCCCTTTGGCTCTTTTTCTCTAGACTGAAAATGCAAAGGACGCACCTGTTCTAAAAAGGAACGCAATGCGCGAGGATATGATACAACATGCTGCAGGGCCCGCATTGGGGGTGAAAGGTTGGCCATCCTGGGTGCCCACTTTCTCACTCCCTTTGCCATGAAATGCACAGACTAGTCAATACTGGACCTTTTGTGCATTATTTGACCCGGTACAACAGCGGTAACATGCACTGCATTTCCAGCCTCCAAAAACTCATGGAAGTTAAAAATGGTGTTTAAACATGGCATGCACATTTGGAATACTGCATGCACTCTTTCTAAAAGCTGGCACACGTTCTGCCAGTATCGTGCAAAGGCCATAAGGATGTGATGATGCTCAGATGAGAGCTGGCAGTGATGGCAACGACTGCATCTGGGATCCTCTGCACACCGCAAAATGCGGACCGTAGACATTGACACCTCAATCTCAGTGCATTTGCCCTATGGCAATACCAGAATCCCACGGCTCCTGCAAAGATCCAGCAATCTCCTGCAGTCGCCACAGAGTGCCTGAACCTGAGCTCCGCTTAAATCCTGGAAACAGAATGGTATCACCCACCCCTACTTTTCAATTTGTCACCGACTTTTTGCTCAGTAGCGTGTCTTGGTCTCCTTCCCCCCCTCCTTCCACTTGCCCCCCCTCCCACCCCGCCTCTTGTTACCACCTGCACTGCGTAAATTGTCGTCAGACTTAGTAATGTTACTGCTTGCTCTGTTTTCCTCCCTTTCCATTACCTCTTGCCTTACTCGTTCTATGCACTTGCACTATAAGAAATGTCGACAGGCCTATTATGATAGTTTTTTCACATTCTGTATTGTTTCAAGGACTTTTGCTGAATGTAACTGTATTTTTCCTATGTCCCCTCCCTCCTTGAAGCGCTTTGAAACACATTGTGTATAGGCGCTATATAAATAAACTATCATATCATATCATCCCTACATTTTCTGCACTGCCAACCATCGCCTAACTGGATGAAGGAAAGGCACTCTTTGGACTCACTAGCCATCCCATGCCATATCATATCATATCATATCATATCATAACATGCCACAGACACATCTATTATTGCCTGAACTACCGCCGCAGACCTTCACGTTGCTCAGTGTATAGCTTCTTTATCCTTATACCGCGGCTTAAAAATGGAATCAATGGAATGGCTTTCTTTTCATAATGTGCTCACTTCTTTTTTTAAATGTTTTTATTGTGTTTTGGTTTACTAAAAAACCTTGTACAATTCATGCATAAAAAGAAGAAAATTCGTACATAAGACAATTTAAATCAAAAAATAAAATCAATGTAAAATCTTAAATATCATTTAATACCAGCATACACAAAATATATCAATAAAAGTCACACATATAAAACAATATTTGCTAAACTAATAGAAGTGTCGCATTTCATTAGAATCCGCCACATGAAAGTTCCGTCACCATATTTACTGGATCTGCGTGATTTTCCGTCACGGAAAAGTCTGTTATGGAAAAGTTTGCATGAGAAATGTACGCACCTCAAAAGGTTCCTACATTTCCCATGCGGACATACACTGCAAACCACTACATACCCACACCCCCACCCATACCCTCAACACACCCTCACCCACAACCCCAACATAACCAAACCCTACTTACCTTTTCTTTACGCTGTGTCCCTGCGGCGCCAGTTCCTTTTCACTTCCGTGAACGGGAACCGGCGCAGCAAGGGCCTTTTCTTTCTTTTTTTTTTTTTTTTTTTACGGGCAGCTGCAGGGGTTTTCCCCGCAACCTCTGCTCACTATACTGTAAAGAGCGGGGTGTTGTGGGGGACACCCCCGCTGCCCCTGTTTTTTTTTATTTCCTTTGTCGGGTGTGCAGCAGGGGTGTCCCTCAAAACCCCCGCTCACTCTACTGACCACTTACCTAAAATGCATGCCACCAAAGCTTCGAACTTTTGGTGTTCGAACATTTGGTGGTATACATTTTCAGACTTTTCGTAAAGTCAGACTTTTTTTCGGTCCTTTCGCACAGTTCCTATCTGCTCATGCAGTAGTTCGAAAATCTAAAAGTAAGTCTACACTCTGTCGCTCCATCAATTGGATCCACAGGAACATGGCAGCATCTATGAAATGGATATGTACAAAGGTGCCAAAGTGCAAGTGCCTTAAGGATGAAATTATGGGTCCATAAAGTATTAAAAGTTTCAATGTTTCCATTTCGCCTTTATGTGAACACAATCGACTACAATGGGCTGGCATCGAAAGAGAGAGTCTCAGGCCTTTGCAGTCTGAAGTATGTAGTAAATTGAGCCTGAACCTCAAATAAATGGATCTGTGGCCGTTACACGGAAGTAAACATACCTAGGAAGTAGATCCCTTCTCTTTGCCACAAATGTATGATCCCTGTAGAGCTTGTAGGTGCTACGCTGTTCTAGTGTTCTCCTCCAATCCAATTTGTGCTACTTCTTTTTTGTCTTCACATGATTATATATTATATTCCTCAGAGTCTAAATCTATTCTAGATAGAAGTTCACACATGTTATCATACAACTTTTTAATGGAGAAAACAGACAGGGTTTGAAGAGTAGCACCTAAATCTGTATACAAAGAATTGTTCGGCGGGGACAGCAATTTAGAGTAGTTGGTTAACATTTTCCACATAACTCTTGGCTCGAGAGATAGTAGACCAAACTCACTTCTGCAACACAAAAAAAAGCCATCCAGCTGCTGAGAAACGTTCTGCCTTTAGAGAGCCATAAATACCTGCTTTTTCCAAGGTGGTCACAGGATAGCATTTCCTAACATGTGTTTCTTTGTAAGACCAGGATGTCCACCAGAGAGGGTTTGTACATTGCAATAAATAAAACACAACATAACAGTCGATCGACGACATTTTGGATGTTTGCTAAAGCAGTTCCATGATCAAGGTCATCCATCGATCGTCACGGCTGAAGTTCTGAGCAGCGGAATATAATTATGAAGGTAAATTAAAATAGATGATATAGCACTTACAGGGGCATGTCCATCGGCAGCCGCAGGTCTCTTCAACTTTGATAGCAGGGAGATTATTATGGCAAATAGGCTTTGGCATCTTCTCACAATTGACCTTTCGACTTTCCATAACTGCCTGACCATCTGCTAAGCAGGTCACAGTATGGCACTGATCTGCCAATGTCCATTTGTCTCCAGCCTGTGGTTAAAGGGATAGAATTAGTAAACATAAGTCAACAACTGTAGAATTTGATTAGCCTTTAGTGGCTTGCGTTACCATTCTTACCCAACTGTCAGGAGCCATTTTGCTGCTATTTTTACATGCATTCATTGTAACCTGAACACACCCATTATAAAAGACACCCAAACACATCCTACTACTATTTCTCAACATCAGAAGATTTATCATTTTTCTTTTGTGATGAAGTGACCGTTATGAGGTAGAAGGAAGAATAGGTCATGGTCATGTGACGGCACCACATTAACCTGAAAGCATCTCAGACACTTAGGGGGTGTCGTTGTGCTGTCTTGGAAAAGACACTGCGTGGCGTGGCAGCTGGGTGATGTATACCATTGATGGAGGAAGAGGGAACACAAATAGAATTGCTTAGTTGCTGTAGAAACCAGGGAAGATCCAGAGAGGGAGACAAACTTGCGGAACATGTGGAGAAATTAGAGACAGGGAGAAGATGATCACAAGGGTACAGGCAGAGGAGAGAAGATGCAGACCTGCATCCACCCTCATAGTAAGGGTAGAGAGCAACATCAAAGTGGTGGGAAAAGGGAAGTTTCAGCCGAGAGTAAAAATGAGTGCTGTAGAAGTGCGAACAATAAACTAAGACATAGGAACCTAGAGTGGGAGGCCAAAGCACCTTGGAAAAGAAGTAAAGTGAGAGACATTCCAACAGTAAATCCTGCATCCTTTTTCCAATTGCGAACTGGCAAAGGCAACTCTGTGAGAAACATTGCATACTGGGATACTTCAGATTCTCAATGCTAAATGAGAAAGCCATCCCTATGTGGCAAGCTGCATAGTGGGATACTGAGTCTTGATTGCCAGAGTGAAATGGGCAATACAACCACATGTGGACTGCTACATACTGCGATAAGAAGTCATTATTCCCAAAGCAAACTAGGAAAGACAACCCTTTATGAAACTCTGCATACCGGGATACCTATTCCTAATTGACAGACCAAATTAGGAAAGACAAGCCTTTGCATCACCCTGTATACTGGGATGCTGAGCCCTGATTCCCAAAGTGAACTAAGGAAGACAACCCTGTGTGGCACTCTGCATTCTGGGTTACAGAGTCCAGATTCCCAGAAAAACCAAGAAAGACAACCCAATATGGAATGCTCCACACTGGGATACTAAGTCCTAATTCCCAGAGACAGATCAGTAAAAATAAAAGTTTTTTTCTTTTTGAAGAAGATCAACTTTCCCGGCCTTTTAAAGTCTACCAAACATGCACAAAAATAGTGAGAACTCCCCCAGGGGTCCAATTGTCTTGGATATTAGATCTCCTTTGTGCACACATACTTTTTCTCAAATTATTTGTACCACAATTGACTTCATATGTTACATACTCATAGGATATGACCTCTATCATCGAGGGATCACCATCCACTAATATGCAGGACGGTTTGATATCACCAAATGTCCAAAATAAACACTTGTGTATAGGCGTGATATAAATGCCATATCATGTCATATCATATCATATATTCTGATATCCCACTGAATGAAGCTCTTGATTTCACCTTTGAAACTATAGAAAGAAGAGAATTACCAACTACAACACTTAGAGAGTTCGCGTTAGAATTAGCAGAATTGGTATTAGTACAAAACTATGGCCCTTATTACGTCTTTGCCAGTCTGGAATAAATGTTGGAACAAATGCCGGTAATTCTGGCACTGGCATTTATGGACCGGCAAAAAACAAGTCTACCGATTGGCCCACGGATCTCCCGCCAGTGCTGAGCAGCTGAAAGATCAGGGCCCTACCAGCAGATAAATGCCTGAATTGGGCAATCACATCCTATGCCAATGGAATGGTTACTTACCTTCACTACGCCCCCCGTAATATCCCGGTAATACCAGGAGATCAGGTGCCAGAGACTGTAAGGCAGGGTTGCCGGCATCCCGCCAGAATTACCCTGTAATGAGCCTCTATTTCATTTTTAAGAAATATATTTTTGCCCAATTAAAAAGTATGCGCATGGGGCAAAACATTTGGTGCATCCATAGCCACTATGTGTATGGGTACATTTGAGGAGCAACATATCTATGCAGACAAAGGGTCTGAGTCACAGAGTGTTTTCCAATGGGATTGCGCCGTTGTGAATCACGCATGGGAATCAGGACAAAACAGTTCAGCCATCATGCTTGGCACAGGTCTACAGATTAGACAAAAAAGGTTTACAGCCCCTCTACCGAGAGTGAACACGGCTTAAATAGTCTGTTCTGTGTGAAGAGGCCCCAACACAAGCTTTTACAAACCTACTTTAGCCGACTGTGTCTTACCAAAGGAGTAAATTACATTTGCATATCAGTCTGTCGTGCCTAGTTAATGGGCAACGTGCTAGCCTTGAAGGCAAGACGTCACAGAGCACCATAGGTTCGATTCCCGGGTCCGCGCTTAGAAACCTCTGTGTATTAAGTGCGTTATAAATAACCTATCATATAATATCATCATATCCTCTGAAAAAGGGAACAGTACTCCCAGACACGTGTTTCTGACCTGCGGGGCATCATCAAGCAAGGAAAGGTGTGATCCTCTAGGCACAGAAAGCAAGGAGTCCACATCTGGATTACCCCTCCCAATTTAGAGTGAACCCCCTAGACCTTCAGGTTTAGCGAGAAATGTGACAGTCGCACTACGGAGAATGAACACAGCTTAACTAGCCTGATCTATTGGACGGTGCCAACTCAAGAGGGTCTACAATCAGGCTTTAGACCACTCTGCCTTACCAGATGAGAAATAGGTTGGAGGGGTTCCAAAATTGTATTAAGTAAAAAGGTGTTTTTCTATTCATCGAATAGAAGAGAGACCAAAATTAGAAAGAACGCTTTGTGACCACACAGAGTGGTCTTCCTAAATCAAACTGTCATACCCCTGCCACACATGAGTTCACGCAGGGGGTGACAGGCACACCAGGACCTGGAAGCCCCATCACGGGAGAATGGGTAAGTGTGTGTGTATGTTGCATGTGTTTGGCTAAGTGTAAATCTTGTGTGGGGAGGGAGGCGGCAGGGACTGAGGGGGGGTGGATTTGGAGCTGAAACCCCCCAATTTGGAACAAATCCCACCAGAGAGGATGAGGGTGGGGGGCAAAAAAATGTTGTTAGGCGACCTACAAAAAACGAAAATATGACATAGACTCATCAAACTATCATCTGCTTCTACACAGCTTATGGAATATATTGATGGGTGCCAGGGCCCCTCCCGACTGATTGGCTGTTCAAGCAGCATTCTCAAGATCATAGTGTTTTGAGAACTTGCATGGAAACAATGCACAAGCACTATATTTCTGAAATCAGCAAATGGAGGTTGCAGGTCTGCCACCCTCTAGTGGATTGCTCGGGTTATGCATAGTCAGAAAATATAGGGATTTCTTTCGACTATTCCTACAGGACAAGTAACAAGGGACGGTGATGCATAGGGTCAGAGGGCTCATTTTGTGGAACATCATCGATCTTCAAGTACAAGCACAAACAATTGCTGCCTCACTCAGGCATTGAATCCCTCATTTACTGAGGACATGCACACTCAGATGAACGCACACACTCGCCATCTGAAGCACATGCTTTCACAGACTCACGCTTACACATTTGTGTGCAGACACACAGGCATACACATACCCACACACACACACACACACACACACACACACACACACACACACACACACACACTTTCACGAATGTGGACAGACACACACATCTACCAACCCACCCAAAGGCTCTCTCTCTTAGATGAAGGGAGTGAATTTGTGCAGATGTGTCAGTGAAAGAGTGGCAGAATGTGTGGATACCTGGGTTGTGAAGTTGGCACGTAGATGAGTGAGTGAGAGTGATAGAATGGGTTTGGAGTGGAAGAAGCGTAGCGCCGCTACGAGTGCCGCCGTGCCGATGACAGCCATCGGTTCTCAACCAGATGAAAGGGACAGAGCGACTAGAGCCCGCCCTGAAGAAGGACTTTCAGTCCGAAATGCATCGGCAAGGGCTTCTGCAGGAAGTTAACTGATAACCAAAAAGAAGATTGCTAAAATGCAAAAACCTGAGAAACTGGGGTATGTCTTCACTTGGCATTTTGAATTATACAAACTGAATGTCTGTACCTCTTTAAAGTAGTATTTACTACACAACTGGTGTCTCCAGATTCAGTATTTGTTTCACGGAACATTTTCTTCTCTGCATGTGATAGAATGGGCCTCATTACGACCCAGGCGGTAAGTTACCGCCTGGGTCGTACCTTTACCACCATGGCTTAAACTACGTTTACGCCATGGTGGTTGGCGGACTTACCGCCCCATTCCGAGGTTGGCGGGGCGGTAAGTCCCCAATCCCCATTTACCCTTCCCCATTCCCATTTTTGCCCCATAGGGCATAATGGGAGTGGGGAAGGCGTTAATTACGCCACCGTAAATTACGGTGGCGTAATTAACAACATGGTCCCTTAGCGCCATGGATTTTAACACCTGCTAAAAGCAGGTGTTAAATCCTCCATGGCGCTAAGGGACCTCGGAATCAGGCGGTAAGGGTCGGCGCTGTAAACCCCTTACCGCCTGGCTCCTAATGAGGCCCAATGTCACGGTTCTATGCTATTTCATTGTCAGGATTTAAACGTCTGCCTTTTAAACGAGGAGACAATTACAAAAAAGTTCATCAAATTGTTTTTGGGGGGTTTGCCCCAAACACCCTCTTCACCACCTATTTTTAACTATTCATGAACCCCCCCCAACACTGTATGTGCCCCCCCTCAAAATAAATTCGATAACCTTATTCGTAATTTTCTCCTCGTTTAAAAGGCAGACTTTTAAAAGCCTGGCGATGAAAGGACGTTATACCAAAGTCACTGGGTGTTCGTAAATACATCGTCCTATTCCTCTTCAGAGACTGTGATGGGAGAACTAGAAACCATCCTGCTCACCCGCTAACACTCTCAAACACTCTTCCACACACTCTCAAACACTCTTCCACACACTCTCAAACACTCTTCCCCACACTCTCAAACACTCTTCCACACACTCTCAAACACTCTTCCCCACACTCTCAAACACTCTTCCCCACACTCTCAAACACTCTTCCACACACTCTCAAACACTCTTCCACCCACTCTCAAACACTCTTCCACACATTCTCAAACACTCTTCCACACACTCTCAAACACTCTTCCCCACACTCTCAAACACTCTTCCACCCACTCTCAAACACTCTTCCACCCACTCTCAAACACTCTTCCACCCACTCTCAAACACTCTTCCACCCACTCTCAAACACTCTTCCACACACTCTCAAACGCTCTTCCCCAGTGTTTCCCTCCTACTCCCCTTTTCCACGCTACCACAGCACCCAAACCTTTATAACACCCCAACCTCATTCACCAGTATCACTGAGCCTATGTGAACAGTCTGACGTGTGTTACAGATGGAATGGTTTTGTGTGGAGAAGGTATTCGGTCAAAATCTGACACAACTTTAAAAAAATCTAGCCTGCAAAGAGGAATTATGGATTTTCAATTTAAAAGCACTGACAGAGGGACTTAATACTTTAGAACCCTGGCACACAGGCACCTAATATGGCTGATACACCCACTGGAGAAATCCCATATAGGAGACTGTTGGTATACCACCACCATACTGGGACATGGCCCTTTGGTACTAATACATCTTCTCATCATCTTGTAATTCTATAAGGGCACTATACATAATTTGCCTTTTCCCAGATGCAGTCTGCACGTTTGTAGGGCGAGGGTTGCTCTAAAATCTAGTCCTAGAAATTGGTAGGCCATTATGCATGAAATTGCCATGGCTGTGCCATTTGCTATGATGTAATAACATGTGGTCGCCTGACTAATTGGATTGCGAAGCCCGTGTAGGTAATAGGGGCAGAAAAAAAACTACAGTGTTCCCTCCAAGTTGTAGAAATGAGAGTAGTATACTTTGGAGGTTATCGTGTATTTATTCACACACTCTTGATCAGTCAGTAACTGCAGTGCCTCCCTTGATGAGCAAGGAGTACAAGCTGCATATACTCTTTGCCACAAGCGACTGCCAGCTGCGACTCAGTGAGAGTCCTAATTGGACAGTGAAGCCCGTGCATGCAATAGTGGCTGAGGTAAAACTATTGTGTTTCCTCCAAGCCGCAGAAGTGAGAGCAGTAGACTCTGGAGGCTAACGTGTGTAATCTGACACGCTCCTGAGTGGTCAGCAATTTCAGTGCTTCCCTTGATGAGCAAGGAGCAAGCGTCCGTCAGCTGCTATTCAGCGTGAGGACGCTTAATAGAACACAGCGAGACGCCTAATAAGATCACGTGGGATTATGTAGAATACTGGTTTGGATCTTTAAAGGCTCAAACAGTGCCGAGTCTCAGACGCGAGTCTCCGGTCTATAGTGGAGTTCTGGACAGTTCGAGTGCATTTCTCCACCTGTTTTTCCATCTGAGGATAATTCCAGGACATTAGCTGTTGCCGGTGTTAGGTAAGCTTGGTTCACTTTTTGAACTCCTTGCTTAATGGTTAACCTTTTTCTGTGGCTCAGTCAGCCTAATGGGTTATTTCGTGCATCTGAGCATTTTAAACTCCAATTGGGGCTTTTGCTTTTTCCTTTTCCTTTTTCGCCCTCCCATTTCACAATAATATGCTAAATTATGACTCCTAATTAATAGCAAGAGTCTTTTTCTTTTTGTCTTTTCTTTTCTTTTCTTGTTTTCTTTCTTAAATTGGCATACAATTATTTTTATTTTTATATAATTATTTACTAGTTCCATTCCATTCCAATGCAGGTACCATTCTCTCGGCCATTGTAGCAATCCCCTCTAATAACATCTTGTGAGGCGTCATCAGCACTTCCCACATATCCTCTGTGACCCGACTTTCCGGGGTAAGAATATTGCTGTCCCATACATTCTTGTCATTCTGGCCATTTTTTGAATTTCCTTTGTAGGCCAGGGTCTGGGATTTTCTGATTGAGGCTGTTGACTCCCTTATTTGTACTTTCACCTTATAGATCGGAGGAATAAAATTCTGAACAGCAGGATCTTCTTTCTGAACACTGCCAATTCCCATGACAGTTGTTTCAGTCTTGTACAAATACACACCACGGATTTACTCTGGATGGTGCACTGAAGGTCAGTACTTTAGGCTGTCCCTTAACTCCAATTGTATAGACTCCATCATCTGGGTTGCGACTCTGTGCATGGGTGGAGGTTATCCTTTATCTTTTGTATTTGCATTTTAATTGGCGTCAAAATTCTGTTTCTTGAGTCTTAGTCCATTTTCATCTAACCTGGGAACACCATTTTTAGTTGGTAGCACTCCTCACACGACGCCTTCTGTCTACCCTGGATATATATATGTATATGGAGTTATGAGCAGGATATTAGTAGTTTTATCTACTTTGAATTTGAGCACGGTGAAGCCATGTATTTGCACTTTCTGTGAGTCTCTCTCACCATTGTCCATATATTCCCGTAGGGAATATTTATGTTTTATTCTTTGTTTCATTTTTTAGAAAATATATTGTTATCTCCTGATGAAGACTAACAAAAACAACGTTGATAAGTCGAAACCGGTAGAGAAATTGTGGATAAGGCTATTTGTGAAGATCTACCATCCTTTGCCTATCCTAAATCGCTGACCACTTTCAAAAACTACTGTGGCCAGGCTGTGTGCTTTATACAAAATATTTTCTGTATAATAATTGTAGTGTTAATGAATTGTGATATTTATTATGTATTTTTATCTTGTATTTACTGATGTGGTGTACAAATGGGTTGATGTATGGTGTATGGTTGAGTACAAATGTGTGAATGATTTATTAGTATGAATTTTATGGAATTATGATGTGTTTTTAAATACTTTTCCTGCTATGATAAATAAATAATTGCTTAAGTGCAAATTAAATTGTGATTAAGCTCACAAAATAAAAAATGTATTAGGTTTAATAAATTCCTGAATACGAGAATTTCAAAACTGTATCCTCTGGATTTTCTTTCTGAGACTAGTGCATTTGTAACCAGTTTGTCTCTGGGTGGAATTTCCTCTAACGTGCTATGTGAAATGTTGAGCTCTATAAAATAACCCCAATAAACTAAAATAGTGAAGATGCTGGAGGGATCTTCTCCTTTCAGCACGTGCTAATGGTTTGGCATGTATCTTTCTGTTGTGACATATTCGTAGGACTTCACTGACTCCTATTATATTGGATACTGATTGTGTCAACCCCCATTCCTGGCTGCGGTCTTGGAGCAAGAGGGAACGCAAACTGCACACTACATGGCATGCAGAGGCAGGAAGGACTCAGCACAGCAAATTGATTATTTTCAAGGAAAGAGAAATATTTGGTATCGCTTGTTTCAATTCCCAACAACACCCTCAAACCGCAGGAGGGAATTTGCAGTTGAAAGCCAGCATAGTGGCACGGCCCCTCTTAAAGAAAAATAGGTACTATAAATTGGACAGACATATATGATGTACGGTCAATGCAAAATCATGCACATGCATTTCTGCATTGATATCCACACAGATGTAATGTGTCACTCTTTCCCCTGGTGACCAATATCCAGCCAATCGGATAATACATGTCAGAACACTGTAAGTGACATGTACTTCCACTATAAACTCCCATATACATATACATTCCACTTTCTATGCCCTGAAGAAGGTTCCAAAGATTCAGTATGAAATGAAACTATTGCTGGACTTCTTTCGGTTTTTAAAAAGTTTGCCAGACTAACCAAGCATGCCCTAAAACAAACGAGAGTATACAATTGTAACCATATAGCTTGTTGTCAGCTACAAACATATTCTGATTGTTATTGTTATAGTTTTATTTTTCTATTATATATTTTCAGGTAAAATTGAGGTTTTCCTTTGCTATGATAATTGCTTGACTTTTGTCTCGTTACATTGATGAATTTGAATGACTTTTGTGATTGTCCCCAGCTGTACATAATAGATATATATGCATGTCTATTATGTGATGAGGCAATCGCATCAGCTGCTCACATACTGAGTGCACACAAGGAACCTATAACACGACCCTCTCGACTGACTTGGACTGCGGTCCCCGGAGGGTGTTCAACCCTAAAGCGCGTTGTGGTCATACCAATGATATATAGGGCGCTATATAAAGGCCAAATAACATCACCAAATAACATAACATTTGATGTTGTTTGATCCTATGTTTGGCATATCAACACAAAATTATGGTAGACACATACACATTTATAATATGTGTCAATACAGCGTTTTCACCATAATTAAATAATTATAAAGAGGTTTCTAAACGTGAAACCGGGATTCAAACCTGTGCTGCTCTGCGTCGTCTTGCTTCCAACAGGAGCGCATTGCCACTGAGCTATACTACCGCTGCCATGCATGCCGTGAGCTAAAGAATGCAATGCAGGATAGCCATGCAAAGGCACTTTCTGTCATGCAGTCCCATTGCACTTGTGGTACTCTCGTGTGGAATAAAAAGACATGCTAGAGTAATGCAACAGACTCCAGCCCATGTCTTTCTCCAGCAAGTTCCAAATAGTTGGCATTTTCCAGCTCGGAGAAGGAAAGACTGAATGTGACATGTTTATATAGTAAGCCATTTTCTGATTTGATTTCGTGCAATTGCATTATATTTGTAGATTTCCCAGAATATGAATTCTATTTTTCCAACCCATACACATGCAGACGCATACGCACACACACGGCGTGCACACACAAACTAATGTAACTGCATTGCACATTTCTCATTCTGTCACTTTTCTTTTATTGTGGTGATGGATGAAGTGCAAGAAAAAATAGGAAACATTGCCCTGAACACACCATGTTCCATGACTCAAAGATAATTGATTCAGGAAGCGCTGGGTCTCTCATAAAGTTGTACACAACAGATCCCATGCAGAGCCTTCGCTTGCCCAGAGATCCCACATGGATCATTGTTTTCGCAATGATCTACACTGAAAGCATTTGACTCCCCAAAACACACTCACCTTTCTTTCATTGCCCTCCTCATCAAGACATATCCTAATGAATTCTGAAAAGGAAGCAGACATCTGTTAACATGTTTCATCAGACACTGGCCTGGAAGATATTTCTCATTTTCTTTTTCTTTTCTTTTTTTTTTAGAATAAATAAGTTCCACATTTGTTGTAAGCAGCCATAAAATAAAGTTTCTGGTACAAACAGTGAATTTAAAAACATGCAACATAAAGTTGAAAAATCAAACAGATAATAGAATGAATCAATTACAGATTCATGCCAGGATTTGCCTATTCTGTAGGATATGAAATGTACTGTTTTCTTTTCTGTGCATGAGTTTAACTGTGTTGTGCAAGTTTGCATCAAATTACAATATGTCACATTGTGAAATGATATGTTAATTTGAACCAGCTTGTGCTTTTACAATCCTCTGTGCCCATTAGCATACATTTGATTGGTTAATATCTAAATGGATCGTGGGAACCCATCATTTTCCAAGGTGAGATGCAATCTCCAGTTTGTTATTATAAATTCCTTTAATTGAGGCCATATAGCGTGGACAAATATAAATAAACACCACTCAGTGCTTAAATTGATACAAAATACCACTTGCCATTTTTCAAGTAGAGTCTAAAGCAAACATCATCCATTCATAGTTTCTTCTTGTAGTGTATTAATAGAACTATGATGTACGAAACCAAACAGGGAGGGCAGAACTTGCAGAGTGACCAGAGTCTTGAGAATCTGAACTCCCATGGCATGATAAGGCAGTATACATTGTGGCACAGACATATCCCAAAAGGAAGAGATGTAGGAAGCAGACTTAGGTCCTAATGGCTCTACTGGACTTAAATGATAAGATATGGCGCAGATAGGGGTAGGAAGAGAAGGCCAAGGAGTCGGATCCAGGACAAAGAAGTACAGTCTCCAAAACACTCCGAGAGGGACTGAAATTGTGTGCAGGGATGCAGCCGGGAAAGCATAGGGAATTAACTTGGAAGCTAGAAATTGGGGGCTGTTGCCATGGAATTGCTAGCTCATACTGCACAGGGCAATGAAGGAAATGCACTATTCAGAGGAGCCAACCAAGAGAGCAAAGAATGAAGAAGTGTTTGGCCTTCTAGGTGAGCCAAGCTTTGGAGTTCTCAATTAGCTGCCGGAGACATATTAAATAGGAAGCTGTAGGGAGCTGTTAGAGTCTAGTCAAGATAACATGGCACTATCGGGGCATGAAGAAAGGGTGGCAGAAAAGGCAAACTACAGTTAAGGGCCTTGAGCTGAAACGGAGGGAGCAGGCCACAGTTTGATTTGTGGCAAGGCTAGGATCTGAGGCCATGATAAAGCCAAGGTTGCAGGCAGTCGACACCAGTTTCGGTGTGCAGCCAATGCAGTAGAACAAGAGCAAGCAATCTAGAGGTTGGGGGTCCCACTGTCAACCAAGACCTCAATTTTGTCTGTGTAGAGCATCAGTGAGGGATCTGTTATCGAAAGGCCAATCGGCTCAATACAGCTTCCGAATCATAGGAACTTATCCAGCTCCTTGTCCAAAAAAGGCATGATTGTGGTGTCATCAGCATAAGTGGAGAACTAGAAGCCGATGGAGTGTACACGTTTGTTAACTGGGCACACATATGAATTAAACTAAATCGCTGAAATGTCAAAGCCTTGAGGAATCCTAAAGGCTAGGGGGTGCAGTTAGGAGGTAAATGGGGCCAGGCAAACAGAGTCAGTATTTTTAGGAATAAATGATTCTATCCAAACCATTATGGTCCCCCTAAGCTGTCCTCCACTATGTGAGTGAGAACATTGCAGTGGTCTATAATGTATAAAGCAGCTGATATGTCTAAATGAAGCTCTGCTGTGGCATAGCAGACTTAGGCACTTGATAGAGGCCACCTAACAAATCACTAGAACAAATTCTGTACTTGTAGGAGGAAGGATGCCTTCTTGAATAAGGTCACACACAAATGAGGGGGCACGGAATTCCTGGGGTTTAGAAGGGAGAGGCAGAAGGTACACGGACTGCAAGCTGGAAAAGATTCTAGGCCAAGGGCAGATTTATATAGCAGAATAATATGTATGGTCAGCTAAAATAGGATATAGGGTGGCACTAGATGACAAGTAATCATTAGGAATAGCAGCGATAGGAGAGTAGTAACAGAATAAAGAAATGGGGCATCGAAGCAAGAAATCGTGTCGGGGTATAGCTAGGAGGCAGGTAATGATGATACTCAGATAGGAAGGAATTACTTCAGTGAGGGATGTATATAAGGCCAGTAATAATGTAATAAAGAAAGGGGGCATAGAAGCTAGAAATAGGGTCAGGGTGGAGTTAGATCTGACATAGGCCATAGGAGGGCAGTGGCTGGTTCTGAGATAGGAGGGAATTACTTGAGAGAGGGACATGTAGGGGCCCACCACCACTGGGCAGAGGTTCCAGATTAAGGGAATGCATGAGATAGATGTGAGAACTAATGGAGAGAATCCTATTTATGAAGTAGCCTGAGAGACCTTAACAGAGAGCAAGAGAGGGAGGGGATAGGTGGATAGTAGAAAAGGCCGGGGTGGGGGTTGTTTTCCCACATTGGAGTTCTCTTTATGAATATATTTATCAGGCCCAATGTGTGCTGTGAAAACCTATGCGTTCTCATGTTGATTCAATGTATGATAGATGGGGAATTGAGCTTTACACACAATGCAATGACAGCACCATTGGCCTTCAATGTATTTAATAGCATTCTGGGCAGATATAATGGAGTTGGAACATCATGGACACTGTAAGGAAGGCACGCTATCAAATAGTAAGACAGACACAAGTGATTACAAAGGGTGTTTATAGAACTTCAATAGGGTTTGAAAAATACCTATGTAATCTTAACTCTAAAGTTGGGAGTAATCTATGGCCATCAAATAATAATAACACAGTCCTAGTCGAGTCTGTCAATATAAAAGGGCCTATGCTGATAAACCTATAGGCAATCCTTATTTCGAAATACAAATAGTGTAGGAGACAATGTTATGTAAAAGAAAAGTGTTCAAGAAAAGATATGTCAGGATACTCAAGCTGTTGCCTTCCCTTCCCCACAATTTCAGCATGGGACAAGGCAGCTCACTCGAGCTTAGCACACTCTCTGGCTTCTCTAGCATGAGGAAGCAGTTCAAAACCTCAACATCAGGGCCTTCTGTGCCAATGTCTCTTTGCCATTCAAAGTCTCGTATTTCACAGGGCCTGATGCAACACGACAAACATTAAAATGTGTTTCTTCTTAGGATTTCACTTATACAGCTTCTCGGGTGATTTACTGTTCACCCCAGGTGCCCCTCTGGTGTGTTCAGACCTACTTTACCACAATACCTTCACATATACAACTTCTCGGGTGAGTTACTGTTCACCCCGAGTCACCTTCTCCCGGGCTCATATCCACTTTAACATAAAAGCTACAATTGGTCTCCCTCTGCCAAGCTCAGACTAAATTGATCTGCTTTTCCAAACTTTCTCTACTTCCTCAAAATTGAAGTCTTTCAAATGTGCACAGGATTCTCCTCGACCCATCGCAGGACCACTTCGATTCACAATTACTCATTCTCTTCTTGATATAACCTTTTACTCACTTTCGCTTTTGTCATGTCCCAGCTGAATACCTTACATAGACCTTCGAATGAGCACCCATGCGGTGCCGGACCACTCTGTCAAAAGTATTGTATCTTGCTTTAAAAGTTCAATCACGCATCAGCAGTTCAACTTTATGTGTGTCTGTTATCATACGTGTTTTAACAATAAAATATTTGTTCCAGCACTCGCCATACAATGTTGCTGCTTGCAACCTTAGTTTCAACACAGACCGGTCTTGTATCGGTCTCCCCAACTAACTCGCTGTGTTGATTTCAGTGACGCTGTTTTGTTCTTGGGGGCCAAGGACGGTACCACTGCGTCTGGTGATTCTCCACGCCTTAATTCTTGACACGGGAGGGCCCCTGGAATCTCAGACACACAATGCAGGATTCTTTAGCCTGGTTTCCTGGTCTTATGCTTTCTATTTTCTCGAGGCTTCTGGAAAGTAACTGTTCCTTGTTGAAAAGGCCAAGGAACTTCCTTCCTTGCAATCCCCTTCTGTTGTGCTGTCTTTATTCTTTAGTTCAGCTGCTGTCTCGAAACTGCTGTTTCCTTGTGTGATTTGCCTTGCTCACAGTGTGCTCTCGTGCTCCACCTTTCATCCATGTGAGGAAGCTTAATGGAAGTCAGATGTGTGTAATGGTCAGTAAATGCCTGAACTCGCCTGACCATTGTATTGGGACACGTCAGGTATACTGCTAGTGCGTTAGTTTGTTTTCTATCATAGCGGGCTGTCTGTGAGAAAGTGTTCATATTGTGAAGGGGGGGTTCCTAAATATCCTGCAGAGCACAATGAGGTAAATGTGTTACAGGGAAGGGGATACCGCATCTCACCATCCGATGTCCCACTACCACTCCCTGAAGACTACTCACCCAGGTGATCCTCACGCACTGGTCCACCCCCAGGAATTAGATCCAAAAGCGATGGCTGTGTCCTGGCCACCTGGATGACATATCCCTGAGGACTAGTGGGTGAGACACCTTCTGGTGTCTCAGAGCACATTTAGATGGTCTAAGACTGGTGCAAGAATGCACTTAAGTGTAAAGATCAGGGGATTCATCTTGACTAAAAGGAAGGGAGAGCCATGGGGTCAGAAGAAGGGTGAGAAGGGTGGAGATAAAGTTGAACAAATTCACACTTTCCAAAGAGTGGATAAGCTCCTGGAGAAAGGAACTGAACAGGGGAAGACTGGTGTGAGATCAGAGAAGGAAGAGGAAGATGCTCGATACCTATTAGAAGAATACATGAAAAAGCAATCAATACTATTCGGTGGTTGTAAGTCTGAAAGAAGAGCCCTGGAGCGATGTTTCAAAAGATGACCTCAGCCGGTCTTCCAACCTTAACCATCAGAGGAGTAGAACCTTTAAAATCAAGAACTATGTAAAGACTGTCACCATGCTGATTCCACAAAGAATTCAATAATGTTGCTGGTGTCAGGCCACTGGAGAAGGTGGGATTTGAAAAGAGTAAGAAAGGAATGGGAGGCTTGGAGGTGTCGCTCAGGTAGATCCCATTTTGTAGATGTGTATAGGTAAATAACTGTATTATTTTTTTAATCCACCAAGGGTTCAAGGTCTATTACTGTGATATAAACATGTGGCCAGTTTCCACTGTGATATTCTAATTTGGTGTTGATATCCTCCGACACAATTAGTTTGTATAATAGTAGACATTCTGTTCAGAAACTGCTCTTTCCATCACGACCAGTTCATTTGGGCAGACAGTGCTTCGAAGTACACACCAGATGAGTACAAGCAACTTAAGGTACAAAGGCAGCAATCCGTGCTGATTGTATTAACTATGGCAGTAGCAGGCTTTGCAATACATTAGTACCTAACATTATCTGTGCATTTAAAACACTGGTACCACCTGCCAAATGGCCTCCTACCAATTTGCAGGGAGGCTCTCCAAATGTTCTGATCTCTCAAAAAATAAGCCAGTCATTGTCTACACTGTGAGTAAGCTATATTAGACTTCTTTATTTATTTGTGTATACATTGTATTTCATTTGTTCTTGAACCTGAAGAGAGTCTACAAAGGGCCCTAATATGCTCCACTTAATGTTGAACAATAGAAAATGCTATAACTTAATATCTATAAACTATCTAAAAACAATAGGATACTTTTACAAGTCTGAGGGGATAAAACATCACTTGGGGCCTGTAAGGATATTTGGCGTGTTACAGCACAGAGTACAGCACTACTGCACAGGTAGCATTTTTTTTTGATGCAGCACCACCACATGGGTGTGGTGCATTGCTATATGTGTTGCCAGAGTGACATGGATATATAAGTAAAGACAGGCTATTCAGTCAAAAACGGCCTAGCACATGTCTTATTTCATCAAAATGGCTTTTCAGGCTTTCATTTTTTATCAGGACATCGTCCACGTAAACTATTGTTCCTCTTTCCGCTGCATCCGGCATGGCTTTTCTCAAAAATATGCCAAATTCACTCCCACTATTGATGTACCCGAACTGAGCTCTAAGCCAGGCGTATTGAGTCCTGTCAAATGTAAAGGAAAATAAATGTTGTATCTCCTCTGCCAATGGCACGCACCAATATCCAGAGGTGAGATCTAATGTGGTAAATACTTTTGAACCATGTACCTGAGCTAGGCCTTGATCAATGATAGACTTCTGCCACAGCGCGTTTTGGAACAACACAAGTTGATGAAAGAGCAGTGGGAAGATAGGATACAAACCTGGCATGAAGAACACAGAGGAATGTTAAGGGAAGATTCAATGATGGAATACCTGAAAATTGCACAAGATCTGGAAATGTACGGTGTCAACTATTTTGAAATAAAAAATAAAAAGGGAACTGAACTCTGGCTAGGTGTGGATGCTTTGGGTCTAAATATATATGAGCATGATAAGTTGACACCGAAAATTGGCTTTCCTTGGAGTGAAATCAGAAATATTTCATTCAACGACAAAAAGTTTGTGATAAAACCTATTGACAAAAAGTCTCCTGATTTTGTGTTTTATGCACCTCGTTTGAGAATTAACAAGCGTATTCTAGCGCTATGTATGGGAAATCTTGAGCTCTACATGAGGCGGAGAAAGCCTGACACAATTGAAGTACAGCAAATGAAGGCACAGGCCAGGGAGGAGAAACATCACAAACAGATGGAGAGAGCACAATTGGAGAATGAGAAAAAGAAAAGGGAAATCGCTGAAAAGGAAAAGGAAAGAATAGAACGTGAAAAGGATGAGTTAATAGAACGTCTCCGACAAATTGAACAACAGACACTGAAGGCTCAGAAAGAGTTGGAAGAACAGACTCGAAAAGCACTAGAACTGGATCAGGAACGAAAACGAGCAAAAGAAGAGGCAGAACGCCTGAAGCCAAGGCTGCCTTAGCAAAACAGGCAGCTGATCAGATGAAAAATCAGGAGCAGCTGGCAGCAGAACTTACTGAATTCACAGCCAAAATTGCACTTCTTGAGGAAGCCAAGAAAAAGAAAGAAGAAGAAGCTTCAGAATGGCAACACAAAGCTTTTGCAGCCCAAGAGGACTTGGAAAAGACCAAAGAAGAACTGAAAACTGTGATGCGTGCACCTCCTCCACCTCCATCCCCTCCACCCCCTCCTCCCCCACCACCACCACTGGTTATCCCACCAACATAAAATGAGCATGATGAACATGACGAGAATAATGCTGAAGCTAGTGCTGAATTGTCTTCTGAAGGAGTACTAAATCACAGAAATGAAGAACAACGACTGACAGAAACACAGAAAAATGACCGTGTTAAGAAACAGCTTCAGGCACTGAGTTCAGAGTTAGCCCAAGCCAGAGACGACACTAAGAAGACGCAAAACGACATGCTTCATGCGGAGAATGTTAAAGCAGGCCATGACAAATACAAGACTTTATGACAGATCCGACAAGGAAACACAAAGCAACGTATTGATGAGTTTGAATCCATGTGAGAGATCTTATATTGCATTTGTTCATCATAAAGCTGAACGACCAGCAGACAAAAAAAAAAATGCTACCTGTGCAGTAGTGCTGTACTCTGTGCTGTAACACGCCAAATATCCTTACAGCCCTCATCACAAGTTGGGCAGTACCCCATCGCTAATTGCGCCGTGTTACCGTCCAACGCAATTGCCAGCAATAGCACCCCCCCAAACCTGGAGGTAAAACTCCCTTTTACGCCCAATTTATGATTGGGTGGAACGTTAAATGTGGCGGTAATAGCATTACTGCTGCATTTTACCACTTGGCCCAACTTGTGATGAGGCCCTAATCTCCAAACAGTGTTGCCGTTCAACCCTCATCGCCAAAGTAATTATCTTGCTTTGTTTTTTTTACAAAGTTGAGTGCACACTTACCAGTGCAGAGTTTATTGACAAAATCACTGCTCAATGCCACCATAGTCGGAAGGTCTTCCATGCGTGGCAGTTTGATGATATTATCTCTAGCTGAGCGACCAGCTAAAATCTTCAACTCTCCTTCATCGTACCGGCTACCGACTCCAATGGGAAACACGGACACTCCTATAGAAATATGAAACAAAGCACCACTTTATTAGAGAGGACAATTCAAGCACGTTTTCTTCAAAGGTTAATTTAAGAAACAGGTGTATGGTGGCTTTTGTGGTAGTTAACCAATATAACAAAAGACATCTTTCAATTGTTAGCCTATTGTGACGTGGGCTTGTCGGCTCTTGTCACCTGCATTCTAGCTCAAATGATCCTCTTAGTACCCTTTGTTACCCGCTCTCATGTTGCTATCAGTTTGTTTTCTTTCCTGCTCGTGCATAAACTTGATGCTGCTTTGTGTAAACTGGGCAATGGTGTGCATAGCAGGGGTGTTGCTAGGTCTGGAAAATATCGGGGTCTACGCTAATGTCGGAACTTTCGGGACTCTGGGCTAGCTAGCCTTTTGGTTGTAGCCCCCAAGCTTCTATCCGGGCTACAATCAAATGAACTGGGGCTATAGCCCTGCCAGGCCCTCCCTAGCGACGCCTCTGGTGCACAGCAAGGAATTTTATAGGTGTCGCTGAAAGGAGTGGTAGTCTGAACAGGTTTTCATCCTCAGGAGACAGTGACTGGCACATGAGGCATGCCACATGGCTAGCCTGGGTTCCAGTGGCGCCTCCTTTTTAGGAGACTAAAGCAGATGGCAACAGTCTGCAGAGATCAGCCCAGTTACCACCTCCAAAAATTGTGATCAGCAAATGAAATGAAGAGGGCCATCTTTCTTTTAAGAGCTGAATGTAAGAAATGTTAATTTGATGGAACTTTAATATAAAGTGGTCTTGAATAGCGCCCTTCACCATTTCGGTTGGCCTTCCTGGGCGTCGCCCCCTGTGAAAATGGTTACATGAAAACATACGTATTATGTCATCTTTGGGCAGTGCATTAATATGAAAGGTTTTTATGTATTAGTGGCAATACATAGAGTTTCTTCTGCGTTGCATTCAAGCATCAACTAAAATCGAATAATCGTTTAAACTTAGTGTGGAATTAAGAGAATGAAGGAGACTATGATGATGTGTTTTAGAAAGGTGATTGGGTTACTTACCTTATTTCCTGATGTGTTTCGAAGGGACACTGTTGCCAAGGGTTTTGTGAGATTTATGTTTGTAAGTCATGTGAATAAAATTTCAAAATTAGGTTTTTGACTCCCTTTCATGGTAATATATAAAGAACAATTGCCAGCCATTTTGTTTACATCACTTACTAACAAAAATCTCACGAAACATGATATATGTGGCTGTGTAATTCACATATTATCATCTCAGTTTTTGAATAAGCTGAATATGTATTTGTGCATGCCCTCTATATACCCGTTTCTTGGAGCGCTTGCCTAGGGATGCGCCCCAGCGAAAACAAACTATTTTCATAGTAACACATGATTGAGTGTTACGCATCCCTGCAACAAATTGCATCAAGAACCCCCACGATTTAAGTATTGGAAAACCTACTTACTAAAGTAATATTAGTGCAGCTCCAACCTCAATTCTGTCAGGACTATACGGCACTGATGCTCGCTAATAAGGGTGAAACCAGGTATGTAATCCTAGCAGCCTTGCAAATGTATGTCTTGGGTTGATACAGCTATGAATAAAGTAGCACTGCCCTCTTAGACAAAGACAATTTCCTGGAGAAAACTGTTTGCATTTGAGCTAATTTGCATGCCCACAATGCCTTGCTGTTGTGGCTCAGAACTGGAGGTGAACATCCAGCCATGGCTACTAGATAGTGTTGTGGAATGTGTGACTTGGCTCAAATGGACTTTCCCACTTTCACATTTCAGGTGAAAGGTTTTTTTTTCTCAAACCTTTTTAAAACCATCATAATTTTCTTGGGGATATATATATATATATACATATCAGTATACCCTTTTCTTTTGGGAGACAGTAGCCCAATCCTGTTTTTAGATTTTCATTTTGGGATTTGTCATTATTTGTTTATACTGGGGAATGTCAGGGCTACAAGTTCCAGAATACATCGCTAAAACCATGGCTGGAATAGCATCTCTCGAATGGAATGGATAATGTTGGCATTGGATAGAAATGCAAGTGGGAGAGCAATGGTCAGGCCGCGTCTTTTCTGCCCAAGGAAAAAAGAAGTCAATTGGTCTCTAAATCTAGGCCAAAAGAAGAGAACATTAGACACATGCGCAATAATGTGAAAATAAAGCGTTTGCGAAAATAGAAAAAAAATGAATATGCATTTACTGTTTAAACTAGCTGTGTGAGCCGCAGTGTGAACCTCATCCAAGGATTTGTCAGACACAACAATTACTGCTATTTTCGTTGCTTCAGGCCTTGCACCGTGGGCTTCGGACATGGCATTCTGGACAGCAAACAGTACTGCTTCACCTGTAAATGACACCGCTATGTTAGAATGAAGAGTGAATTATGGTTGGCAAAATAAATCTGAATTACTAAAACACTTCAGAATGACAAAGTCCAAGAGCAGCTTTGGCATTGTCTTAGGTAATTGGTTGGCATGCTTGCAAGTGAAGGATCCAACATTCTCCAAATATTAAAGTGATTTTGGAAAACGAAATAAATATTAAACGCAACACTCCCTATGGCCCTCATTACGATACTGGCGCTAAACCATGGTGCTACTAGCACCATGGTTGGTGCCGGTATCGTAACGAGTCCGCCAATGTTCAATGGGGAATTACTACCCCATTCCAATGTTGGCGGGGCGGTAATCTCCCATTGAACATTGGCCCTTCCCCATTCCCATTTTTGCCCCATAGGGCTCAATGGGACTGGGGAAGGCGCTAAGTACAGTACCGCAAATTGCGGTACCGTACTTAGCACCAAGGTCCCTTTGCGGGTCCCTACTATAACGGCTGGTCTAGACCAGCCGTTCAGGTCGGGTCCCGCAAAGGGACCTCGTAGCAAGGCGCTAATGGGTTAACGGTGCCGCAGCTTTTTACGGCGTCGTTAACCCATTAGCGCCAGGGTCGTAATGAGGCTCTATGACTACTAACAGGTAATAGTATAACACAATACTACAAATTCCTGGTGGAGGGCAAAATACATTTCAAACCCATGAAAATAAAGGTACAGATTAGAATTAGCACTGCAAGGCCACTGAAAGGCCACAGAGAATCCTAACTTCAGAAGTCCATCCTTAAAATGTATGGGACCTTCTGCCCAAAAGTGCAGCAAAGTTCAACACAGTTTATAAAGCTGGAAAACATTAAGCTTGGGTATCTGGGGTCCAGTGAACAGTTCCAAGTGTCAGGGGACAATTTAATCTAACTATTAAACGTGTTCCCAACTTTCGGAGTGCTTGTATGAACAAGCAATGGCAAAGCCAAAGGGTTATAAAAGTTTTATAAAAGTTGTCAAACTTTTAAAGGGGACTTAAGGGTGCAGGTAAGTGTCACTATAACTCTCCCCTATACTCTGATTCCTCCTGAGACTTAACAGGTCAGTTAAAGTAGGTCCAAGGTTGCTTTTCCCACCGTCAGTTTCAGCCCTTGATCCCCAGGGGTTGCAGGTTCGTGCAGCTCTCTGGTCGGTATCTAATGCCGGTGCAAGGACTCTCAATTGAGGGACGCAGCAAAACTCGATGCAGGGCCCCTCTCTCAGGACAGGAATGGACACAGGTAAGCAATTATGGACGACGGCCACTGATGCACGGTGAGGCAAAGGGATTCACTTGCCGTTGTCAGACTTTCCCTCCTATTTTAAGTCCCCTTGATGCTAGGACCACGACATTTGGCAGAAGAAAGTCTTGTTGCCCAAGCTGAGGATTCCCAATGTGTCAGGCCTCAACTCATACTGGTGACATCTTCAGCACAGTATCCCAAACTCAGAGCTGGTCAGAAACAGAGGTGACCTTGGGCACTTCAGAAGCCTCTTCTTAGTAGGACTCTTAGCTGACGTCGAGAAGGGATGTTCCCTCCACTCCAAGGGTTGCAGATCCTTTGCAGGACTGCTGGAGATCTTCCACAAGATAGGGCTCTAACAGGGCAAGCAGAAGTTGGTCACCAAACCTTCTTCCGGCAGGTGCACAGTCTTCTTGCAAGTCTTATAGCTGAACAGGAGTCTTGGCTCCTTCAGTTTCTTTCAGGATATCTCTAGAGTGGGTGCAGGGGTCCTCTTCATATCCTAAAAGCCAGGTAAAAGCAGCTGCTCCCACTAGCCAATGACAGATCTGCTACACACACACACACACCAGCAGTGGTCGAATCAGGACCACTGGCAGCAAAACTCATTAATTCCACCCCGACACACTGGCATCAGAGTGGATAGGGACCAGACAGTCCCTGCCCACTTCCTGGCAGCAAACACACATATCCCTCCAGTAGCCCACCAACAGCTTCTACTTTCCCGTGCACTGGAAGTCCATATAAGGATGTTCTGGGCCTCACAGGCCAGGAAGAAGGCTAAAAGACAAGATGGCCAAAGGACAAGAGAAAACTCTTGTCGCATGGTCATGTTTGAACACTAGCCACATTTAGTAGCCAAATACGGTAAACGCAGTAAGGCTAAAATGAAATATACCAACAAAATGGTAAAAAGTCACTGTTGCCACCAACTTGTCCATTTAGCACAGCTAGAGTAACTAATAATCCTCTGAGTGCCAGTCTAGGGCAAAACAAAAAGTGTACCCCACGGTCCTGCATTGTAAAATGCATTGTACAATGATAAAAGTTACCACAAGTGATAACAAATTACTAAAAGTAGTAACAAAGTAACAAGACCAAGGGAAAAAATGTTTCCCGTACCGACAGCCGGAAGGACATGTCAGTTTCCCCATAACAGATTAACAAAAGCCAGTGTAGTGAAGTTTAAGGCTCACTGCACTGTAAAAAGAACAGGTCAGATTAAAAAATAAAAGTAAAAAGTTTGGGGGTCCAAAGAAATGGAATTATGATTGGTTATTTATAACATTCTTAATACTGAAGGGGTTTCTAAGCGCGGATCCGGGATTCGAACCTGTGTTGCTCTACGTCGACTTGTTACCAAGACGAGCACGTTGCCACAGAGCTATACTACCCGTAGAAGTCTTTCCTAACACGTTTGATACATTAGAACCCGGCACGCGCTGTCCACGGGAAATAGTACACGTGGATTGGCTCTTTTCAGACGTACGTGCATGCCTGCCTTTGTTCCCGGCTGGGGGCGTGACAGCCCCTTATCCAATGAGGAGGATCGAAACGGGGCAATCCCAAGGCTGGAGGCTGCCTTCGTCCAAGCCAGGGATTCAGGTAAGTTTTTTTTTTCCATCCTCCCCCGTCCCCTGCAAACTATCCCCTTCCCTCCCTCCCAACCCCACTTAGCTTCTTTTTTCTTTTTCTCGGGAGCTAACGCGCTGGGAACACTTCTGTTCCCAGTGCATCCGCTCCCTATGGCCACCATGGAAAGGGAAAATGGACTACATTTTCCATTTCCCGGTGGCCATTTTATTTGACTTTTTATTTTCTGTTTCGAAATGCGCCAGTGTTTCAGAACAGAAAAAAATGCCATTAATACCCCGGTCTGATGGGCCGGGGTACTAATGGCTATAAGACCCTCGGCAGCAGGCCAATACCGCCCACGGTAATGCTCCCGGAGCCACGTTTACGCTACGCTCGGGCCTGTAACTAGGGGCCCCGGGGGCATTACCTGGGCGGTATTGCTCGCCGCCTCAGGTCTTATTGGCACAATAATACACCATGGGAGAAAACACCCATTGACAATACAACTGCAGTCTTCTATGTAATAACCAACCAAACAGAAATTCAAGGAATAAAGAAAACATGGAAAAGAAAATGCCAATTTATAGAGGGAAATAGATGCTTGATTTATAAAAGAATATTTGAAACAAAAGAGTTGGTCAGTTGAAAATAATGGAAGCCATTAGAGATATTTAGCACTTCCTGCATTGTTGTTTCCAAAAAACAACTGTCTGTAAAATTATAAGAAGGGCTACTGTACCAATTTTACTGGGACCATCTTCTCTCCGTGGAATTAGGTTCACTGCATTTACAAGATCCTCTCGGGTTTGCAGGGCTTTCCATGAAATCTCCAAGGTGTTTGCTCGGCCGTACTGGAGGATCGACACTTGAGTTCTGTTAACACCTAGTTGAAACACATGCACAAAAACAATCAAACTGAATGAAAGAGAAATAGAAACTTTTGCGCTCAATTACGCTGAAAGTGTGGTTGGAATTTGAATGTTCAATTTTTAAACTCTAATGTATTTGTCATTGGAAAATGTTGTAATAAGATAAACATAAGCATGTGTTACTAGACACACAAAGTAAAATCTTTGCCTTGCGGCTGACAAATTGTGTTGTGACTGTGTGATTCCAAAACCAGCCTCTCCCTTGTCATGAAAACAGTACTCTTGTGTTCCATCAAACATCAGGAAAGCTGTCAAGATTCTGTAAAGTCATCTATAAGATCTCAGGGCCATCTTACCATTTTTTCTGTAGGATTCGGGCATTTAAAAAGAGAGAGATTGTGCAGTGGCATAAAGAAGTTGATAAGGATCATTGAACATATTAATATGTACATGGGGATGGTCTTCCATGTCTAGAAGTGCAGTTTGCATGATGGGAACATGGATTATGAGAGCCAGATTGCAATATCTTTCATGGTCCTGAAATTGCTTACTCTCGGACCAACTATCCTCTTAGATGCAGACCAGAAACTGAATGTGTTACCAACATTTTACAGGCAATGGCCTCAGGCTGTGGTCTTCAAACTGTGAGATTGGCCCCTTAGAGGGTCTGAAGGATGTCTAGGGGAGGCACGAAGCTCTTGAAAAAGGGAGTATAGGGACTGCTTTTAAGAGAAAATATAAGCATTTATGGCCTCTGGGGGGGGCCAGCAAAAATATTTGTACTCAAGGGGACTTGGCAAAAATATTTGTACTCAAGGGGGCTTGGCATAAAACAGTTTCAAAACCACAGGCCTAAAGAATTATAAAATTTCAAAAGCAAATATTTGAATCTGGAGGTCACAAGGCACAAGGACAATATGAGAAGTTCCAATATGAGAAGTTCCATGAATCCTTGCAGTCATCGTTGTCCAAGACAAGAGTGGGCAATATTTTATAACCATCATTGTCCAGGTCAAGAGGGGACTGTACTGAATACGCGTGAAAAGAAACATTGGTTTAAACAAGGTGAACCAGAATATTGTAACTAACATTACCCAAGCTAAAAGGTAACAATATTCAGGCAACGTGAAAATGTACAGAAAGAATGATTGTTGTTAGAAGGAGATTGTACCAAGTATTGCCTAAGCCAAAAGGAGACAAGCAAAGGAAAACAAAGTTGGCAGAACAGAAGCCCTCTTGGTGAGAATTATAATAAGGGGGAGAGAAATATAATCGTCATTGTTGGGGGAAGTGAACCAGTGTGAAATACATTGTCCATACATGAAACAATTGTTGATGTAATCTTCCACATTGAGGATTAAATTGTGGGACGTATTGGAGCAAGCCTCACCACAAGGTGCTAATAGTAGTGCTAGTAGTTTTGTCCTGGCAGGTGAGTAGACCTGGAACAGGAAACTTGGTAGTTAGTTCTGGCAAGCGAGTGGACCAGGAAGAAGTTGAAGAACTGCAGTGTGGTAGGAGGTAGTGGTCGAATGAAAGAGTACATCAGATGGTGTGCTTTGTTGAACTGTTGAAAAATAATCCTGTCAAAACTGTGTTATGTAAGAAGAAGTCTTTATAGTATATCAACCAGCAATTGTGGACATTTTGAAAATTGCCTTGGAAAATGAGGAAACCTATTGGGCAATAAGACAATTGTGTTGTCAAGTGAAAAACCTGTGGAAAGAACAGAGCTTCATGCCACACTTTGAGAGAAACGTTGGCTATTGAAAAATGTGCTTACTTTCTGACTTTTAGTTGGAATTCCTTTAAAATAATCCACTGAAAGGGAATTAACCCTGGATACAAGGATTTGTATTTATGTTTTCTATATGTGTTCTTAAATGTTATTTTGTGGATTTTGAACAGCCAATTAACCCTTTTTGAGTTTGTTGTATGTATGTTTGTGAGGTACAGAAATGTTTGGACATTAGGTCAGTTTCTTTTTAGCTTTTGGGTTTGTTAAGTTAGAGAGAGAAGTGTTTGTCCCACCCTCAGTGTTCAATAACATCACTAATGTGAGAAAACGTCTCATATTTCTGACCCCTCACTGAGTCCTGAAAGTATCAGTCACCTCACCATGGCTGATTAACTACAAAATAAAGCCACTAGTAGATATCTTGAAAGCTTCTCTAGTCATTTTCAGCACCCCCAATCTCATGTGGACCTGCAACTTTACCTCTCTGTCTTTGACTCTCAAATCTACTCTTGATAGTGCTAAAAGGAACTTCTACCTTTCTCTTATTGACTAGCACTCCAATCCTACTCGTCCGGTCCAAGGCACCATAATCTCACATTTTACTCCTCCCAAATCCACAACTACTAACAACTCTTTCAGCTGATGGCCTTGCCATGTCACTTGCATCCAAAATCACAGAAATCAGGGACTCTTGCGTAACCCTCATCTCACTCCATCCTCCTCCTTTTTTTATTGAACCTACCCAATCACCTCTCACTGCCTCTATCTCCCACTTCAGATATAGCAACACTGAGAAAGTCTTGAACTCCTGAAAAAGGCCAATCCACCCTGTGCCCCTTCAGATTCTCCTGAACCTCACCTTTCAAACCTATCTCCCTCTAGTGGCCTTTCACCACACTAACCTCTTCAACTTGTCCTTCGAGTCCGCCTGCTTTCCCTCTACTTTCAATACGGACCTGGTCATCCCTCTCCTAAAAAAGAAAGGGGCTGTTCCAAACCTGCCAGCCAACCTTTCACCTGTATTACTTCTCCCTCATTACACTAAGGTGTGGAAAGAGTTGTATTCAACCGCCTTACTAACTTTCTTGGCACACACAACCTTCAAGACCCCCTACAAGCTGGCTGCCGCTCCTGCCACTCCACTGAAACTTTCATCAATGTCTCCAACTGTATTGCCTCTGCTAAACATTCCAACCTATCATCTATCCTAATTCTCCTCGACATGTCTGCTGCCTTTGATACCATTTATAACTCTGATCTCCTCAGTACTCTCTCTCTGCTTGTTATTCATGATCACACCCTTTTCTGGATTGATTCAGACCTGGCACCACGACAATTGTCTGTTTTCTTGAACAACACCAACTAGCAACTCACCCTCTTACTAATGGTGTTCCCCAAGGCTCTGTCTTGGATCCACTCCTGTTCACAGTGTACACCTCTGCTGTCAGGGCTCTTATCTCTTCCTATAATTTCTTGTGCCAACTCTTCACTGATGACACCAAAATCTTTTTCTCCTTTCCTGAACTCTCAATAATAAATACTTCCTCCTTTCCTGCTAAATCCTCTCTCTTCTTCTCCACTACCAATAGAGTTCCCATGTGACAGTCCTCCCTATTTCTCATCAGCTGGAACTCAGAGTCTCCTATGATTCTTCGCTCAACTTCTCTACCCTCCTCTCTAAAACTGCAACAGTGGCTCCCTCTCAACCTCCTAAATATCAGAAAGGCAGGCACCTCCTTCCCTTCAAAACCCACAAACACCTCTTAACCACTCTAGTCTTCTCTAAACTAGACTTTTGTGCCAGTATCCTCTTTGGTCTTCCAAACTATTCATTCTTTCCCCTTGATAAGATTAGTACATTTGCAACCAGAACTCTCTTTGAGCTCCCTCATTTCACCCCTACTTTGTCCTTTCATAAACAGACTGCCTGGCCAACCATGCAAAACAGGGACCATCCATGGTAAAGCATCCCTGTATCTATCATGTTCTATCAACCCCTACAAACCATCTTGCAGCCTTCGCTCTGCCTCCTCAGCCACCTTTGTTGAACCTCACCCACCCTGTGCTACCTCTCCCTCCCTTTAACTCTTCATGCTGTCCTCTGAAATTCGAAACACAGTCCACACTGACGTATTCAAAAGCACACTGATAAACCACCCCCTCACTTCTGAGCTATCCTCTCGACTCTCCTCTCCAGTCTTAGTACCTGTACCTTACTTCTCCACCAACTGGACTCTTCTCTTTCTTTTCCCAACACTCGAGTGCGTAATAGTCTGAGTTTGCGATCACAGCTCTTGCTTGACACAGAGACTGCCTACATGCGCACAAATGCTGCCACCTACTTGTCCTAAGTTTGTCAACCGTATTGTCCCAAGTATCTGTTTCATCTAGCCCCTTCTCAAACCAGGCCATCCATCACTCTGCTTGAACTGTCCAAATTATATGAGTCTCACTGCTTCCCGTTTATCTTCTGTAGTACCTTTTGTACACTCCTTTGTGATCAAAACAACTTGTATTTCTGTATGTATGTATACATGCAAATGTATGGAATAAATAAATAAATATGTCTTACCTCAATATGCAACATGAGGTGAAAGTCACTGGAGTGTTAGTACTACCAAGAGTGAATTACTGCAATAGATGTACTTGGACCTCCCACAAGTATTCGATTGAGGGAGGTCAATTATGGAGGACCAGTAAAGGAAAACTTAAACAGGAGAATATACACTGGGGAAAGTTACGTCATCCAGAACATTTAATTTGTGCAAAAATCGTACTAGAAAATTGAATTTAACTTGTAAGGTTGTGTATGTGACAATTTGCCCAAAAACAAGAAGACAAATAGTTGACATACTATAAATCTTGGTACAGTGGAATTAAACAAGGTATTACAGTATATTTAAATAAAGTGTTATATGAGCAAATGGAATATTTTAATATAATCAAAAGACCTCCAAAGAATGTAAGTGTGGAGCTCACGATTCCCCTACCCCAGCACCACTGCTTCCATACCACGTCATCGCCCTTATGCCAAGGCCAATGGTGAAGGGGTTAAGAGCAGATCTCGAAAAAGCAACCGTGCTATGAAGTGTAAGGGAGAGGGAATGCCCCAGAATGCAAAATGACTGTTCCGCTCTCGCCCAGATCTGCTTTCCAAGTGTACACATCGTACAACTGCGACAACTCACCGATATCTGCTTTCTCGACAAAGGCCTTCACAAACGTTTTCATGTCTTCAAACTGAGATGCTTTGACGCTCGAGCTTCCATCAAGAATAAATAGCACATCCATTGGCTTGCTGCAGGGCACTGGAGGAGGAATGTTAAAAGAAAAGCAACAGAGATTTGGTAGTGGAACGCCTGTGTTATTAATATCCAACTGCATGGGGCATGTGAAACTGGGGAGCCCCAGGACCCTCTAAAATATTATCGGATGTGGCTGCAGTAACCTTTTCCTTATATTTGACATCTAATGGGTGTTGTTAATAGGTGTTGCCTGGCCTAATCTGGAGCCTGGTATTATTCCCAAAAACAGTTTACAAGCATAACCTCTTGGAATCTCCCACATTACAAGTATTCCCCCCAGCAGTCTTTTCTGCAATCATGGATTTAATAAGAAAGACGAGATTTTCAAGTTGGTAAGTATGTCGCTGGGGGATCAATTTCCAACTTTCACTAGTGTGTAATGTTTAATACCAAAATGGCAAAAAATAAATAAATATGAACGTATTATTTTATGTTGACAATGAAGAACTCCGTAAGGGAATCCCTTCCAAAAGCGTTCACTGAAGCTCAACACAGCAGGTGTCTTCCCATATCTAAATCACTGTCCCCCCGCCCCCACTATGGAGGCTGAGAGGGTTATTCCCGCTCACCCTTACTGTTTAATGTTTATAATATCCTGTATTAAATTGTATGCGATTCTTCGGGTGTACCTTCTACTCCTTTGCAGAGGACATCCAAATGATTATGAAACTTGAAGGAAGCATTCTGTCTATCACCCAGAACCTCTACTGATTTGTTTAAGAAGTTAACTCAGAATGCATGAAGCAGAATAGGCAATCAATGCACGCAGACCAGAGTACAGTACTATTCATAAACTGCCCTTCTGAACTTTGGAATGATCCATTCAACCCCCAACTTTATCTCTGATGACCAGTCCAATATGTGGAAGAACCCAAGCTTCCCTTCAGTCACAAATCTATCCTTGGCTCCACAGATCAAACAATTAGTCAGTTTCAATGTTGGTCATCTCCTGTCTGTCTCATAGAAGATTTGTATTTTGCATTTTATTAGATGTATAAAGCACCTTCGCCAAAGTGCTGCACAAACGACACAGTACACAATTCAAGGAATCTCAAAACATAAGGACGTTCATAAAGAATAAGAGAGAGCGCAAAACATCAGAACTAAAGGTCAGAACTAAAGGTCAGCATTAAGCAAGAAGATTTTAAGTTTAGTGCGGCAAAGATGTAATGATGGCAAAGATGTGACATCAAGGGGAAGAGAATTCCAAAGCTTAGGGGCCAGTAACGAAAATAAGCAGAAACGAGAATGGGGACAGAGGTGGGGGGCTTCGGAATAAAGAGTAGGAAAGTATTAGCGGAACAGAGAGGCCTAGAGGGCACATAGAAGGATAGTATAGAGGAAAGATAACGCGGACCAAGACCATGGGCGCGTATTGAGATAATGGTAAGAAAATGGAACAGTATGTGATTGTCACGGCAAAGCCAAGAGTCGGAACAAAGAGGATGAATCCGAGGTCCGTGGAGAGAGCAGACAGAGTGCAGACAGAGTGCAGATAGAGTTGAAAATGGAAAACAAAGGGGCAAGTTGATGGGAAGGAAGACCAATAAGAATAAAAGAGCAGTAGTCAGGTCGAGAAAATATGAGAGTAAAATAAGGTCCGAAAGGGCTCAGCATTATGGGTATTGTAGAGCTGGAAGCGACAGGATTTAGCAATAGCAGAGACATGGGGAGCAAAGGAAAGAGTAGGGTCCAAAATAACCCCCAAATTATGAGCAGGATGACCAAAAGAAAGAGAAGAGGGGGGAAAAATACAAGGAGGTGTTATGGGTGGGGGAAGGCAAAAGAGGGAATACACAAGAATTTCAGTTTTGTAGCATTAAGGTAAAGGAAGTGATCAGTCATCCAAGATTGCACAGCGAGAAGACAGGCTGAAATAGTTCAGTGCAGGGAGGCAGAAAATGAGGAAAGGGAAACGAAAAAATGTGGGAATCGTCAGTGTAGAAGTGGGATGTTAATCCAAAGGAGAAGATGGGAGAGGATAGGGGGTAGTTTAATGAGAAAATAGGGCCAGGGACAGAGCCCTGAGGGACACCATGAAGGAGAGGATAGTAAGAAGAGGTTTTACCAGACCAAGAGACTAAAAGCCTCTTTTCCTTTGCAGCTGGGGAGCAGGTGTAAGTGGATCTAGGTCACCTGGCCTAAGCCCCGCCCACCTGGTGCTTTCCTGCTTGCCACTCCTTTTCACCACTTAGCAAGCCCCGCCCACCTGGTGCCTTCCTGTTTGCCACTCCTTTTCACCACTTAGCAAGCCCTGCCCGCCTGGTGCCTTCCTGCTTGCTGCTCTTTTCCCTACTTAAGGAGCCCTCCAGCCTCTTTTCCTTTGCAGCTGGGGAGCAGGTGTAAGTGGATCTAGGTCACCTGGCCTAAGCTCCGCCCACCTGGTGCCTTCCTGCTTGCCGTTCCTTTTCACCACTTAGCAAGCCCCGCCCACCTGGTGCCTTCCTGCTTGTCACTCCTTTTCACCACTTAGCAAGCCCTGCCCGCCTGGTGCCTTCCTGCTTGCCGCTCTTTTCCCTACTTAAGGAGCCCTCCAGCCTCTTTTCCTTTGCAGCTGGGGAGCAGGCATAAGTGCATCTAGGTCACCTGGCCTAAGCCCCACCCACCTCGTGCCTTCCTGCTTGCCGCTCCTTTTCACCACTTAGCAAGCCCTGCCCACCTGGTGCATTCCTGTTTGCTGCTCTTTTCCCTACTTAAGGAGCCCTCCAGCCTCTTTTCCTTTGCAGCTGGGGAGCAGGTGTAAGTGGATCTAGGTCACCTGGCCTAAGCCCTGCCCACCTTCTTAGCCCTGCCTCTTTGTTCCTGCTCATAACACTTAGATGAAGGGCATCTCTCGCCTGGGCGTCCAAAGTGAAGGGCTATTGCTGTTTGGACCTGTTTGGACCAGGAGGATCCAGGGTCCAACCCCCTGCTAAGACAGCAGGTAAGCATGCACCAACATGTGTTTACACCCTTTGTCCCAACAGGCCAGCCCCCACCCTCTCTGGTCCCCCTGTGTTGTTCCCTTGTGCACCCCTCCCCCTTCCTGCACACAGGAGTCTGTCCTGATACATTCTGGTGTCACCATCACCGTCTTGTGGCCAATGCTGGATTTTACTTTTATGGACTTTATTGATTCACGGTGCGTGACCCTTTCTCAACTCTCATGCTGGACTTCCTTTGCATCTTGTACTCATGTTGGCCTGGAATCATGCTGTTCCATCTTCAGCTTGTATCCTGGCTTGCAACATTATGTGTTACTACTGACTTCTGCAATTGTATTCGCTCTCCTCTCTTGCTTCTCCACTCTTTTTGACTGCTTACTCGCTGCTCTCTCCTCCCCTCCCCTCTCCCTTTTCCTATCTCCTCCCCTCCTCCCCTTACTTTCTTCTATGCACTTACTCTATCAGAATTGTCCCTGGACCTACTATGATAGCAACCTCGTCTGTCGCTCCCCTATCCCCTTACTGTTGCCCCCCCCCCCCTCCAGCACTATCTGAAACGTTGTCAGGCCTAGTACGATAGTCACTTGTTTTGTTCCTCCCCTCCCTTTCTGCACCCCTCTTCCTCACCTTTTGTTTTTCCTCCAGCTCTACCAGAAATGTCGTCAGGCCTAGTACAGTAGTCGCCTGTCTGTTTCCATTTCCTTCCCACTCCCCCCTCCCTTCCTTCTGTATGTCTTAGCTCATGCACTATCTGAAATGTCGTCAGGCCGAGTACGATAGTTAATTTCACATCCTTACTGTTCATGGCCTGTAAGAATGTTGTATTTTCCCTTGTTCCCTTCCTTGCCTTGAAGCGCTTTGAAACACATTGTGTATAGGCGCTATATAAATAAACTATCATATCATCATATCAAAGGAGTGGTCACTAAGGTAAGAGGAAAACCAGGATAGAGCAGAACCTGAAAACCCAAAAGAAGAAAGAGTGGAGAGAAGAGTGGGATGGTCCACAGTGTAGAAAAGCAGCAGATAGATCAACAAGAATCAGAATAGAGAAAATCTTGTACTAGCGAACGTAGAGCAGAGGGTTGGAAACCCTTAGGAAGGCCGTTTCCGCAGAATGATGAGGGTGAAAGGCTGAATGGGGAGAAGAACGATTAGAGTTGGAGTCAAGATAGGAGGAAATATGGGTATAGACCACCCATTCAATTATCTTAGAGAGGAATGGAGGGAGAGAAATAGGAAGACAATCTGAGAAAGATCTGTGGTGGGAGAGGTGTGCTTTACATAGAATGACAAGGAGTGGTGGAGATACTGTCTGACTTACTTGCAAGGGGCACCCCACTAAAATGCTTTGTGTTTCCTAAGGACTCACAAATAGTGGCAGGCATAGTTGTTCATGTTCCATTAGGGATACTTTTGGCTTGGTAGCACAGTTGATACTTGTGGACACAATGATATCAGATATTTTGATTTAAGCAGTACTCCCAAATATTCTGTGCATATGTTTGCTTAATTTTCTCTGTTTGTGCATTCAATGATCCACTTTCTCAGTCTTTGCATTTTAGCTCCCCCTCACTCGCTATTGCACCAGACTCTGCATTTTCTACACTCCCTGGGAAATCCTGCATATTTTTCCTTAGGTATATATTTCAAAATTCCTCTTCCTTCCCCCTCCGGTGGTGATTACAGTGATATAATGTCCTATTGGTTCATTTGCAGAGACTATGCTGATATCAGTCATCTTTTATTAACTTAACATTGGGAGTGTGATAATGGATCTGTGACCCTGATCCAACCTCCATTTTACCAACATGAAGTTTCCCGACTGCAGGTTCCCGATTTGTCCCCCCTTCCAACCGTGCCTACATCAAGCGGTCCCCTGAACTGCATTTTTCCTCGATCTTACCGCCTTCCTTCCATGACTATTATTGTCCTCGCCTTGGTTTAGTGCCCCACCAGCTACATAGTTAAAGTAATATGCAAAAACTAGTAATGAGTTACCTGTGACAGCCGCTGTGATAGGTGGCAAGGGGTGGGTGGTGCTAGCCAATGAAGTTACAGTTGCCGTAGTTGGTGGTCGTTGTTCTGGTGAGCAGCAATTATCAATGATCAGATCTGGTACATTCACAACAAGATCATTAAAGTCTGGTATCACGATCGGTGTTTCGGATTTGCTTATCAGAGTCAGCTCTGTTAGGTCCACATTGTTGCTCACGCCAATGGGTATGATGGTGATATCTTCTCGAGTTTGTGTTATGACATCAGTAGCGGGGTTGCTGATCACCATGTACACTAGGTGAGGCACCTGATCCCTGCTACCACTGTTTGTGCCAAAGGAGTGTTCAGTCACGTAGCGCAAAGCATTCCCGGTATTGGTGGCATTTCCCCCTTGGTACTGTATCTCTCTTACCCGTTCGATGATGTCTTGCTTCGTTTGCTTCTCTGTAAAGGAATACTCGACAGTGACTGTGTAGGAATACTGGATGATAGTGATATGGATTGTTTCTTCTGAAATATCCATTTTCTCAATTACATTTTCAATAAATGTCTTTGACTTATTGAAATTTTCCTCTGTTACATTTCTGGATGATTCAATCACAAAAACGATATCAACAACTTTACTATGCAAATTTTCCCTCGTGGTTGGACGTACCTGATAAGCAGCAGTTGTTGTAATCGGTTCATGGCCTACAGGAGGGGCTGCGGTTTTGGCTATTTCTGTTACTTCAACCACAGTTGGCCGTTTGGTTGTAGTTTTTGCAATATTTGTGGTTTCTTCTGGCACAAGATCACACAGGTAATGTACAATCTCATCTCTCTGATCGATTAGTTCGTCAGCATTTTCCAACAAGAAAGCCTTGTTGTCCGACAATCGACTTTTGATAAGATTCACTTCGTCCATGCTCACATCTGGTCCCAATGCCACTGGTATGACGGTCACTTTTTCCCTCGTCATAAGTGATAGGATCGAATTGATTTTGTTTTTTGACTTGCTAGCACTCAGCAAAATAGCTATTCTGGCGGCGTCCTTCCGTGGAGCCTTACGAAACACATAAATGGCCGTGTATTTAAGAACCTCATTGATGAAAGCAGCTGGACTCCCCGTGTATTTCATGCCTTCTACAATTTTGATCATCTCTTCTGATCTCTTATTGTCCTGAAGTCCAAAATACAGATTTGAGCCTGTATCGTACTGCACCACTGCCAGACGGATTTTCTTTTGAGAGACGTGGAGTTTGCGGATCATGGTCGCGATGAAGGACTTCACGGTTTGAAACTCATCTTCACTTAGCTTGGAGGTACCGTCCACCAAAAAAACGAGGTCCATCTTTTTACTGCAGTCATATTGCCCTTCATCAGGTACTTCGGGAAAGTCTGTAGGCGTGGGAGCAGTTGTTGATAAAGGCAAGTTAGGCTTAACAGTTGTTAGAATGTCTCTTTCACAGGGTGCACAGAGAAGGCTGTTCCCTTCACAATGACTAAAACAGAAAAGATAGTATCTGGTTAAGGCAGAACTCTGTGATGACCATGCATGTTCCAACATTATGACTTGATATCAAATGTGCCTGAGGACACTCGGATTCTTTTAGGTAGGTGGCAGCGCAGGTCGCAGTGGATTAGGGTAAGATTCTGTTCTTGCTTTACTAGAACTAATTCTGGTTGCTTGCTGAGCAAGGCTAACTGCACTGTGACTGCAACTTCTGTTCTTGCTTTCAGGAATTCTGCTTTACTGTCCAGCGGCACAGAGCATTTCGGCTGCATGTGGTGTATGCATAAGTCTACAGTGCTGCACCTAAAGGAATCTATGTGAAAAGACTGAATTTAGAATGCCAGGCTCCCCATTTGAATTTATTTTTATTTGGGGTGGTAACCCTCACTCCACCCGCCCGTTCCACCCCTTCGCCCCCGAATAGGGGGGTAAACGGAAATGATGAGCCCAGCATTTTTACCCCAGTTATTCTAATACCGGTATAGAGTTGCGTAATGAATTCAAGTGGACTGCAAGCAATGGCTTCCGTTGTTATGTGCGTGCACTGCCAATGATAAACCAAAGCATGGTGGGGCTAGGGTGAACATGCACTTATCAAGAACCAAGATTTTGGAGCAGGAGATCCTTCCCTACTAATCTTTATATGTGAAAGCTGTTACGAGTTGCACATGCATCAAGTGAAAGTTAACTTTTTATATCAGGACCGGAAGCTCACATTATGCTTGTTTATACCACGTCAATCACCACGGGGAGGATAGCTCAGGGGCAACATGCTCACCTTAGAAGCAAGGTGACACAGAGCACCACAGGTTTGATCCCCGGGTCTGCGCTTAGAAACCTCATGGTATTAAGCACGTTATAAATAACCTATCATATCATATCAACTTTAAATAAAATGCTATAAATGTTTACCCGTGCTAATAATCTTCTCCTTTCGGGATATCATCCAGGCAAGCACCTGCTGTAGACGCCTTGGAGGCCACAGCTGCATGGGCCGAGTGACCCCCCAAAAGTGGAGGTGTCCGCCCCTAGCCAGGGTGGTGGGGCTTGCAAAAGGGAAAAAGCAGGTCTGGACAAGCCAAGGGACTAAGGCCAAAGGTTCGACTTTCATATTCTTTAAGGCATTGAATCACACATACTTTAACGGTTCTATGTTCTTTCATCGCCGGTAACTTCAAAGCCTGGCATTTAAACGTGTATATTATAACGAAAATGTTCATAGATGTATTTTGTTTTTTTGGGGGGGTTACTCCACCCAAACTCCCCCTCCCCCACCTATTTTTACTTATTCCCTACCACCCCAACCCCTTATCTTCCCTTTTCCAATCCCCCCCTAAAAAAATGTGATGAACATTTTCGATATAATGCGCATGTTTAAATGCCAGGCTTTTAAGTTACCGGCGATGAAAGGATGTCGTACCAATTTAACATTAGAAGGAAAAGCAAAATAGAAGATAGACTTGATTCACATTTAGTTGTCATGTAAAAATTGGAAAAAACACTGAGTGCTCTGACATTCAGGGCCCTGCGAAATGAGATGAGAGAACATGGCCGAAAGAGCTTTGAGATAAAGGAAGACATAATCAGGCCAATAAGATAAAAAGGCCAACACCATTTTCACATTCTTTAGGGAAGTGTACTTAAGGGCTGGTGGAACTTAAGTTTAAAGCTCCTCATTGTATGCTTGATGGGAGGCGAGTTAGCTATGGTAAGATTGCCTTCAATGGCATGACTAGAGATGCAAGAACTATGGCAATTACCGCTCAGTGACATAGAACATTGACTATCATACCGGGAAGGGATTGGAATCCTGTGTAAAACATTGCCTATCCCATCTAGACCAGGCCATATGACAAATCCAAATTTTTCCTGAGGAGCAAGAATCCTGGAAGAGGTTGTAAAGTTATCCTGAAAGGCCTGGCAGGTTGAGAACATGTAGGGAATCTGCAATTACACCAAGACCAGGGAGCGATTAAGCACAAGCAGGTGATGGAAGGGATCTAGGATCATCAGAAGGAAGGGGTTGAGGGGACTTTGAATTGGGGAATCCACAAACAGTTCTGGAAGAGCAAGACCCCAGGGATGCTTAATGAAAGAAAGATAAAAGAGACCGCCCATCAGCCTGTGTCAGACAAAGCCAGCTCCCCATCTTTGAATCTATTTCAAATGCGAGTCTCTTCCTGCACCTTTTGGACATGGCTGCGTTAGTTTCTCCCAACATGCAGGTGGCACATTGGATCTAAATTAAAATTAACTTAGGATCTATGGAAGAGCAGGAAACATAAGTATCTTCAGATGACTGGACAGTCTTGGTGAGCGGGCTCAGAATGCCCAGATTGTTAACCTAACAGGCCCTCAAGTCCATCTCAATGCATTTCTAAGGTCTCTGCTTGGCTGCTGTATGAAGGACAGCATCTTGTGGTAGAGGTCAGGGATCTTTGCCACATTGCCCTGAATGACTGGTCTCAGGCATTCTGCCTTGAGTTTGTTTTGTGAAGGTTTATCCACAGCCTTTCTAATTCATGATTGGATATATTGTGCAACGTCATCAGATGGAAACCATTGCACTAGATTGGGGTGAACGATATCCACCAGGTGAAATATATGGTCATCCAGGAAATCCACAAGGCACTCAAGGAGGCAGGAAATGAGCAGAATGTCAGACAAGCAGACTATGTGTACCCCTGCGATTCTTTGTTAGAGCGGGGGTTCATAATCATCAGATGGGAGGAGTGGGAGGTCTTGCTTTCCAACAGTTAGGCAAACACAACTTAGCAGTTCATTTTTACTGGCAGACAACTCTGAGACACTTGAAAGATATTACCTACAAATGTCTACCGAGACCTACAGAGAGTCCATGAAGAAAAGGAGCACCAGGCTAACAAGCAATGCTTCCACCCAGCAACTCCTAGCTAAAGGCCACATCAACACAGCAAAAAACATAACATTATGCTATTCAATGTAATAATGTACCAAGAGAATACAACAATAAGGTTATCTTTCTTTGCCAGCAACACAGAATGAGACCTTGAGTAGCAGCACTTCACATTATCTAAAAATCAATTAGGGTTTTCAGGCTCCTGCGCCAAGGCATTGTGGGAGTTTTTTTACTTACCTTTATCTTTGCAGAATGTTTGCTTTAGTTTTGTTCTATCTTTGCTGCTGCCTGCTTTCAGTTAAGGTAGATACAGCATAATAAGAGCATTCGGTCTTAACATATAATTACATTATTTTTGACAGAACTAATAAGAAACTATCAAATATACTATTTGCACCTCGGTATATGACACAGCAACTACCCAAATCAGGGTATGAAATAAATAAAATAAATAAATAAGCAATAATTAAATACATAATAATTATTGGATGCAGAACCAGGAAGGATTCCTAGGATACCTAAGTGGGTTCATACTGAATCATCCAGAGTGCAAGGAACTCTCCCTAATATTCTTTTACATTTTTGCAAGTGCTATGCCCAATTTAGTGGATAGGTTTGGACCGAGGACTAGATTTACTTTTGGAATGTTAACAAGTACCTTAGTTTGGTTTGATAGGAACAGAACTCCCCTTCGGTAGTATGATATGATATGATAGGTTATTTATAACGCGCTTCACCACCTCTCAGGCTGACTTACACAAAATATGGACCCTTCACCCTCCCTTCGCACAATTTCATTTTAGAACCAATTCAGGGGGGGGGCATGGGTACCCAACTGAAGCCCCTTCCCTCTTATGATGGCCCTGTCACCAGACAACAGCCCCTTCGCCTACTGGAAAAAATAACAGGGACGATTTAAGTTACACACAATTAAAAAAAATATATATTGTTAGACGTTTTTTAGACTGGTGTTTTTTGCACCGGTTATATTACTGGTCGCCAACAATTGCTGATGTTAATTACAAGTTATTAAAGTGTTGTGTCTAACATTTGTAAATCGTCAGTGACTAAAAACTAACCAATTATCTCTCTAAACCTTTGGCTACCAAAGAGAAACATATTACTTTTGAAAGTTCACAGCCTGGAATTAGTGGATTATTTTAGTAAATTGGCAGCAATGGGCATTAACATTTTTTGCTTCAAAATAAACAATGAATGAGCAGTGAATTATTGATATTATGATATGGTAGGTTATTTATAACGGCTTAATACTCAGATGTTTCTAAGCGCGGAACCGGGGATCGAACCTGTGGTGCTCCATGTCGTCTTCCTTGCAAGGCGAGCATGTTACCCCATAGTTATCCTCCGGGATATTATGAATCTGCATTTTGCCTTTCTAGTGAACTCGTGTAGATGTGTAATATGCAAAACTAACTTGTTCAACTCTGAAAACTAACAGTCCATAACTTTACAAAAATAATGTATTGGGATCAAAAACTATCAAACAGAACAATATTACTAAAATAATCATTGTTTAGCAGTCCAACACTACATTAAGGTAAAGAAACCCTCACACAAACAAGCGATGAGCAGAGGGAAAAGCATAGGGCTTGTAGCAGGAGGCTGGCCTCCATCTTACCCCAGCAATAAGCACTACTTGCTTAGTAATGATGCAAGGGATTGCAATGAGGTAAAATATGGCAAGACCACATACTGCCTCATAATGAGATTGCCCGCAAATCCACCTATTTACTGTCAAACCCGTTTACCCATACCACCATTGGGTCCCTTGGACTCACCATGGGATCATCAGTGGCGGTATGCCACTGTTAAGCCCCATTTTGGAGTCCACAGGACTCCATGTGGATTTTGTGCAGAATTACCGCGGGCAGTAATTCTGTGACGAATATTGGAGGTAAAGCAGAGGATTTACCTCCAGCAACCTTTTGCTGGAAGTGAATGGCTACTTTATCTCCAAACTCAGAATTTGGCAGTGAGGCAAGAAAAGGCAATAAGTCAATTTCCTTAAAAAAAATCTGTAAATGGAATTACCATCACTCTTTTACCGCACTGCGGAACTCGTATTGAGATCATCATTTTCTGTTTTCAAGAGTCGGGAATGAGAGATTTGGCCACGGCATCATTAATCAAAGTAGAATTCATAAAATTTTGTATAGCGAATTTTACCACAAAAATATGTGGGGTTTGGATTTAGGTGAATAATTAGGGGAGTTATGGAGGGGCTCTGGGCGTCTCCCCCCGCATATATTTATGGCAAAAAAGTCCAGAAAAAAAAAATAGAAGATTTCTACTTTGATACTCGACCAAATCACATAGAAGCCAAGAGTCTACTAAATATTCTGTTTACGGTTTCATTGTGTAGCAGGGTAACTGTTATAAAATATCTGCCGGTCCGATAGCACAGCGAGTAGAGCAGCACTCGCTTTGACATCTCTGCAGAGTCTGCTGATGCATGTTCGAACCCCGGCAGGGCCAAACTCAGCCTTTCATCCTTCCGAGGTCAATAAACGAGCACCACACACCGTGGGTAATAAGCATCGGTCAGATACCTGAGGGTTTGTAGCGCTAGATAAATGCTAAATTATTATTATCATCTGTTTTGCGTATCGTACCTCACAAGGGTATCACAACATGGCCTTCTTGAACGAGGTAATGTACATTGGCTGTGCGATATGCATGGGCAACACGTGTGAGTGTTTTGAAGATCGAGTGCATGAGCGCCTCGCCTTTCCTAGCACAGCTGTGTTAATTAATTGGCCTGACTCATGCAAGTGAAATGAGATGGGCTTTTCCATAAGAGAGCCTTGGGAATCTCGCTTGCCAAGGCCAAGTTCTGAACTTGGCTGTCAGTGGGCGGCCGGGGGTAGCAACTACAAAATCCTTTGAAACTCGATTTCATAATAGTTCCTTAAAGGACCTGTCATTATGACTATTATATTTGACATAAACGCCCTTAAGCATCCCTTCCCTCCCCGCACGGGGCAAGTAGAGGCCGAAGCCTGTAGAACGGAGCGGTGTACGTTACCAGGATTGGCAATTGTCCAGGTCATCTCTGTTGAGGATTATCCTCTTCCCATGGGCAATCTTCCGGCCGTCCACGTGGCACACAGGACAGTCTCTTGGATCGATGCATGTCTGAGATACTTCGTTAAGTATTTTCCCTGTGTCACAACAACAAAACATGTTAGAAGCAGCCAAGGATGTGGAAGCTGACCACTTAAATGCAGCTGTGCTTTTGAACAAACACTTGGAAAGGATGAATGAAATCTTGGTCTGCTTGGCAAAGGCTGTTAAAACCACTGAAGTTCAAAGTGCTTTCCTCTAAGTGTAGTAATCGTCTGCGTATGGATTGTACGCGGAAGAATTCCCTTCAGGGGCTTGCTGTCGCCCTTTTACACATTAGGTTTTGGCAATTGGCTGAATGTGTGCTCAGCCGCAGCAACAACTAGAAGAAATTGAGGTTCAATGCTGAAACTATGTGCATAGGCGCAGATAGATGACCCCACATGGTCTTGAGAGAAATCTTGCATAATGTGAAAGCAGCTCACCCATAATCCTGATTATGGAATCGAGGAAAAGCAGGGGTCTGCAACCTGAGGCTCTCCAGATATTTTGCACTATGACGCCCATGACCCCTCATCATTAACTATGTGGCTAGGGCTGATGGTAGTTGTAGTCCAAAACATCTGGCAAGACAAACAGAACGTACACTTCAAAATGGTCTAAAGTCTATGTTATTTACTCCATAGTACGGCCATAACATTCCTATGTTCACTATTGCCAGAGATGTCAATGAAGGATGTCTTTTGAAAACGTCATTTCATGTCAATGAGTCGAACCCTCTCACCAGATATTCAAGAAAATATTAAAAACCTGGCTTTTCAACCTGTATGACTGAACCATAGCAACCATTTTGCTTACGTATATTTGTAACTCATGTATTGATTGTGACCTGTAACCAGAAAAGTAAGCATCTTGTAACTCATGTATAGATTTTGCATTGATTTTGCACTGTAAACAGATAAGTAAACATTCTGTAAGCTATGCCGTGATACCTCCGGGTCTGGGCGTATAACAAATAACACAAATAAAATGAAATAAATAAATAAATATTTTGTATAGCACACCAAATCACCAGTGCAACAGTTTCAGCGCTCCTAAGCTTGTCTGACAGTTGGCACATTGAGGCCCCACTAGGGGTATTCAGACCTTAGTATACGGAAGAAACAGGATCAGGAAAAAGACTGAAAATGGGAATAAGGGTGTAAGTGCCACAGGCAAAAAAGAGGAAAAGATGAAGCAGGTTTGGGGCAAATGTTTTCTGATAGCATGGTTGAATGTTAGTCCTGTCAGGTGGACCATAGATTTTATGATCTAGAAAAAAAAAATGTATTGATATCTGTATGGGATTAATTAGAATGTGTTAACAGGCAGGTATGGAGAATAGGAAAATGAGTACACTATGCAATATTTGGATGGTTGAGGAGCTAGAGCTGTGCTTCGGAAATCCTAAAAGGATTAAAGGATTATTTGCCCAGGCATAAATTAAATGTATACCACAGGTCAGACTCCAGAATATTTATTCTAGGACTGCCCAGACTGAGTGTGGTCCACTAACTAATAACTAGTACTAATGGTATGGTCCGACTGACAAGTTCCAAAATATGTTGAAAGCCTGCACCCTTACAAGTGAGAAGTTACTGAGACCAGATTGAGCACATTGGAACTTTCCCAATTAGAAATGGAGCTGATGAATTGGCATTATTTGACAAGGGTGCAAATCCATCTCCATCACCACAGGCCGAATTCTACATTAAAGCAATCATGGCACTCGCGGATGAGGCTTTATGAACAGACTTCCAAGAATGCAAAATGGAGCCTAAAGTACAAATAAGTCACCAAAGACATGAAAGCTATAAAGGAGGCTGTGCACTATAAGGAAGACACCTGAGGGCATTCAGTAAACATAAGAGCTGGCATGAGACGCATTGATCCCCCAAAACCTGGCCTGTACAAATTCACCATAAAATAATAGTCATTGGAACCTATAACGCTATGCAATAGTTAGTGCCACGTGTCTATATGCAAAGGTGCATTTAAGAACTTGTTAAAAGATAAGTAGAAATGTGTCATTTATGCAGTTTTTATGTTTTAACTCTGTCCATGACATGCAAGGTGAATATGGTTTGTGTTTTCAAAATCCACATTAAATACCCTGTAAAAATATAGTTTGTCGGACTTGGAGGATATTTTTTAACTATCTCTTCCCTATTGTCAATTTTGTAAACACGTGACAATAGGCGGAGCGCCGCCATCCAGAAAGAAGGAACCCCTTGAAAGAAACCTGCTTTAACGACTTAAGCTAATATAACCCAACAGATTACTAATAATCAAGCAAATAATTGTTTACTCTGCATACAAATGAAATTCACTGTAGAAATACCTTGAAATATCAAATGTATATGTCTAAAACTGGCAGTAACAAATAACATTGTAACTAACCTGACTCTGAATGAATCTACAAATGAAGATTAAAACTGCATACAATTGAAACTAAATGTTTATGTGCCTTGAAAAAGACCAAGTAGGGGCGAAACAGTAGCACTTGCCTCCAAAAAGGAGTAATGTTCGCACCATATACAAACATTCTTTTAAGAACTCTAATAAATCTCTAAAACATAAAACACAAGACTGAGTGTGATTAAGGTTGTTTACTCAACAAAAGCCCAGGCGCCTCCGATCTTAGCAAACACAATTTTGAACTTTCACAGATCGACTGACTAGTGGGTTTCAGTCAACACTAAGTTGCGCTGCCAGGCAACGCAGCTAAATAATTACCAAAATTGTTAACAAATACAGGGAAGGCGCACTACCCTTTACTCACCTCCTCACTGCCATATAGAATGTTAAGTACTATTTATGCAATGTGCCTAGACACTTGCGCATCAAGACTAATCCGAACCACAACTAAGCTCTCCACTTGAGCCCTATTTCACTTTACCACATCAGTGGCTAAGCGGACCCAAAGCGTTGTAGTCCATCAGATCTTGGGTACTTCCATATGGTTAACATACTCCCAAGCTTATCTGCCAAGCATAATAAAGCAGAATGGCACAGAGGAACTTGGTACTTCCGACCTGCACCCCTCAACACCAGAGGTTTCGCATCACCCTCTGCCACTGTCCCACTAATGGCCGCCACCACTCCTTCATGTTTCTTACAGAGCCATGTGGAGCAAGGCCACTGATAATGTCAGAAGGGTGCTATAAAAGACCACTTCCATTACATTACATTCCTTTACATCTTATGTACCGTTATGTTACTCTGCTTTTAATGCATACTTCTAAGTTGTAATTGGTAATCAGTATGCTTCCCTGAAAGTGAGGGGCTGCTTCTGGAATTTCCCAAATGTTGTCTTACAACGAGTTATATACTATTTGTGTAATGGTATGTTGCATTACTCAACATTTAAGCTGAATCTTGAAATTACTTAATAGTTGGCTACGGTGGTCTACAACTAATAGGAGCAGAGTCCTCCTGCAGAATGTAGATGGTGTAGGCCTGCTTCTGTTACATATTTTTTCCAGAGAAACAGAGTACCTGCATTTTAAGGACATGTGTTGTTTAGCACACTTTCAAATTGTGCTGTCATGTTTGACTTTTTAGTTTGTCACCTATTGCCATTGCGCTTGCTAGTGCTTTATGTACGTGACAGAAGTAAACTACTCCATCTGCCATCAACCAGTTATTTTTATATTCATGTAACATTCATGCAATGTGTTTTTGCTTTTTAATTATAATTACACTTCACACATCTTAAACGTTTCTGAACTATTTCCACAAAAAGTCTGACAATCTTACAGCAGAAAACGTGAGTAAACTAATGTCTGCAAATGTATCTATGTAAATGTAGCTAATATTGGCCCTCATTACCCACCGGTGCTAATGGCCGGGTACCGGCAGACTTATCTTACCGTTTCTGCCATCTGATAATATATTACGGGCGGCGGAGGAAGAGTAAGTTCCCATTCCGGACTCAATGTGAATAGAAACCCTGAAGCGCCAGCACCGTTGTTAACGGTGCCAGTGCTTCAGTGAAAACTCTGCCGGTAGGGGCCTGAACTACCGGCAGGCCAGGCAGACTTGTAGTTTGCCGGTCCAGAAAAGGTGCTGGTAACTGTCGGCATCAGCACTTTTTTCCAGACCGGGAAACTTGTAATGAGGGCCATTGTGTTCTTCAGCACATCAATGGGTGTTGGTTCCACCTTATGAGGTAGTCTTTGCAGCTTTCTCCCTTTTCCAAGTCTCTGTGCTCTCTGTTTTCTGGGTGGAGGAGGAATCTTTGGGTACGGTAGGACAATCACTGCAGATTAATGCTTTATCCTGGTAAACCCAGAATGTTGCAGCCAAGAGTACCTATTGCCTTTGCCAAATATTCTCACTGAGCAAAGTATGTTCAGACAGAACAAACACAACACACTTTCATGATCATGACAATGCCGAAGAGAGGCCAGATGCATCTCACTTGTGGTGAGTGACTGAAGGGATTTGGTGAAGGAGGTGACCTTGGGCGAAGGTGATCGGTGAAGATCTTGCATAAGGGCCTACGGTAAGTAGCAGGTGTTTACCAAAGATGAGCTGCAACAGGGTTCTGATGCACATCACGGGAGATGGAAGCATCCTGCTATGCTATGAGCCATACAGAAGCGCGCCTCTTAACATGAGCCATGGCTAGTGGGACAGAGCGGCATGCTGTAAAATGTAGATTTTGAAAGAAATCCCCATCTGCAGATGACTGGTACATAGGCTGAGTGAAAGCAAATAAGCGACAGGATGTGGCTTTATGTTCCCAGATAAACGGCCAGATGCAGGCGATAAAAGACAGCTGCTTGGTGGAAGACTTACCCAACGGTATATTAGAGTTGGTGGTTAGATGCAGACTCTAGGGGGTTAGTTATAGGTGAAGTTTGACAGAGCTTTCATGTCTATGGTTGTCAATGGGTACCCACAGTCTAGCACTGGTAGACATACTGCACATGGTGTGTGGGGTGGGAGTGGTGGGGGCTGTTAAAGAGCAATGAAATGTAGGAACTCTGAAGAAGAACTAGCTCGAGTTAATGGGCAACTTTATGGGAGAAAAATGTACTCTTATCCTTTTCCTTTGCCTCTACAAATAGGATCATTTTAAAGATCTGAATAATTACATTATTTTGTGAAATCTGATTGTTCCTACATTTTAATTCAGTGGCGGTCACTGTGCCCCTTGTATAGGTCATCAGTAGGTTCCAAATGTTAATGGGGTGAGGTCCATAATTAATGAAGGGATGATCTTCTTCAAGGCACGCTTACAAATATTTTCCAAACTCCACCATTTGGGGGAGGAGGCACAGATATACCCCATACGCATACACGGAGTCTTAGGTGGAGGTCTTCCATGCTAGACTAGGATCATCATACTCCCAAGTGTATTCATGGCAGCCTCAGCACCTTCGAGGTGTGTCTACAAGAGAAGGGCTCCACAAAACCCAACATGACAGCGAGCACTACTTACCAGTCGGGCAGTAAGCATGACAGCCTTCTAAACACCGGAGTGGGCAATCCATTGGTTCAGGGTGTTGACACGTCACAGGACAGGCCGGCGCGCAGCTGTTGTACCGCCATTCGCACAGATAGTCCAACTTGGGTTCGTTCTTTTCTTCACAACTTATTGCTGGTGAATAGGAAACAAATGCATTGAGTGTGTGCTTGTGGAAAAACCACAATATTTGCATTTGTAGATTTGCCTTTCTTCTTGCATGCACATTGTGTTTTTAATTGTATAAGTGTTGTGCTCATCTATTCACAACTCTAGGAAATGTGCAGTTTCGAACACACGCATGAAAGACGGCAACATCAGTACATTTGAAACCAAGTAAATATGTGTTGTAATGAAGGAGTCCAAGAGGCAGAAGGTACCCTCACTCAAATGCCTTTATTCAAATGTTACACAAAGATGGCTCAGTTAAGGGGGAGAACCCCAAAGCGGACCCACTGGCACCCACCACCCAGGCTAGCTCGGGCACCCACCACTCAGGCCAGCTCTGGCCCCCACCACCCAGGCCAGCTCTGACCAACTGCCTGAGCTGGAACTCTATTCAAAAGCAAACATTCCAGAGACTTATCAATATTCCCACGGTGGCATCACTCGCTCATGCATACAAGGGACCAGGGCATGGCAGTATGCTACAATTCAAAGATGATGGAACTCACAACAAAACAAGAATGGTCTCTGGTAACAGTTTTGGGAGATGTGTAGTTATTACACAGGCATTGGCATCATGTCCCGAGAGACTGCCAGGATATACCTTGGTCCCCACATCAGATGACAGTAACTGCTGTCCTAGGAAAGATTTCATACAGAATCGGTTCCAGCTGGACCTTCATTCATTCCTTGAATTATATTGGTCCAATGCAATGAATGCAAACTATTATTTACTGTCAATCTCAAACCTTGCTGTGACCCCACTGTGTTCAGTACCTGCACTGCAATCTTGTTGTGACGAATACCTTCATTGCATTGTTTAAATAAGCTATACAATTCAGTAATCAAGTGTATGGGCCTCATTGTAAGTTTGCCGGTCCAGTAACAACGTTACCGGTAAGCGGGTCTGCCGGGGCTGTAATGCCCCGGTAATTGCCCATTCCCGGGCGCCAAAAGCCCTGATGTGTAGCACGTGCAGATTTGTCCAATCAGTGTTGGATGTTGTAGCTATGGCTTGGAGAGTGGGACATCCAGGGCTATCTGAAGGGATGAGTGAGCTCCAAAGCACTGTGCACCATCGGCCAGGCATACTCAGGAGGGTCCCTGATCATCTACAACGGAAGAACATCAAACAAGTCTCCTCCAGCAGAGCCCCAAGATGGGCGTCTTCTTTCCCCCCCTGTTACCTGCCCGTTCGAAGAAGAAGTAGTTTGGGGCTAGTTACTTAACAAAACTGGCACAACCCTGTGGAACAAGCTCCCTGTCACACCGAAAGCCCCGGGCGACCACTCACTGTTCTGTAAATAGCTGAAGACTCGCGTTTTCAAGATCTCATTTGACTAGCTGTCCAGGCAGTTTTTGTGCATGAGTGCCACTCCCCTAGCCAGATTGGTAGCCCTGTTTTGTTCACGCTTACCGACAACCTCTATCTATGTAATGCACGTTTTATTCTTTGTACTGCAGCTATCCCCTCTCCTCATCTTGGCACTTAACCCATCCAGAATGGTCCATACCATTAAAGGTTCACACTCGCTCGCCCCCACCACACTCTTCTTTCATTCCACCTGGGGCACTACGAAACACCAAACAAACACACAGACTAACTAAATGAAATAAACTACCCCAAACCACTGTATCCTTATGCAAATGCAGAAAGCCCACTAATAGTCTTATATTGCGACCAAAGTGGGGCAAGTGCCACCTCTCTGCTTTAACTACATTGGATCATGCAGCACATGTCTACTGATTTTGAAAGTGATAATTAGTCCAGTTTTCAGTTTCATCTCCTCAGGGGCATTCTACCTTTCCTCACCTTCCCCCATAAACTCAATGTCTCCAGAGCCCTGGTTCTCTCTAGGCTTGACTACTGCAATAGCCTCTTCCTCAACCTTCCTCTCTTCACCCTTTGCCCTCTCCAACTAATCCAGAATTGGACTGCAAGACTTATCCTTGGCCTCAAGCCCAAGGACTGCATCTCTCAAGCCCTAAAATCTCTCCACTGCCTCCCGGTGACTGCAAGGATCAAATCCAAAACCCTTTGCATCATCCACAAGGCTGTCTAGTGCCTGGGGCCTCTCTTCATCCAGATTTCTCTCCCGAAATACCTCCCAGTCAGAGTCCTTCTGTCTTCTGGCTCCAACTCTCGACAGGCCAAATGTTTCTCCAAGCAGAGAGTGGGAGGTAGATCTCTTTCCTCGGCTGGCGCCTCCCTTTGGAACAGCCTCCCTCCCCCATCAGACTTCAGCCAGATATTCTCAAGACCTTCCCTTTCTCCTCTTCCTTCCCTCTCCCCCTTCCATGCTAAACTCTCCACTTGCCAATGTGACTGGGCCTGGTCCCTTCAGAGTCATACAGGGACCACACCACACCCCGCCAAAAGTCTCTCCCAGCATCCTTTGCCAGCACTTTCCCTTGGGCTCCATTTCCCAGACAATCCCTTCTTAGACCTTCCTGTCCACTGCACTATTCCCCCACCCCCTTTCCCCTGGCACTTGCCGCCTTGACCTGACCAGCACTTGCCCACCAACACACGTAAGGGAACCCCACTCCTGTACTTCTCCCTCAACCCCCATCCCCTTGCGCTTATCACCTTGTCATGCACGTGCACGTTAGGATTGTCACAAGGACAATATAACGTCCTTTGTTGTTGTATTCTCATTATTTTCCATGCCTCCCCCCCCACGCCAACTTGTCTTGTGGTGCCTGGAAACACCTGTGTATAGGTGCCTTACAAATGTCCAAATAAATAAATAAGTGGATGGGCCTGGCCAAACAATGAGGAACACCTTCACAATTAAACAACCCATTTCCCCTGCACTAGGCCAAGGAATAACAGCTCTTCGCTCCTAGTTCTGTGAAGTGCAATCATGTTGCCCCCCTCTCAGTTATAAAAGGGACACATCTTTATGACCACAGGTACTTGGACAGTAATTATTATCCTTTCTAGTAGAAAACTTCTAGCCTGAACTAGCCAATAGAAGCCAGTGGTTTAAAGGGCATACACTTCCTTGTGAATTTCAGGGCCTTCAAAGCTTTGCAGTAACAAGAACCACATACTCCTCCGTACGGTGAGGTACACCAGAGGGCAACAAAGTAACACCCTCGGGTGATTAGGCCTTGCTCATTACTGGCTAGGCCATTGCATCCATGCCTGCCCAAGCTTAGGGACTTGATGGTCTTCACCCACTGATTACTGCCGTGCACTGTCCCTTAAATTGAATTGCCTCCCACCTATGTTTGAGTAGCCTGCTGGCCTGTTCCCTCAATTCTTTGATTCCTGCTTTCCCATGTCCTTCTGATCTGAGGAACCTACATCATGGGATAATTGAGCCTTTCGGCAGCTGGTTAGTCCTTGATTACAGGGCAATTAAGGCTGTCACTGTTAAGAATCATTGCTTGCTCATATTAGTATCAGTCCTTGTAGATCATTTGTGGTCCCTGGTCCTCTCAGACTTCCTGGGTGATTATAACATATCATGTAGAGAGGGTTAAAGCTGAATGGACGATCACCTTTCAAACTAAATATGGGATGTTTGAGTATTGTGTAATGCCCCTCATAATGTGCAATGTACCTGCCACATTCCAAAATGTTTATGGACAAGGCAGCTTGTTGGATGCCTTTGTCATCATTTACCTGGACAATAATATATATATTCACAGTATCCGAAAAAATATTGAACACGTATGGACTGTAAAGCAGAAACTTTAATAAAACATTATTTGACAAACAAGTACGTGTGGGACGCGTGGCTACTGTCCCGGTTTTTGCCTGGAATACATAGAAGTAGGACTACCATTTTAGTGGAGCCCTATTTGTGTTTTAGGCCATCTTTTGTGTTTATGTCTGCTAAAACTGTAGTCTTACTTCTAGGTCTATCGTCCGTCCCGGTTTTTTATTTTGGAAATCTGGTCACCCTATATATCAACCTAATTTTTTCAAGACCTCCAATACTCACGGCACAAGCTTGAGGAGCGCCAGGAAACCGCCACACCGTTCTGAGCGCAGACATGCGCATAGGCTGCTATGGAGTCACAGAAGCACGCGCAGTCCCCAATGGACTCGCAAGAGCAGGTGTCGTACGTGCAGATCTCCCAGTAGGGCTCCGGATTCACCTAATCGGGAAAGAGGCTGACGTTAGATGCACCCTCGCCTTCAGGTTCAACTACTTGACCAAAAAATGGTGCCCCATCCACTCCTGCCTTATACTGAAAAGAAGTCCATGTTGTTATAGTGAGCAGGACAAATGGCATTTAACAGACATGATGCACTTCAGAGTGTGCAAACTATATGCAGCATTCTGAAGCATTGAGCGCTGAAGCAAACTTTGCATACAACTACACATGAACATACCTTTATGAAAACTCAGGTCAGATTCCCTCAGAAGGGTGTTTTCCACTTGCATGCGGCAAGTGCACAGAAAGGTATACAAAAAAACACATATTTTGCGGGGCATGCAGATTTACAAAAACAACTGAATGACCAAGTGCCTCTAAACACCTACAAAATATGCACCCCGTGGGAGCAATAGATACCTCTTCCCTAAATCACAGTGGGGTGCACGAAGTAGGCTTAGGGGTGCAGCAGCCCCTACGATAGACGCCAATGTGTACGGTGTACATTGATGTCCCGTGCCGCAAAACGCTGAACATATTGATATGGAGCAAATGGAGACATTCATACACGATATGGGGTGTTTTTTGCATTGCCACCTCTGACATGGAGATGGACATGTTAAAGTGACAATGGCAGTGATGCTATCTTCAGAGTGCATCACTGCGGTGGGTTGTGTTATGCTATGCTATCTTATCTTATGTTGTGCTTTGCTACGGTGTGATATGATCTGATGTGGCATTTATAACGCGCCTCTACACAAGTGTTTCCAGGCGCAACAAGCCAAGGAGGGGGAAACAAGGGAGGACAAAACAATGATCTTACTAGGCCTTGTGTCATTCAGATCATGCAAGTACAGGGAAGAGGGAAGGGGAAAAGTGCCCGACGGCAGGGGGAGGGGGAAGTGCAGCCAGCGGATAGCTCATAAGTGCAGAGAGAAGGGACTGTAGGGTTGCAGATACAGACCCGTAAGTGCTGGGGAGCCTGGAGGCAGTGCGAGGGCAACTGGACATGCAGGAGCCTGGGCTGAGTTCAGAGGATGACCACATGACCAGTGCACAGAGCATTCAGGTTCATCAGCAGGGGAGAGGAAGAGTGAAAGTGGATGCAACAAGGAAGGTCTTGAGTTGCTTCCGGAACCGGAGGTGGTTCTGCTCAAGTTTGAGAGAGGCATGGAGGCTGTTCTAGAGGGAGGCCCCAGCGAGATGGGTCTGCCCCCAACTCTCTGCTCGGAGAAGAGTCTGACCCTCAGAGAGTTGGAGGTGGATAAGAGGAGATCGCGAGAAGGAAGATGTTTTGGAAGAGAAAGTTGGAGTTAGAGCGGTCCCAGGCCACAGAAAGCATTGTGGACAATGCAGAGGGTTTTGAAGTTGGACCTTGCCAGTGAAGATATTTCAGAGCTGGAGAGATATGATCCCTGGGCTTGAAGCCAAGGACACGTCTTGCAATCCTGTTCTGGATAAGTTGTAAAGGTTGAAAGATTTAGAAAGAGGCTGTTGCAATAGTCCAGCCTAGAGAATACGAGAGCTCTGGAGACAGTGAGCTTCTGGGGGAAAGTGAGAAAAAAAAGAATACCTCTGAGGCGGGGCAGCTGATAGTTTGACTTCTTAGGGATGTCAGAGATGTGAGGAGAGAAGGAGAGGGTGGAGTGGAAGATGACATCAAGGTTCTTAGCCTCACAGGAAGGAGCACAAAGACGGCCCATAGTGGACGGCCATAGAGAGAGAGAGGAAAGTATGGAGCAAGTGTCCCAATGAGGAGGATCTCAGTCTTACTGGAATTAAGGCAGAGATCGTTGGCGGCACACCATTCCTGAATTGTGGCCAGACAGTCTGGTATAAGAGAAGAAGCCGAGGTGGCTGAGGGGAGCCTGAAAGAGAGTGGAGTGTCATCCGCATAACATTGAAAATTGGGGCAGAAAGTAGCGATGCTGTGAGGTTTCATTTTGGTGGTGTTTGAGTAAAGATGTGCTTCAATTTCTTTTCCTGCAGTCGAGATAGCTGGACTATTTCTTAGTTCAGTTGAAAGGGCCTTCCAGGTCATTGCACCTTGGAACGGGAAGACTCTTCCCACAAAGCAAGTCAACCTAATCTCTGGGATCTTGAGTGGGCCATTACCTAACTATCAGAAAGAGAGATTGTGATGGTACATGGAGATGAAAGTGGTCTGCTCTGTAACTCTGTGCTTAGAAACCTCTGGGTATTAAGCGTGTTATAAATAACCAATCATGTCATGTCATATCATGTAAGAGGGGATACTGGAATAGATGGGTTTGTGAATTGTAGACATCAGTTGAAAGACCACTAAGAAGAATCATGGCTCCCACAGACTTTAGTCCCTTCAGTTTAGCGGTTGCATAACTTGGGAATTTCAGGTAGCCCTCATTGGCGTAGTCCAGTCGGGAGGCAACCGAAGCTTGCATGGCTGTTCTACCCCCGAGGCATGTCAAACTATTTAACAATGCAGCCTCAGGACCGTTAAATGGGATCATCAGGTTTGCTCTTTGGTGCGCAAGTTATTAAGTTACATGGGGCTCAAAAGAAAGTTTCCAGTCATGAATGGCACTTAGGGTTCTCACTTTGCCATTCGGACATTGACGAGGGCCGAATGATTCAGGACAGTATTCTGGAAACTATTTTGACTGGAAAAAAAACAAAACGATGACCTCGTTTTTACTGAGGCTCATTTGTTACAGATAACTCTCTATTGATTTCTGGGCAATGTGCTTCTCTTTAGTTTAATTGTGAATACACACTTCTTGCTCTTTTAACATTCTAAGATGTTTATTAATTCATATGTTTTCCAGTATTCATGAGATAATTGCACTGTATCATAAATATAATTGTGTTCAAAATATGAATTAATAAACATCTTAGCATGTTATAAGAACAAGAAGTTTGTTTTTACAACTAAACTAAAGAGAAGCACATTGCCCAGAGAGCAATACAAAGTTATCTTAATTTTAGGAGGCCTAGATACGCTCTGTGCATTCAAGGGTTTTGCAGCTGTCATTGCTGGTAAAAATAACTAGACAAGCTAATAACCTAATTCCCAAGCTCGTCAATTTTCCAGTTAGCCCCCATTCTATTTCATCATGTGTTACAGAGTCAATCCATTGATTAAGACGAGACAAGCAATTTCTGACAGCTTCTGGGGAACTTTAGTCCAGACCATGGAAGTCCTGGATATGATCTGCATGATTCGAAAAACCCAGGATTTATTGTGTGCCCGGATACTCTGGATCAAAAGTAAGATATAAGTATTGAAATGTAATGGGAAGAGAGCTGATACCAGTGGGACCCCAAGCTTAAGTGCAAGTGGTGCAGATGCATAAGGCGGCATAGCTAGGGGTGGGTGAGAAAGGCCAGCACCAAGCTATGGCAGAATTTGAATACCCAATGGTTCCAACATAAATAAGGGAGCACTGGGGGCTGCTGAGCTTCTAGCGGCCAGGTACAAGCCTGCCACTTAGATACCGAGGAGCTGGCTGCTAGTCAGGTGCTTCTCAAGTCGGGTCCTCGCCCTCTACACAAGTCTTCTTTGTGAATTAGGGGCCAGTGGGTGCAAAATGCAAAGGGCAAAGTGCCCCATTGCATTCAGTAGTAGCCCATTTCAGACCGGGCTTCCTACAGCTATAAACCAGAGCACTTTCTGAACAGGGCCTAATGATATGTGACAATACCAGGCAATTATACAATATTTCAATAGTAAGCCTACATAAGGAGTGAAGATCCCAAACTATCTCAGCCAACTATGCGGATGAAATAAGGTGGAATGGGGGAATTTGCGAGCCAACATTGAGAGCAACAACAAAGCAGGAAAGTGCTGCACTGAACTTCCATGTATTTAGTTTCTCTAAGGTCAAATCTTTAGTGGAAATTCAGGAACTGATCAGATATTCTGAGCAATATTATGCAGGGACGGTATTTCACCAAAATGCCAGGGGTAGCGGAAGTGACATCCCACGACCCTTGACCCCTGATAACATCACAGGAAGTGATGTAATTTGACCCCACCCCGAAGTGATATCGCGGGTAGCGATGGAACATGACATTTCACCCATTGACAAAACTGGAAGTGGCATCACATAGTATTGTACACTACGAAAAATATAGTTACGATATCACTATGTGAAGTACATTTCATACAAGAATGGATCGCCATATGTATCATTAAGATCAGTGTGTATAAGCCCATATTACCAAATTACTGTGTATGCAAGCAGACGTCCATGACCAAATGATAATGATGTGTTATTATATAGCACTTACGCTTAAGCGCTTTATATAGATAAACTATACACCCAATATCACCCACCCTGTGTTGGCTCTCATTTATCGACCTCAGAGGGATGAAAAGCTGAGTGAGGCGTTTAAGAACAGACTAAATCAGTGACTCACGCCCTGAAGTGTGCCTGAAATAAACCTTTAATGAGTCTAGCAATTATTGTATAGAATTCCGGAAAGACACATTATTTGGTATTCCTATTCTTTCTTATTTAGGGTCAGTGCTGAAAGTGTTAGACTTGTGGCTCTCCTGTTCTTATTTTTCTTTTTTTTTTTTTTAAGGGGCCTGAACAAGAAAAGCTGCCACCCCCCAGAAGTAAAGAGCCACAGACCAGGAGCTTGCATTATAAAAAATAAAAAAAGAGTTTTTTTTAGAGGTCGCAAGGGAGGCCTCAGACGTCTCAGTTGCGACCTCTAGCGACCCCTAATGACATCCCTGATATTATAATTAATTATCTTAATGGTATCCTAGGTGTACAATCAACAACCTCAAGCAGCGAAGGGAATGCAAAATGAGGGCACTCATAAGCGATGTGGGTGGGGCACATTGTATGACATGATCAAGGATACATGGTAGGGAGCTAATGCAATCGGCACTACGTGAACTGAGCTAGCCACGTTTCAGCCGAATCAATTGTTTTGCTGGAACAAGAGGATTTTGCGTGATATCTGAGCAGTAATTTGTGTGCAGTTGGAAAAGATTGTTAAAAAGTTTTAAAAAACAAAGTTCTAGTTTATGGCAGCCGGTCCTCGCTGTGACTACTGATGATTAAAGAGTGGATTCAGACAAAGGCTTCACATGTATCCATTCAATAAAGAAGGCTTGGGAAGAACAGACAGGTTTAGAGTCAATGGTCCTGTAATATGAAGCATGGTATCTGAGCCACTGTGTCTAAGGGTGTTAGCATAAACCGGTGAAGTGCTATCCTGCATATGGACTGGAAGGTGTATACTTGCCTTGATGTGACCGGTCTGGCTGACGGCAAACTAGGCTTGCCTTACCCAAGAACCAATGCTGAACTTAGTATGCTATGGCCATTGTTGTTGGAGCACAGTGTGGTATCTAACGAATTTAAAAACTCAACTTAAGTACACCAATTGGACCTTCATCCTGAACACATTGAATTTAGAGAAATATTACTGTCAGTGGCAAAGATATAAATATGGCTGTCTAGGTATTTGGCACTTCACCCAGAAGCATCGGGAGGATAGCTCAGGGGCAACGTGCTTCCCTTGGAAGCAAGACGACACGGAGCAACACAGGTTTGATCCTCGGGTCCGCAATTAGAAACCTCTTGGTATTAAGTGCGTTATAAATAACCGATAATATCATATCATAGATAAGGGCACTTATACACAGAATAACTCTACAGCATGACGTGGAATGCCATAGAGCGGCACAGATACCATGGGATCATATGGTATGGACGTTCACTGGTACACTGCCCAAGAACAGGTGCGGGCAGGAAACAAAAAAGGGCATCTGTTTATAACAGGGAAGCCGGGACTGAGTATGCGCGTATGGTTACAGTGGCGTGCCCAGACTCTTTTGACTGGGGTGGCCCAAGTGGGGCATTGACTTATTTATACAGGGGTGGCATGACGCACAGGCGCCTACACCCACACCCATAATGATCATAGTTTAGGATAATGGGATGACACCTGGGGTGCCATCCCAAACCACTCCCTGGAAGCGCCACTGTATGGCTGTACACAATGGATTTTGTGACGTCATAATGTATGGACTAAAATTCATGTATTACTGGACGCTTGTCTTTATGCACACCACATATGATAATATGGTACTGATTTGAAGGGTTCCAGGTTTGCATGCTCTCTTCTGCATGTTTAATTTAGCTGTCAATCAAAAGTCCAAAGATCACTGTTGGCATTAACTGGCATGGAACTGGGGCGCCTAGATATGCTGTTTGTATGGAATCTAGGAATCTAAGATAAGGTCATTTCCCCTCTTCCTCAAAAATCAATCCTCTCATTTTGAGGTAGGGGTTGTCTTTGATCCTTCTGTCTCTACTCACACGCTCTTCTCTTCAGCCCTGTGCATACATCTCTGCAGTCCACACCCACCGTGCATCACACTGCAGTACGCCTCGCTTTCCTATCACCTCTCTAGAACTATGGCCCACTATTGATCGGTTAGACTCGGGAGGATAGCTCAGGGGCAATTTGCTCGCCTTGGAAGCAAGGCGACACAGAGCAACACAGGTTCGGTCCCCGGGTCCGCGCTTAGTAACCTCTAGGTAGTAAGCACGTTATAAATAACCAATCATATCATAGACACAGGCACTTCTGAGAAGGGCACTTATACACAGAATAACTCACCAGCCTGGCGCACTCCTTGAACAGGTCTCCAGCCAGGATGCTGCAGGCGTTGTCCACCATGACTTGCTTGAATATGTTGTCGTTGCACGCGGAAGGAGTGGATCCAAATGCAAACTGCGTCACAGAAAAGAAAGAGACATGACTGTGATATTCAGTATATGACTGTCGGGTTATGTTACGCTGAATCCCAGTGGAAGTCTCCGATTCCCGCCAGCGGGGTTAGTTCTGCATAAACCTCAATACATACAAGAGTAGTGCGTCCTTTTCCAACGCAAGTATGATTCTGTCAGCAAGGGATTCTTATTGCTTGTGGCGCATTATAAAGCACAAATAAATAAATAAATAAATAGGCACACCGCAGGCGGAATATACTCTAACCATATGCAATGCGCTTGATTTAGCGTTGTCTACACCTCATGGTGCATCAAAGTGGAACAATGCGTAAGAGTTCTGGCCATCAGAGCATTTATCAAGTAAAGGACAACCGCTATCTAAAGATCGATATTGCATTTAAGGCCTTAGAGATTAAAGACCTGCGATTTGCCCGGGTCCTTTATTAGCGGATGTCAAAGCGGACGCAATGAGATTGCGTCCCTTGCGTTCTGTCTCATCCACATGGAGTGATGGCATCACACCACTGCTGCCTGAACGCGTTTCTAATTCCGGATCATAATTTCATGCAAAGGTCAGGTGCGACGCCACTCCATTGCCAAACCTATTATACTTTTGCAGCCCTGCAATCTCAATAAAGAACCATAATTTCGCCCCCGGAGCTCATCCAAGTTTATTGCGAAGCCAATAATTGCTGAACCGCTAAATCAGGTTCTCCTTCGTGCCGGCGACATAACTTGCAGTTATCCTTCACGACAATGCGCATGTGCACACACACACACACACACACACACACACACACGACAACGCGCATGCGCGCACGCAGACACACGTGTGCATGCTCATGTATGCAACCACTCATAAGTACAGGCTGATTAACCCTCTCAGTGCCTTTATGACATATGGGTATGTCCTAATTTCCTCAGGAAAGAAGGAAAGTCCTGGTGGTGAGAGGGCTCAGAGCAATGTTGGCTAAAGTTACTTCACAGTGTGATCTAGAAGGAAGAGTCAGTGCTGGGCCATCCTCGTGCCCCCCATTTCGCCACCTCCATTATTGAATCTGTACACTGAGCTGCTATCCTGGCATCACACTACACCAGCTGTCAGAGGGAACCCATTTACATCTCTCTTAAATGACAGCAAATGCATGACAGTGGGGGTCATTATGACCTTGGCGGTAGCCGCACGGCTGCCGACAGAGTCATGAATTTACCAGCACCCGGCAATGGGGACTTACCGGAGTATTACAGCCATGGTGGTCCCAGTAAATCCCCATTGCCGGATGCCAATAATTATGACTCCCCATTCCGATTTGAGTCCCATTGGACTGAATGGGAATGGCGAGAACGGATGCACTGGCACGTCGAGTTCTACGAGCGGGTGCTGTTCCGCCCGCTAGGTCAGACCTGGCGGGCTGAAAGGCACCCGATCGCAGAACTTGTAGTTTGCCGGACAGGAAACAACGATACCGGCAAGTTTACAGGTACCGTTGTTTCCAGACCGGCAAACTTATAATGATGCCCAGTGCCTTGAAGGCATTGAACGTATGATTAGGTCATGAGTCCGTAAAACCCAATTCTTGGAATTGTATGACATTATTGAGGCGATAAGCACCAAGACGGTGGGCCGACCCTGTCAGTAACGGCCCGACGGCCAAGTTAAGGGTCCGAGCAGCGAGGGTCTCTTAACGAGGGCAGCGGTACCGTTACCAGCTTGATTGACCCACCACAGAGAGGCATATCGCAATTAGCAACGATATAGTTCTCTACACCGATGCTAATTTCTTGTTTTTTTTTTTAAAGAAACGTATCTTTGCTGAGCGGCAGTGCTGTCCCCATGAAGTCTGTTTTCATTGTTGATTACTAATGTTAGCGACATTGAAAGTGGACTTTGGGGACAGCACTGGTTAGTCATCAACATTTAAAATTGAATTTATGGGGGCAGCACTGTATGGAATAGGGCCACGCAGCAGAGGTACATTTCTTTTAAAGAAAAGTACATACTCTTAGCATCCATGTAGGAAACTACACGGGTGCTACGACGTGAGGGGGAAGGGAGGGTGGGGAATGGGAGACGGGTAAGGGGGCGCTGGCTAGCTATGCTGATCGGAACACAGGCTTCTACCATACACTACAGCCCACCTTCCGAGCATCCTAATGGGCCAGTGCCCATTCCAAGGTGCCAATAAATAACAACATCATGCCTACCCTGAGAAAACATGAATGCAGAGGTCTGCATCATTTTACTTTTCAGATGTTTCGAACGACAACTCCCATCAGCCCTAGCCAACATATTCAATGTGGTTGGATCATGGGAGTTGCAGTCTGAGACTGAGGGGATGGCGCAATTGGCTAACAGGGTTAGCTACTGGTGCTTATGCGCCACCATTATCAAAATACAGTATGGCGTGCCCAACTTTCCCAGTGAGCTTAACTATGTGTCATGAAAATGACCCCAATGGCGTGACAGAGGTTTGGGGGATGCAGAAATTGGTTTGTGCCTGGTACCATGTAGAGATAGTCACAACCTTTAGAAATCTAAGTCGACTGGCCCCAGAGGCCTAGATCGGGGCTGTGGTGCCTAGTGTACTCTCTGGACCAGTGTCTGGTCTAGAGAATACACTGCGGGAGTGGCCCCCACAACACTGTGACTACGTGCTACTGTAGTGTCCTTCAGCAGGGGGAATCTCGCAAGCTTGCAGTGGCTCAACAGAGTCCTGTCGACAAAGCACGACAACTCAGATCCCACAAACCTTCTTGTGTACATTCTTTCACGCCATTTGTATCATTTTCTTTTTTTTTTCAGGGGTCTGCAACCTCTGTGTCTCCAGACATTTTGGATTATGACTCTCATGATGCCTGCCCATTGACTCTCCTGTCTAGGGTAAATGAGAGCTGTAGTCCAAAACACCTAGGGGCTCATGTTCAAAAGGGCCCTAAGTTGCTTACAATAAATAAAATACCAATTACTCAAAATTGCTGCTTCCATGTGATATGCTGTATGTTTAATGCCTGTTTTGGAACTTGCTGGGTCAGGGCACGTTTAGTTTTGGCTTTTAGGTGATGCTCATATCCCAAGCCTATTTTCAAGGGAAGGGGGGGCAGTAGAGAGAGAGACGTGTGAGGAGAGACAGAGCCTGTGTGTGTTGTTTGGCTTTTTACACACCCTTTTGCCACCCATGGTCATGTAAGTCGACTTCTGTGGACATTCCTGCCCAATACCTTTCCCTCCATCACCATGCAATATCTGAGCTAGCTCTGTGCGTTTAAGAGGATGCCAGTGTTATTTCTAGCAAGTCTTCTGAGAGGTTGTTTCTTAATTGCACTCTAAACGCACTCACGTTTCAATAAACATGTGCTAACCAAGTGTGCCATCAGCCACTTGATTTATAAGACATATGTGTGCTCTTGCATCTGTTCATTACACAGAGTTCAAATTGGAAAACCAGCATTAGCAAAGCCAGCAGGTGTGCCTTGGAAATGTTCCAGGCACTACAAAACATGCACAGATGCTAATCCAACTTTGCCTACTGCTGCCAAACTGCAGGTTTTTCCAATGTGTGTTTCTATAGTGCAATTGTATTATATGCAACTTTTGCACGTTCTTAGAACCTCTATATGTTACTAGACCAAATTCCATTTGAAATAATTCACACTTTCAATTTGGGCTAAACAAAAAATGTATCATGAAGAAATTGTTTTGAATAAATTGCTGTATTCATTTTTTACTAAATTGAAGTATTGTGTGTTAATCTAAACGTAAAACTGTCATCCTTTGCCCTGTCAATTACCTTTAATTGACAAGAACTATATTATGAAATTGAATGAAGTATTTGATCCAATGTCAGCAATCTGGTGCATGGGTTTGTTTCTACAGCCGCAATGTGTTTGTAGGTCATCATATCAGTGCTAAATTGCCAGTGAGACAGGACATAGTCATAAAAGGAGCAGGATATCTCATATTGCACACACCTCCCTGTGCAAATCAGCTGTGAGACAAGCATGGTATCAAGAGACAACACAGACAAGTGAAACACAGTTTGAAAACCTTTATTTTGCTGGTCAGGATGTTATAATGCCTAACTTGCCCTAGCTCTAAGGTGGGAATGTTTACTACAGGAAAGTAAGCCAATGGAAATCCAAGTATGTCAGTACAAAATAAAATGCGGTCTATATCAAAACCTATGCTTGCACTCACTTCTACATAATAACAATGTGTAGGGGACTAGATAAACTCAATAGTGTTCAAAGTAAAAATATGATGGCACTGGAGCTCTTCTGTATGCACCCTTCCCCAAGTTCAAAGCACTCAGAATCTCAACATTCAACAGGCTTTTCAGGATTCAAAAGTTCATAGAACCTTATTTCTCACAAGTCTCTTAGTGTCACAAAGTTCACTTTACACAAAGATGCTTGGGTTTCTACGGGTTCCCTTTTCCTGGAAACAAAACTTTCTGGACCATACACGCCAATGGGCTTCTTAGGCTTCCCTCGCCCAAGTTTTAAGCTCTTCTTTGGTTTCACAATGTTCCACTCTCTTTAAAACAAATGTTCAACTTGCAAAACACAAAAGTTCCATAACAGTTCAACTGGCGTCTTTTAGGCTTCCCTTCCCCATTTTTCATCTGCCTCTGAGGTCAGGGTCTCACCACCTGCCCCTCAGATATTTATTACCAACTTGTCACAAAGTTCAGACGTGTATTTTGCTTATCTCTTTATGGAGGGGGTCTCTGTGGACTTCCTGGAGCACTCTCCCGCCTGGTGTCCACCCCAGTGTTCCATTTCTTGTGGCGGTGTTTCTGCCGCCCTCCTGGATCAATCTCCCGCCTGGAGGCCACCCCAATGCTTTTTCAACACGCTTTACTTTATGCCAATACTTCATTCATTTGGGAATGTTGATTTCACTTATTTTCTCACACAGATCCCCTTCTTAGGATCTCTATTTCACTCGTATGTTGTGCCTGCACACAGCTCCCCTCTTTGCAGACACTTCCTTTCTTTACACAGGGCCTTTTGAGAATGTGTAATCATACACGCGACCACTCTGCCAATTTGTATCCTTGTCAATACACACATCGGGCTCTCACTGTGCTTCACTCACCGGTTGGGTTTTCTTTGTCAATGTCTTTGCCGTCTGAGATCAGCGTCTCACCCACTGCCCCTCAGACACTCCTGTGCTCCTGTCCTGGCACAGGGGAATGAGCATTTCTAGTTACCAATTTCAAAAGGGATTGGCATGCCTCCTGACTCCCTTCTATGGACCCTCCTGGCTCCTTGGAGACACGGCTCCCTCGCCACACTTTCCTCTCCTGCTTCATCTTGTAGACCCCTCAGCGTCCCAGTGTTACGTTCTCTTCCAGCTGGTCCTGGGCAGCCTCAGCTCCTTTCCTCCTCTCCCTACTCGCTCTGTTTTACTGGAAAACCCTGGCTTCAGACTAAGATGGGATACCCCGCTGGACTCAGCCACGCAGCCTCCCTTTGTATTTATTTATTTTTGCATGTGTTACAGCGCACCGAACCCTTGGGTATCTGGGCGCTCATTACATTGATAGATCAAGAGAAAGAACAGCAGAATAGGGTATGGGAGAGACGTTGGGGGGCACATGGAGGGTCAAGTATTATAGTTTCAGCACACTGAGATGAAGATGGTGGTTGATTGGGTCGTGGAGCGTGGTGCTTTAATTGAACAGCTAGATCTTTTGTTTTTTTCTGAATGTCCAGAATGATGGTTCCTTTCTCAAGTGAATCAGGAGGTTGTTCCATAGTTTGGCGGCCACGACAGGAGCTCGAGCCTCCAGCGGATTTGCATCTGAAGCTGGGGAATTTGACTAGGTGGCAGTTCGCAGATCTAAGTGGGCATGCAGGGGTGTATCTTTGCGTCTGTTGAGAGAAGTAGACTGGGGCAGTGTTGGAGAGGCGTCTGTGCATGATGGATAAGGTTTTGAATTTGTACCTCTCGCGGATCGGCAGCCAGTGAGCGTTTCTTCTAGCTTTGGTGACACGGCCATGTTTGGATCGACCTGTGGCAGCACGTAGGGCATTGTTTTGGATAATCTAGAATATGCTCAGATTGCCTTCAAAAGTTCCTGCAAATAGGGCATTGCAATAATCCAGATTGGCTCCTGTGATGGCTCTTGCTATCATAAGACAGTTAGTGGTGCAGCGGAAGGGTTTCTGGCACTGGGTATTTTGGCAACGTACGCAGCAGATGAGGCAATGGAGTTTACTTGACGAGAGAGGCCAAGAGTTGAGTCAAAGTAAATGGACATGTTTTAGCTGCCTATGAGTTGGGGATAAGGTAACCACCAATGTTGAACTCCTTATTTTCTGGGTCCATGTTTTAGAGTGTGGAGTGAGAGCCAACAACGAGGGTTTCAGTTTTGTCATTGGTGAGCCACAGCAGGTGGGTTGCCCTCCAGTTGTGCACAGTTTTGTAGACTGTGTTGACTGCTGCGGCATCTTCGCTGTAGGAGCCTGATAGGGGGATAAGGAGTTTAGTGTCACCAGCGTTGGGAGTTCGTCAGTTGGGAGTTCTGCTCTTCCAACTGCTTCTTCACACACTGCTGAATGCCCCACCTTTTATAAACCTGAGCCCTGTTAAGGGATTGGGTTTCAGGTGTGAGTCCTTGACCTACCATGCCCGACTCTCATTAGGCCAATTGTTAGGACATGCCAGACACTTAGGACCCCTTTTTTCCTGGTCAGTTCTGAAATGGTATTTAACAGAGTGCATGTGTGTATTATTGCTGTCAAATGCCTGACTCTGCCTGACCTCAATAAAGGGACAGCCTAGTGGTGTAGTGTAGTAGGCCTCTCCATTCATCTTACTCCTCACAGTACTTTTCCGAGAGGCAATCTTTCTAACTCTTGGTCGTCTCTTCCTCGTCCCAGTACATAGTGAAAATGGGGAGGGGGGGAACGGGACAGAAATTGTCATGTCTCATAAAGGCTGAGGGAGCATAGGGTGATGGATAACTGGGAAGGTGGGGTTATTGTGTCTTAACCTAAGGCACCATCTTTCCACTACCCAAGGACCCCATACTCAGGTGATCCTCACTCACGTGTCGGCCCCCAGGGTCGGGACCCAAGCATGATGGCCCTTCCCTAGCCATGTGAGCAAAAGATCCAGAGGGAGAAAATGTGAGGACACCCTCATATTTCTCACACAGGCCTTGAAATATTTAAAGAAGACCATCTTAGGCATTGTGCCCAGCAAGTCTAATGTTTGGTCTGCTTACTGCACTACTTGCTGATGTCTGGGTCTGAGATCAGCCTCTTTCAATTGTTGGCCTCCCCTGGCCAGTCTCTATTTTTATTGTAAACTGTCGATGGTTGTGTGCCCCTCTGCCAGTTGTATGTGATTAGCCTGCGTGAGAAGCACCAGCACCACCCATGCCATGACAGGAATGAACGAGCAGAGTAAGTGCAGGTAAAGTTTGTGATCCTGGTCTCCGAATGCGTTGAGCCCGATTCCTTGACTGTGGTTTCATTAACCTTCCATCATCTGTCTGGGATCCAGTATTATCAAGCAGGGGGATTCATTAGTAGAACTCAAAGCCAGTAAGTGGGACATAGACCTGAAGACACTCCACACTCATACATTCCAGGACATTTTACACATATAGTTCTCTACCAATTCTGAGAATTCCGATATATTTGATTTTAAAGCGAGTTGTTTCCAGACCTCCGAGGCGCAGTAGGTGGCAAGGATTTCAAAGTTTTGTGCCTGCCAAAAAGAAATATGGTGGCACAAATCTGCACCTGCTGAGGCCTGTCTGCGTAATTATCATAGTAATAGGTAGCTACTAAAGTTCTGCCCACTGCTGATATTTCTGCTGTGCCCCCAGATTGGAAGCAAGCTGGTACAGACTTAGTTCTTCATTTAAATGAGGTGTGGGGGTTTTGAAAGCAGGCTTTGGGGTGCATCAGATGCCATAAATGTACGCTGATTTTTGCTTTACACTAATTAAAATGATTAGCAGGTGGGTAAAATTCCAACTTGTGCACAATCTCTGAAATGCTTTGGCACAGTTATGTAAGACGCATTTTGACAGTACTGCTATGCAGTGTGCCATATTTTGGATCCAATCGCATCGCTTTGTATACAGTGCTCGTTTATTAAAGAACAACGGTTCTCATCATTGAGTGTTCCACAGTAAAAAAAAACTAAATAATCAGCATGGTAGCAAATTTAATAGGCAATAAGCTCCGAGGTGGGGGGGAATTACTAGCAGGAGCAGGAAATGTCCTGGGGCCCAATTACAGACCCCTGTGCAAAGCACAGGCTTTAACCAATGCCTGGTGCCAGTATCTGCCAGAAATGCCTCCACAAAGGATGTTATGGCTATTAGCATCCTGAAATAATCCTGGTATAATATCCGGGGTGCTCATATCTCATGTAAAAATAAATGGCCACAATGGAAAACCGCCAAGGGATCCGCACCAATTTCCTTCTCCATTTCTATGGCAGTCAGTGGCGCGCATCAGTGGCGTGTCAGTGGATGAACAGGTAAATGGATACCGGTGGGTTAGCAGACTGGTGTGTGGAGGGGGAGGCAAAGATCGCGGTCTGTGCCCGGGAAGAAGAGGGTGTCCTCCCAGTGGTGAGGTGGCTCGAAATGTGGGTGACATATGTGGTAATGCCTGCCCCCTGAGCTCCCTGATTGGCTGGGAGGCAGAGTGTCACCACCTTAAAGGTTGAGAAGACCACAGGTTTAGATGTTTGTTTGAACATTTGCCTTTTACCTGGAATGAGAGTGGTGATTCAGACCACCAGGGAGTAGTGGAAGTGCGGTGGAGGGAAGATCTAGCGAAGAAAAAGGTACTATTTTTTCTCAGCAGCCAATGCCTGCTGCATTCTAGCGTCCCAGCTATCTTGTTCTTTTTTCTGCTCAGTCCTATTAACTTACCCGCCTCCCTTCTTGCCTTACATACCCGCCAGAGCGCCAATAAACCACGCTTGCGGCAACAGTGCGCAGTATAAGAACCTTTAACATAACTCAACAAAATCACAAGAAGAAATAACTTTCAAAAAAAGCGCATGGAGGTAATTCTGTTTGTTCTAAAAAACAAATGAGTTCATTAAAAAAGAAACAGTTTTGAACCTGTTGGGAAATGAATGAACTTCTGCACACTGTTTTTGTAAGAATTGTTTTGGACAAACTAAATACGACCCTACCGCACTTGCTTTCCAGAGTGGGGGGGGCACGATTGTAAATTGTAGGGAGGCTTACATATTTTTCTGATCTGCAAATAAAAATATTTATTAACAATGCATATAGGACGCATTTTGAATAGAATTTCATTCTGGGATGGTAGTACAGAAACTTTGCACCAGTGTAAGTGCAATTAGCACAAGAGCAAAATGTGCCCTTGTGCAAAAAGCATATTATTTCAATATATTTTTGTCATCAGGACAATTTTTGCCCTAATTCGGTCCCTTGACCAGGTACAAAAATGCATTGAAAGAATATGTTTTTTGCACAAAACAATTTTTCCATTTTCACTTCCACCAATGCAAAGTTTCAATAATGTGCCCCCTTAAATGTATCTTCTGCAAGAGACCGTCTCAGAGGGCCTTGCATTTACTCATCAATATCAATTGACAGTCGCCGCAAGGCACAGGCGATAGACAAAATGAAGCAACTGTGCACAGCGAAGAAAGAGCGGGAAAAGTGAACAGCATCTGCTCATAGTCACCTTTGTGGCGTCGGCACACTGGGGGTTAACCTTCCATGAATTTCCGAAGTCACTCGGGTCAATTTCAAGCTGGTTGTTGCTGCTCACCAAGTCATTGTTTTGGACTCCATCAAAATTTCCACACAGGCCGCAGACTAGATCCTTGTGGAGCAGAAGGACAACACACAAATGATGGGGTTTTTTCCATATGTCAACTGAAAGGTAGTATTGATCAATTGATTGCATACAAATAAATCTTGAGAGTTATCTATGCCACTGCTAAAAATATATAGAAGGACAGTTCCATCTGCCATCTCTTTAAAAGCATGCGTCCAGCCTTGATTTTTAGATTTTGGGAACCAGCACATTTTCAATGATTTCGATGGTGGAATGGGGCATGGATTATATCCTTTGATGCCTTCCGCCCTCCTCCACTCTACCACAGAAATCCAAATATACTCTCGCCCGCATCAGATTTCATGCTAGCCGAAATGCATTGCTTTCCAATGGAGTTCACCAGCCTTTAGCACTCACTAAAATCTGACGGACGCCCCCCGCCATTCACAGACAGAACGCGAGGCGTTTGCGATCCGTCTTGGTATTGGAGTAGGCCTAGATTTCTTTACCTACCAAGACGACCAATATTGCACAGAGGGAACCGGAAACATAAAGGTCCATGCACACGACGTCTAGACCATGCAATTTAGGGGAACCACTAAATGAGCAAGTTAGTGACAATTCATTATGTTTTGTATGGCATCAACATGTAGACCTGTGTCGCTTCCTGAGGAGCTGGATAGCAAACTCCAGCTTCTGATCGATATTTTGCTGACAGTCTGGGGCAGTTGATATATTCGGCTTCTGCAAAATTGCCGTATATTCCACCAACTGAAGCCCGAATAGAAAAGGCTGTCATTTGTCAAATGTTGATCAAAATCGCAAACTCCTTGATTTCAGAAATTGTCATTTCACAAACTGAACTCAAACTTTTTCCCTGCTTGCTATTTAAGGCAAGAATGCTTACATTACATATATTATGTTGCTAAAAAAATAAAATACTAAACAAGAAACATGGTAATTGAAATGCAGAATCACCACTTTTTAAACTTTCTTGAAATTAGTTGGTAAAATTTGGAAGGTAAGTTAAAAAAAATGTGTCCCTCATCCAATTCTTAAATATTCAACCACCGAGTAAATAGGAATTTGTAAATATCCGAATCGCTCGAGCACTTTGTTACACATATCTTTTAGACATGGTAATAACTATTCACTTATACAGGTGGTAACTGCTATCAGTCTGATGGTCAATTTTAATATATCACTGATAGTTAACTTCTTTTTATGTGGCTGTGGAAATGGATGTCTGTAGCGGGATGGGGGGGGGGAACAGCAAGAGTACAGTTGACATAAATTGATGTGTTTGAGCACATATTCAGCCGGAACAGGCTATATTTCAAAACAGTTTGCTGAAAAGCCTAGGATACTGTTCTATGTTCTTTCGTCGTCAGTCATTTTTACGACTGCCTTTTAAACAAGTACATAGTTATGAAAAAGGTCACTGAATTATTCCCCAACCTCCTCGTCCCCCATCGATTTTTCAATATTACCGACCCCAACCCCTTGTCTACCCTTTCCCACCCCCCAAAAAATGTTGATTACCTATTTCATAATGTTGTACTGGTTTAAAAGTCAATCATGAAAATGACTGATGATGAAACGACGTTATACCCTAGAATACAACCCAATATTCTCCAGCGACAGGATAATGCATTGTCGACAACATGCATTTACGTTTCTATTCACGTTTCTATTCCCCATAGTCTATAAAAGTATATTAAAAATCGAAAGAAAATCAAAAAAAGAAAAGAGGGCCAGTTGGATTTACTGGGTTGGGTTATACTTGGGTACCCTTTTACCTGTAATGATTGGAAGAAGCTAAAAAAAAAGGTGCAGTCCCAAAGTTAAACAAGAAACCTATGATTTTAGGAGATTTCTTAATTCATGGCACAATTCGGAGCTGTTTAATACTGCGTAATCCTAGAGAAAGGGTGCAATTCAGATTAAACAAACAAACAGCTAAACATACCCTGTAGTTTTCCTTGAGGGTGACAGAGATTCTCATGGCCATATCCCAAGTCACAGTGATCTTTTTGCCCAACAGTAAGATGTAGTACCGGCCAGATTGCAACACTTCAAAATCAGTCTCATCTCGCAGGGGTCTCTTAATGTTTACCTAGAAATGTAAAAAAACACATTAGTATGAATGCTACTTGTCGTTGCAAAGATACACCAGAATGCATTGTCAGTAGTGCTGCAGTTCCATTGAATTATGTGCAATTGACAAATCATCTGCAAAATCGGAAACCACTGTTTTCACAAGAGGTTTAAAATTCCCAGTACTTATGTCCATTTCAGTTCTCGAAAAGTTGGGTAAAGAAACATTTCTAAATTTCTTTAGCGGAGAATTGGGGCTTGGGAGCTCTGTGCTAGTTTGTGGTCCCCAAATAATATCCTATTCCCTCATCTGTGATGTTGTTTGACAATAGCATAAACGAGCAGTCCAGAACCATTGTTTCAGACGACCCCTCCATGATCCTTCACCATTGACTGCAATGCTGGCTAAGGCTCATGGTAGTTGTAATCCAAAACACGTGAAGTGTCGAATTTGCCATGCCTTGGACTAAACATGTCATGCTTTATTGAGTTTAAATACATTTCTAAACAGAATTGGAGAATTGATTTTAAAAGGGCGGACTCAATATGTTTGTGAAGAGAAGTTCAATATGCGTTATTGCCATAACAAGAGGGAAGACCTCCTTTTTAACTCCCATCCCGCTGGGACGAAGAAGAGGACGAATGGAGGAGAAGAGAACCCACCAGAGAAATTAAAAAAGGAACAAACCTTTGCGAAGGGGAAGCCCCATGGCTACGTCAATCCAAGAGTGGGAAGAGCCTGGGAAAATTAAATACACAGACGCTGGCTTGAGAGCAAAGTCGAGGCAAGACGTGCATCGTTCTGCAGACAGGATACCAAGATGGGCCAGGCGTGTTTCCATCAGTACCCAGGGAAGCCACAAAATCAAAGCTGGACGTGTGGTGTACCGAAGCAAAGAGAGAGAAAGAAGTCGAGAATGGTGGTGTGACCACAGGAAGATTGTGGTGGACCCGAGTTCCAAGTAACAAGGCTGAACCCCTCCTGACACGGCTGACTCGGGACAAGCTATTACCTTTTCAGATCCCCCTCAAAGACGACCAAAGGAGTGAGAGGCTGGCGAAAGAGCTGAATACACACCATGGCTCGCTTGTGCTTCATCACTGTAAGTTGATCTTCCCTACTTCAGTCATTGGGGCAGGGAAGCTGGACCACCTGAGGCATCCACAGAAAAGCTGTATGGTTGCCTTAAAGTCACATCAATGATGTCAATGTCACGTACTTAATTTGACGGCCTATGATATTGGGTCAATTATGCTTTGGGCACATGTGCCCTGCTGGGTCATTGTCATGGCCTAGGGGGCACAAAGGCTCACATGATTACATGGGGTGACACTCATTTAGGGGCATTCTATTCATCGCTGTAAGGTTGAACTGTGCCATGTGCAGTGTGTCAGGTGTTCACTAGGCGAGTCACGTGGAAAATCTGTGTTAATCCCCCTTTCATCGATTGGGTTCCTTTCCATGTTTGCCAGCGATACTATAGTTTTACATCGGTATGGCTGACAAACTTGGTTGACATGGCTGTCACTAAAAATAGGCCTCATTCTCCAACATTAGGGTAGTGGCACGTCAGTGTTCTCCCCATTTCAGGGTCCTAGGCACTACATTTATGTTTTGGGAGTGTTTCCCTGTGAGGGGATCTGGGCCCCTGTGTTTCACCTGGATTTCTACATTGCAGTGGTGGATAGACCACTGACTTCCGTGCTGTGATTTCATAATGCAATTCTTGTGGGCACATTCATGGCCGTGTCGACTGTGGTGCCATTTCCACCCACCCAAGCATATTGGGGTGGCCACATTGATTTTGCATGGCCTTCAGCTGCACACATTAAGCTCATGTTTGTAGTTCTCATACGTATTTGTACTCACATGGGACACCTTGACTGCTGACTCCTGCCTCTGCTGTGCCAACTCCCCCTATGCCAGCCCTCTCTATGATGCTGGCCACTTTCTCCTACCAGGGTGTGAGGTGTATTGGTTTCATGCTTCCTCCTCACGAGGCTGCTGTCTCACAGCAGTAGTTAGCAAGCATATTTATTTAATTATCGGACTTTTGTAAGGTGCCTATCCAACAAGAGGTGTTTCAATGCGCCACAAAACAAATGGAGATGGACAAGGGGGAAAGATACAATAATGGTCCTACCAAGCCTTGTGACATTTGGATCGTGCAAGTGCTGAACAAGAAGTGCGAGGGAAGGTGGAGGGGGAAGTGCAAGGACTGAGCACTAAGAGGTAAGGTGGGAGGGAAGGTGAAGGGGGAAATGCAGGTTTTATGGGGAGACCCAGGGGCAAGTGCCATGGAGAGCAGGTAAGCACAGTGGAAAAAAGGAAGGTAGGGGCGTGGGAGGACTAGGCAAAAGAGGGCCTGGCACTCTGTAATATTCAAAGGGAACCAGGAAGCCAGTCATAGAGGGGGAGGGAGGGGTTTAGCATGAGAGAGAGAGAGAGAGAGAGAGAGAGAGAGAGAAGGAGTGAGAGAAAAGGAAAGTCTTGAAGAGCATCCGAAACATAAGGAGATCCGGCTCAAGCATAAGAGGGACATGAAGACCTTTCCAGAGGGTGGCTCCTGCTGAGGAGAGACGTCTACTGTCCACTCTTTGCTTAGAGAAGCACACGATTCGCAGGGAGTTAGAGCTAGCAGACCAAAGGCAGTATTTACGGAGAGACAGAAGGATGTAGCGTGATCCCAGGCCCCAAAAATCCTTGTGGGTGATGCAGAGAGTCTTGGATTTGATCCTAGCAGCAACCGCGAGCCATTGGAGAGAAAGTAGGGCTGGACAGATGTGTTCTCTGGGTTTGACATCAAGAATAAGCCTTGCAGTCCTATTCTGAATTGGTTGAAGACGAAAAAGGGAGATTAAGGAAGAAGCTGTTAAAGTAGTTAAGCCTAGAGAAGAGAGCTCTGGAGACATTGAGTTTCTGAGGGAAGGTGAGGAAAGGGAGAATACCTCTGAGGAGGTGCAGTTGATAATGAGCCTTCTTGGCAAGGTCCTTAATGTGACAAGAGAAGGTGACAGAGGAATCAAAGATACTCCAACTTTTTTTGCCTCATAGAGGGCGGCCAAAGGGAGCGTGGGAAGGCAGGAGCTGGGGTTCCAATGTAAAGTATCTCTGTCTTACTGGCATTAAAGCAGAGATCCTTGGCAGAACTGACTGAATGGAAGTCAGACAGTCATGAATGAGAGAGGAGGGAGAGGAGGAAGGAGAGGGAAGCTTCAAAAGAGAGCTGTGTGTTGTCTGCATCACCCTGGAAGTGAGTAGAGAAGGAGGGGTTTATATGGGCCAAGGGTGCAAGGTAGATATTGAAAAGGCACGGCAAGAGGATTGATCCTTGAGGGACGCCGCAGGTGGAGAGTGAGATAGGGCAGCGGAAAGGGCCCAGTTGAACCTGGGAGGGTCTGTTGGAGACGAAGGTGATGCGCCGGCATAGTCCACTCGAGTGCCTTCAAATTGTGTCAGCACTTCCTGCCGTCTACAGTATCATGCAGCACTGTGCCCCCTGCCACTACCCTGTCCATGTGTTATTCCTGTATTAGGTTAAAAAATAGTTTTTTGCCGAAAAAAAGATAAATTTAGAAAGACTGCTCTGGGACCGAAAAGAGCCGCTTTTCTAAATCGAACTGCCATTCCCCTGCCATTCATGAGTGCATGCAGTGGCAGAGAAGCACAGTGAGACACGGCTGGTGGTGGGTGGGGAAACAAGGTGTTTGGGGGGTTAGACTGCCCGATTAATAAGAGAACCAGCAGAGGGTGGCAAGAGGTGGGGGGGGGGCAGTATCTAATATTTCAGCATTTAAAAGACAAAACTAAAACGGGTTTTAAAAAAATCTGTGTTTTTTTGTTGGGTCTTTAAAATGTGTAAGTATGATATAGGACCGATGAGCTGTGAAGAGGAGGAGCAAGGTGGGGTTAATAGAGGACTGTGATGAGGAAGAGGGAGGTCGGGTAGCGAGAACTGTGATGAGGAAGAGTGAGGTGAGTTAGTTGGGGACTCTGACAAGGATGAGTGGGAAGGGATAGTTGGGAACTGTGACCCGGAAGAGTGAGATGTTGGTAGTCGAGTACTGTGAAGAGCAAGAGTGAAGTGTGGTAGATGGGGACTGTGATGGGGAAATGTGAGGTGGTGGTAGTGAAGTACTGTGAAGAGGAAGAGTGAGGTGGGGTAGTTGGGGACTGTGACAAGGAAAAGTGATGTGGAGTTAGTGAGGGACTGTGATGAAAAACAGTGAAGTGGTGTTAGTGGGGGACTGTGATGGGGAAGAGTGAGGTGTGGTAGTGGATTACTGAGATGAGGATGAGAAAGTGGAGTTAGTGGCGGATTGTGATGCAGAAGGGTGAGGTGGAGTTAGTGGGGCAACTGTGATGAAGAGTGAGTTGGAGTAAGTGGATGATGATGACAAGGAACAGTGAGGTGGAGTTGGTGCAGGAGTTAGTGCAGGACTGATGGGGAAGAGTAGGGTGTGGTAGTGGGTTACTGAGATGAGGATGAGTGAGGTAGAGATAGTGGGGGATTGTGATGCAGAAGAGTGAGGTGGGGTTAGTGGGGCAACTTTGATGAAGACGAGTGAGTTGGAGTAATTGGATGATGATGATGACAAGGAACAGTGAGATGGAGTTAGTGCAGGAGTTTGTGCAGGACTGTGATGAAGAGGAGTGAGGTGGAGTAAGTGGAGGATGGTGACGAGGAAGAATGGAGTTAGTGGGGGACTGTGATGACACTAAAACTACAGTGTTAAGTAGTCACATGAAAAGCTTGTCCAATCAAAAACAAGGATATAGTGAACAAGCATTGGCTTCCTCCGGCGTTTCATTGCACAATTTGTATTCAACTAGTTAAGCAAATTTACGCTTTTTCTAACACATTAACACCACAAAAACACTAACAGCCCCTAATAATCCCCTCCTACATATTTTAAGTTAATTTAGGAAGCAATCCCTGTAATTGTTTTATTTATAAAAAAAAAAGATTGCTTCCTAAATTAACTTAAAATACTCCTCTTCCACTAACTAGCAATCTCAGTGAGTGCCACATCTCAGCACTGAAGTAATTATACTTCTCTTTTGATGTTCTTGCCAATACTGGAAAACATCAGCAAAACTACACCATGCCCAAGCCTTAACAAATCAACCTTTCTAACCCTGCCCACATACTCCCTGGTCACAAAATGTCCCTAATTACACCCCTTGTATAATTTTAGGGCACTTTCCAAAACTGATTCGCCAAATTGATTCTCGAATCACGTAACAATGAATTTTCAGAAATGAAAAAGCTTGGCATCAGCAATGCCTCATGAGAAATATAACTATGCTTTTGGATACAGGGACACTCCGTTCATTGCCAAATTGAATAAATGAGTGGACAGGTTTACACCAAACTAACAAAGGATTTCCTTCAATCACTTTGTGCCCAGCTTGTTTCTTATTTGGTGCTCATCCGTCCAGCGGTTTGGGCTGTGCGTGTGAGCAAAAATTGGACATGTATGAAAAAGTGAAAGGACACCCTTTATTTGACCCTTTGTATTTTTTCAACAGTAGCATGGATTTGCAAGAAAAGTGACACTTCTGGGGGGGGGGGGTCTGGGCCTCATATTAAGAATATGAAATATTGTGCTGATCTGTCCTACAGCTCAAAGGTTCTTAGCCATAAAATATCTGCATTTCCTATGGATGATAGATTTCCTTTAAACTGTAGGGCAGCTAGCCGAGGGAACACACACCTACTGATACAAGAATATGTTTAAAGGGTTTTATTAAACAAAAGTAAAAACATACGGCTATTGCAAGATTCTTGGAGAGACATAGACCTAGAACTAGTTATTATAAACGAAGGGCAGCAAACAAAAATACATTCAGAAAGCTCCAGACAGGAAGGGTTTCTGTTTCGTCACTCTAGCATTCAGGCTTTATCACTTATGTTGGCTACCACAAGGCCTCTCAACCTCTCTCTGGATATAGAGCGTTCTCCCCAAACATTCACACCTTTAGTGAGGATACCTTCTCTGCTACTTATTCCCCTCTTCTGAGGCCAATGGACTTTCCCCCTATGTTCTTTTGCTCAGAGATATGGTGCCATGCCCACGCTTCCATAACCAGCGAAAAGGTGCCTTAATCACTCTCCTTGTGATATACTGCCCTTCTCACTCTCCCAGGGACACAGTGCCTTCTACCGCTCAGTGGCAGTAAAATATAATATGGCAATCAAGCGACTCGTGCAGTGTTTCTCCATAAGGCGCTGTAAGCCTTAAAGAACGTGAGAAAAGTGATCATTAGTGATCATCACCAAATACCTTTGAAACTTCCCAATTTATGAGGTAGGCAAAGGGAAGTTAAATCTATGATGAACCTTTGGTTGGCGTCACTTCTCTCCAGAGGGGAACCCCTTCCAATGAGGCCAGGGAGGTGCTGCTGATAACCTATAGTCCCCTGGGGGTGGTATAATATGGGAGGATCTCATGGGGAGGGACTCCCCCTCTAGGGATAAGGATCACCATATAGGATACAGTCCTTATGAGACCATCATGCCCCCATGTACTCCTGCCTCTCCTTCCTCTGCTAACTCCTTCATAGACAATAGACCTATGTACTGTTGTAAGGCAGAGTACTTTAATGTTCCGGAAAGTACTGGGATGAAGAACAACAGAAACCTAAATAATCCAAGTACTGGGACAAGTTGGCCCAGCAGAGCAATACAGATTAAACATGTGAAAGAGATGAAGGACTTATACAATGGGCCCAGACACTGCTGGTAACATTGTATAAAAAGCAACAATGTACTAAACAGAGTGTCTCAGGAAGCAGCGGAGGATGGCAGCTGTGCTGCCCACAGAATGCGGGAGATTCAATCGTGCATTGCTAATCCGGAGGGAGAAAACTCCAAGGACGCTGGCAGTCCACCACATCGGATGATCTGGAGGTCAGCAGGAGCATACTGGTGCACAGCAGTATCAAGAGAAGAAAGGAAAGCAGAATGTAGACAGGAACGCCATCACAGAGCCGCAGGGAAAGCAAGACGCCAGAGAAGCCAAACAGAATGTCCGCCATCCCTGGAAGCCCCACCGACATGCCAAAAACCTCAATAAGATAAAAGGTAGCATGGGCGCACCAGAGGGTGGCAGCTTACCAAGAGGGTGCATGCAGTTCTCCCTAAGGTCCCTTTGCAACCATAATACTTTGAGTTGCACAGAGCAGACAGAAAGCCTACAAAATGTCACCTCCTCATTGCAGTGGTGGATCGAAGCCTGTTGGTCCCAGGAAAGGGTCGAGGACCCCAAGTACCATAAAGAGAACTTGAGAGGTAGAGTCACTTGAAACACTGGAGGGCATAACCCCACTAAATGAGATACGAGGCATGTTCCTCATGGCAGTACTTGGCAGGAAAGTGAACCAAGTGGGCCAGCACAAAGAAGAAGCAAAAACAGGGTCTGGAAACAGAAACAAGAGAGTCATAGAAGTCATCTTACTCGTAGCCGTGGGGCGGTTCAAAGAAGAACACAAACCCAGCTCTGGGAACCAAAGCAAGAGTAATATGAGTAATCTTCCTTGTGGCAGTACTTGGCAAGGTAGTGAACCAAGTGGGCCAGGTCAAAGAAGAAGAGAAGCCAGGTTTGTGAACCCTCCTAACATTCTGAGTGCGTGTTGTAGGTGTGAAACCTAAGAAGAAGGAAGACCAGGGAACGGGAGTCATTCCCCCTGGTTGTAAGGAACTGATAATAGGATACCAGGAGACGAGAGTCATTCTTCTGTGAACCCGGACCAGCAGGAAGGTCCACAAGGCCTGGGAAAGGAAGCCATTCCCGCGGCTATTGGTCAGGAGATTGGAAACGTTCTCCAGCCCCTCCAAGAATGTATTGTATGGAACTTTGCTATCAGTGTAAGGGAGGCATTCCCCCTGACAACGTGTGAGACACGAGACTGTTCTAAGATTTGGGAACTGTTTCAACTAACTGGAAACCATAACCCAGGAGAAGGGAGCTCGAGAGTGTGCATCATCTGAGGTCGGCTCCGCGACGGACGAAGATTCCAATACACAATCGCGTATCGTTTTTACACTAGTAAGTTCCTGCTTCCACACATTGCATTGTGCCAGCTTTGGATCCTAGTTTAAGTTTTTCCTCCACTTACCCATAGCTCCTCTGTGCTATCCCTTAGATTTACAGACTGTGTACCTTCCAGCACTGCCTAGTGCTTCCACATTGTCCTTTGGACACAAGTTACCGGACCCGATTACCAACTGGCAAAAGGCGGACGTACTCACCTTGCTAGGGTGAGTCCCTCCCTTTTTTCTTCATCACTCCAAATCGGCCCTGATTATGGTGCAGCTCTGTGCCCCTTTTTTTTGCACATTATTAACGACCTGTATTTGTCCTCAATTGATAAGTTGCCGCTTCGTGCCATTTTTAACATCATTAATTCCCTACACTACTTATTGTAGGACCTGCGACTCATGTCAAAAGTAGGACCTGTGACTCATGTTGAAATGATGACCGTTGGAGTCTCCCATGACTGATTGACCCCTCACTACCCTTTTTACATCAGCAAACGCAATAGGACTAAGGATCCTCCCATCTATGGTGAGCATATGCCCAGCCCAGTAGGGCATTTTTTAATTCTACACTGACAATTCCATTTATCTCTATATCTAGGTTTTCTTTTAAATCTAATCACGGCAGCTATGTGTAGATTGGGTTGCTTGTGGCTTTAGATAATCACCATATACTATTAGAAATGCCCATATAGAAACTGGTTGTTGCCTTGGGGCTATGTTATTTTATACAAATAGTGACTCACAGTCTATGATAAATGAGTAAATGTGCACTAGATACAGACTGCGGTCTTGAATTGAGAGCTTTACAATTCTGATTATATTCCCTTTGTATTCTCTACATTATAGTTCGTTTGTATGATTTATGGCTCATGAAGAAGAGAATTGGTATCTCGAAACGCGTCAGCCATCTACAATGAATTCAACCTTCTCTACTATTTGCGTTTGGTATAAACAACGCTTGTTGTAATATTTATACATCTGATTGTATTATTAGAAAGGGCCAAACGTGCCTTCAAATTGTAAAATCCTTCTTTGAATCATGAATAAGTTGTTCTGAACTAATGTTTAGGCATCACATGTGCAGGGGACGGGAGGGTTTCATTTTGGATCCTCTTTTTCTCACTTTTTCACATTTTTGTGGCCCTGTGCCAGGACCGCTTTTCCTCCCCCGCACCCAGAAATCCTCAACCTTTGATGCTTAAATTCAAAACTATCAAACCATAGAATCCAGAGTGTGCACCTTTATCCCCTTTTGTTCAGTCATTCTCCTGGGGCCAGTACTGAACTGCCTTATTCTTTGGTTTCTAGTGTAAGGGACAGAAGAAGGGTTTTCTTGACCCAGGACGGTGGACACTTGAGTTGACATGACATCCTGACAGACACCTTATCTTTAGATGAGGCAGGGAACCTCCCCCCATCCACTTAGAAATAGGGATAGACATGTCTTCTCTTGCTTTCTTCTTTCATGAAAGTCTTTAGCCCCAAACGTGCCATCTTTGTGTTAGTCTCCTTCTGCACCCGTACAGTACTGATCTATTACATGCAAGGGAAGGGACTACAAGTACTAAGCGATCATTTTGGAAAAGTGGGTAGAGTGGGAAACTTGGAATAGGTAAAACCAATGCTTCTGGAGCATGAGCTAAGAACAATGCAGCTGACTAACCTGCGGTCTTTGCTACCAAAGCGATGAAGCTGATGTTTTACATTTGTAAACTGTTTTAAGCATGCTGTCGAATCGAGGCTGCAGTGCAGGACATAATGGTGTAGACTCATAAGTGTCAACTCAGCCCTTCACTCCCCTTACCCTGCCTGGAGGTAAACTGAGTCCCACATTGTGGGTAATAATGACACTAATAAGTAGCAGTCGAAACCAAGCACTCGGAAACTGGATTCCCTTAGAAAGTGGGTCTATATAAAACACCAGAAATATTAATATTATTATTTTGATAAGAATTCTATAACAGTCACTCCTCAATCCGGGTAAAATTTAAACATCCTAATATAATATAACTATTTTGCCCACCAGTGGTACTAGGAGTCAGTGAATTGATCACATCTCTACCTAGAGGTTCCCAATGACTGGTGGGTACACACAACTCTGGCATTCCTGTCCCCCTCAAACCCTGAACATGAAATAGGTCTTAAAGACATACAACCACTTTTTCAGGGCAAATACATACTAAAGTATAGTATAGTATAGTATAGTATAGTATAGTATAGATTCCCAAAAGAATCCCCACTTAACTTATGTTAGATATATTTATCTATTTTGGCATATTTCATTTATTGGTTATTGCATTAGTCTTTTAACTTTATTTGCAACAGATATATGTTCTTACGTGGAGATTTGTAAATGTATGTAACCTTGTGAATTTCTCATTGATAAAGTTACACACATGTGGTTTAATGGGAACGACCCGCATACATTCCAAGTGAAATGTACCGCATTGCACTGGACAGAGGTAATCCAGAGTGAGCAGTTCAGAGGGGAATGTGAGCTGGGCCTGGGAGACGTGCTCAATATCCTCTTTAGCTAAAGTCAATATAAAAGGGATAGGTCCATCTCCGATCCCCTGTGTGAGTTCAAAAACATACTTTAAAACCCACACCTCAGTGCTTGTAATATTTTGGCACAGCAATGCAATAACGTTGTATTTTTATGTGCGTTGGGGCAATGTCTGGATGGACTCCACCATCCAGATTCAAAGCATTGTTTGTATTGTTCTCTGTCTTATTAGGCCGAGCATCTGGGCTGGATCTGGCTCACATTAGCACACACATCTGGGCGAAGCAACCGAGTCTGTGTATCGGTTTGAGAATCCAGAAATATGGAAAATGCCTCAAAATACCCAATTAAAACCAGTTCTCCCCTTCTGAACACATTAGACGTGATCAGCGGCTCACGAGGGCATTCTACTATTTTTCACTTATTGGTTACAAGTTGTCTGTGGGAATTCTGTCAAGCTGATGAAAAGAACTTGCGCTGGGGAACATCTATCACTTTCTTTCCACAAGAAAATAATGAACAATTCTGGAATAGCAGTATTGCAATGTTTTTGTATTTTCCATCTATTTATATATTATCTCCTGTAGGGCATGGGTCTGTGACCTGCAGCTCCCCAGATGATTTGGACTCCGATTCCCATGGTCCCTCAGCATTGACTGTGCTGGCCAGGGTCGATGGATGTTGTAGTCCAAAGCATATGGAGAGCTAAAGTTTGGAGACCCCTGATGTGGGTGATGCCTTCGACATGAAATGGTATTTAAGGCATAAAACACATGCTAGTGCCAATCACAGTGATAATGGGCACTGAACAGGCATTGTAGGTCTATGTGTGTGGGTGTTCCCCAAAACGCCAGAAGGTAGTTGGAGACTGGCACATTCATTCTATACACGATGCCAGTCAGCCACATGATTCTGAAGCATTCTACAAGAACCAAAGTGGGCCTGGTGCAAACACCGCTGTAACATTTGGCCCAAACAAAGTCAGTGGGTAGTCTTTAAAACAACTGTTTTTGTATGAGTCCTCTTTTTAGTTCTATGAGGATTGGTTGTTAGATTAGCAGGCACACGTAGCCAGTTAAGACGCAAGATGAGATGAGCTCTGACCCAAAGGCAGACGCCCCCGTAACCCGACTCTTCAGTGTCGATCATTTATGACTGACCAAATGCCTCATCCTTCAAATAAGTTGGGTTATAGTATTGCAACCTGCCCAGTATTTTAACAGTGGTTTAGGTAGGGGCACCCTATAATAACTAACATAAGAGCAGGCTGTGAGAAGGATTCTCTTAGGAGTGGAATAGGTTACTGATGTACTGTAATGTTAGTACATTTCCTTCACTCACCAACTCATATTACAAGGTATATCACTATGAAGAAAACATGTAATCATGTACAGATATCCCATGTAATTTTAGAACTTGATAACTTCAGAACTTTTTTTAAACAACTCCTAGTTTTCAAAATCCTTTTTTCAGTTTCCTTTTCCAGTTTGATGTTGGTCATGCTAGCCCATTTGTTATAAACAGGATGACATTTTAACAGCTTCTGAAGGGGGAGGATAAACCGGTTCATTGGAAGAAATATTTTAAGGTCATTCAGAGAACACAACAATTGCCTGAAAGCTCTCCCAACCATTCTCAGTTTAAAGACTAGATAAAAGCCAATCAGAAATTGTGAGTTAATTGACCTTCCTGATGCAAAGTAGGTTGGAGCCTGAGCGCAAAAGAATCTGATTGCAGTTGTGATGATTCGAGGGAATTTGTCCCTTCTCCCCAAGGGGGAGCCTCCCACTATGGGGCTAGGAAGGTGAGCCCGCTTCACTTGACCCTCCCTGGGGGTTTGGGCAAGCACTGGGAGAGACTCCCCCTTAGGAGACAAGCTCTCCCATTCCGTTAAAGAACTCCCTAAGCCATTCCCCATAGTAGCACACATGGGACTGTCTGACCTGAGGAACAATATCAAATTCAGAGACTTGGCTGGAGGCAAAGCTAAAATATGTTGTTACTACCAGGAAAAAGGGTTCTGTCTCTTTAAAGAGAGACAGCCCCTCAACTGGGATGAGTGAACTGAAAAGGGAGGACGTGCCGAGCCAGGAAGAGAGATGCATATGCAAGCAGGGGAGGTCCCCTGAAGGCATAGCACCTGTGAGAGCAGTTGTCTAGAAGAGCCGCAAAGCCTGCGACTTTCAGAAGTATTCTGACAGAAAAAAACAAACGCTGCAGAGCCAGTGTCTACCCGTAATGAGAGATCGAAGAGAAGAGGATATCCCTCTCGGTGGTGGCGTGACCTCAACAACTTCGTGGAGGGCAGTGCGCCCGTCCAACGACACTGAAATCATAAGGCTGAGAATTTGGTGAACAAGTATCTTACCCGCAGTGATAATGGGATGTTGTGCGAGAGAGGAAAGAAAGTGGATACCCGGTCAGGGCAAAAAGACAGCAAGGCAGAATGAACAAGAAGAACCTCAGCGAGTGCGGGCCCCGTAGAAGTTCCCCTGTAAGACCAGAGGTAATGGGGAGAACAGGAGGCCACCGGGGAATCGTTATTTAACAGGAGAAATTCATCCCAGTGAAATTGACAAAGCCTTGAATATAAAGTTGATGAAGTTGAACTTTGATCGTGTAATAGAGAGAACTACTCTTAAGCCTGCGAGATAGGTCATTAAAAGCTGTCTACCAATACCCTTGGAAGAGGAGAAAGTACCCTAAATAGGAGGAAGTAAAGAATAGAATACCTCAAAGAGAGAATATTCCACTGAGAGAAGAGGAATCACAACGAACTGTGGAAGAAAGATCATTAAGATTCAAACAGCAATACCCTGGGAAGAGGAGAAAATAGTCCCTAATTCAAGAAGCATGAAGTGGAATATATAAGAATGAGATTTCTGTGAAGTAAAAGCAAGAGGAAACCATAAGAGAAAAGTGATAAAGGTATATCCTATCAGACAGAAAGCAAACCCCACCAGGAAAGGGGAAGGAACATTAACAGGCAAGATCGCATACCACGCATAAGAAAGTGTATGTTACAGAAACCTCCAAGATCTGCTAGCCTAAATCAAAGGGTAAAGTGCTAATAGGGGTTCCTGGACAATAACCCCTAAATAGAAGGAAAAGCCCAAAGACCCGGTGAAATAATTAAAGAGGGTGAGAAGAGACTATTTAAGAATATCCTATTAGCAAGAACTCTGAAGCAGAAGGAGAAACATTGCCCGATGAGACATTCTCATGACCTTAGTTTGTTAGAATCATGTTAGGATTAGTTAGACCTGATTTTTGGACAGCAGGCTTATTCATTTGGGCATTTCCTGATGACTGACGAGCACCTTTGTTTTTTACATAGTCAGGGATCCCCCAAATAGGGAAAGGTAGGCCTTTTTCCTTCTTATCATTTAATAAAAAACTCATGTGAAATGTCATCACTGCATCCGCGTCCTTCTTTTGACCCGCCACATAGTGCTGGTCATTTTAGATTTTACTCTTGACTGTCATTCTGGCATGCAGATCTAAGAGAATCGACTATTGTCTAAAAATGTGTCCGTCCTATCACATTCTATCCTTTACCTTTTATATGACTGTGAGTAACTGCCATCTGGCATTGGTGCAGACTTTTTTGATTTGTATACCTGATGCATGTAATTATATCTTAGAAAGGGTGATCTGCTAGCAAGATTCCCCTTTCATAAGGTCTATGACAAAAGCATAGTGACACATGTGTGCTGCTGCATTCGTCTCCTGATCTTCAGCGCCTGCTAGCCAGTGGCACAGTGCGGGCTCAGAGTTCACAGGTGCTCTTTTGACAACTTCTGTGACAGCCAAGTCACTTCAGCACAGAGGATGCATTTAACGTCTGTACCTCTGTTACAAAACCACATAGTGATGAGGATTTACTATTCTGGTGGTAGTTTAATCTTTAAACATAAAGCCATACTTTTGTTCAGGGTAGGGTGGATAGTAATTCACATAACTATACAAAGCCATGTCTGATTCATCTCATACCAGTATCGACACTGTGAGCCCAGGCCAGTGGTGGAAGGATTGGGTGTATTCTGGCCAGACAGAATGGGCCTGCCAACCTGCAGGGCAGGACACTGAAGGACTTTGCCTCAGGATCGTGAGATTACAGCGCAGCTTATTTGGTCGAGGGAGAATTCATTGCATTTTTTTTTACTCATTTTGCTGCATATATATATATATATATATATATATATATATATATATATATATATATATATATATATATATATATATATATATATATATGGGGTGGTGGGGTTAAGGGTAATAATTATTGTAGGAGGGATAAGGGGTGCCTGCAGGGGCTCACCCCGCATATGAATGCGGCAAAATCAACCTGTCAAAAAAAGAATAGATGAATTCTCATTCTATCAATGGTTTTCGATCAAATCACCCTAAACCCTTTGCCTCTTCTTTGATCCTTTGTGAGGTCATGTAACAACTCACTCAAACAGGACAGCCTCCCAGCATGAGCTGTCCCGGGAAACAGGAATCAAAGGACACATCCTACACAAAAGGACTAGCCCCACACCATGGTGTTGCATAGTAAAAAGTATTTGATGCTGTGGGTCTGAGAAGGGCCAGAATCAGTGTAGACAGGGAGAGTTCTGCACACATGTTTTTCTCTCTGTAGATCTCCTTCCTGTCCCCTTCACTTCCTTTAGAACAAAGCACTTTGATTCTGATGGAAGAAGGCAGAGACCACTTGTCTCAAGGAGAGGGAATGGACCCCTAAAAGCAGGCTTGCTTTTTTCCAATCGTCTGTGGACTTTTTCCCAATAAAATATGCGTCTGTCACTCCGTTGATTAATCTCTAGACTTCAACAAGAAGAAGTTGTTTGTAACCTGTTGGTAGAGCAGTTCTTTCCAAAGGCCTCCAGTTGTCAGGTGAAGACAGGTGTTCCAAGGCAAAGGCAAGCTCTGCTACCTAACCTTCCGGATTGGGTCTGTTTGATCTAAAACATTTGACCTAATCACATTTGATAATTCGATCAAATGTTTTAGGTCAAATGTTTTTAGGTCAATTATGCTAATACCAGCCATCCACATGCCACATTGGGGGTGACCTGCTGGTCGAACCAGACCCTTGTCTTTGCCAACTACACCAATATCCAGGACCTCATGACAATGGCAAGTATTTGCCAGCCTCCCCATTGTTTGGTAGAATGACAACAAGAAACTATCATCTTGTCCCAGTGCCCCTAGATTGTGATTCACAGCAAACAGAGCCAGATCAGCTAGAATCCCTGTCTGCCACTGTCAAACTGAATTGCCCACATGTCAAGCCCATTCTAAACATTTGAACCACCAGCACCCTCCAGGGCATCTTTTGGCACTCACTTGATCTTCGAACCAAACGCACAGCATCTAGAAGCCTGGTTTGATGCTGTTGTACCACCAAGAACAGCAAGATGATATTAGTGACTCCTAATTACCCCCCTTGTCCAACCTTGGGCCCTAGAGAGTGGTTAGAACACCTTGGATCCCTTTATTTTGCACAGGATATATCTTTTAGCAAACATTGTGATTACTGATTGTCTTTCACCCCTGTTTCATTAACAGGAGTGCATTTTTGTAACTCTTGCATATTCTGTATTATATGCACAGGGGTAGATTTTGTGTAGAGTTGTTCTCTTTACTTATGTATGTTTACAAAATGTGTGTTTAATTAAATGATATTTATTTGTATAGAACCTTAATTGGACATTGCATTATTTTGGGCTGTTGTACTTTGCTGTTTGAGTTGCTACATTGACACCCCTCTTAAGAGTATAGTCTGCCCACGGCCCACGTTACTACAAAAGGCTAAGGAGGTATAGTCTGTTTTGTAGAAATGTGAGGACTGAGTAGGGGATTTAACGCCTACTCATCCTTGCACTCCTGCTAGGCAGAAATAATTTTGTCACAATGACAGAGCTAGAAATAAAAGATAACACAGCAAAGTGAAAAGAGATCTGAGCACAATATTTGGATTTCCCATTCTATGGCAGCGTGGGTAAGTAACAAAGAGGGGCACTGAGCGGTAGCCAGAGAGCTTGGCAGTGTTCAACTATCCATGAATTATGTTACTGTACAATTACGGCAGGCAGAGGGTATGTTTGTTACTTAGAGTTCGGGGTTCTTCTACTGTTTGACCCCATCTCCTCCATGCACACCCAGCCTCCCCCAATTAACCAACCCATTCACATCCATTTTTGCCCCATTTGAATTTGGGTGAGGTACGTCATTTTCAAAGTAAGGTCACTTTTGCTAATTATCATAAGAGCATTTTCAAAGAAACAGAACACTTCTGTATAACTGAAGGATAGTAAGTTCAGCTCGAACCACGATGAGCAAAGGACTGACCGTAAGGAGGTCAGGTGCAGACAAGTAAGAAGTGCAGTATTGCCCAAAATATAAAAGTACAATTTTCTCGTTCATTACGCTTCAATTTATAAATGTAACATTCCAGCTACAAAATCCATTGAACATTCTTCAATCTCGGTTTACACTTGTGTAGTCTGCAGATTTATAGTTCAACACTGGGTATCATGAAATAAACAATATGCATATTGTGACAAGGTCGGTAACCTGACCTTGGCAATAGGGAATAGGGTTCCATGTGATAATGTCGCTGCGAAAAAGTCACCAAGTAGGTGACTTTTTTTACTGACCCCTAAAATTCTTTACCCAAATATTCTAGCAGGAGTATAATTATATATTATTACATCCAATCCTAGAATATTTAGGAAAAGGGTTTGATTTTCTGGAGGGTGCATTTTTAGGCAAATGTCGCCACCTTGCTGCCATTTTCGCGGCAACATTATCACTGGATACTGGGAATAGGAACCTCTCTCAGCCTGGGTTCTACCAGGATGGAAACCAGAGGCAGTGCTATCCCGTGGGGGGAAGGTGGCAGTTGTGAGGGCCCCAATTCCTGTCCCTTCTAGAAGTGGCTGTCTTGACATGTGCAGTAACGCCTTGCTTCACACCATACCTCATGAAGAAAATGCTGGCCAAGTTCTTTCTTTCTTTCTTTTCTAGAACTGTCACAGAAGCAATAACAGAGCCAAGAGACACCTGCAGGAGAGTAACCCAACAGCGCCCCACATGATTCAAGCCTGAGAGAGAAGAACTTAAAAGGAGACCTGGAGCTCCTATGTGGCTTTTCCAGGCCCTATGCAATCTGCTTACAGATACAGCCTGGAGACAGAGAATAAACAAAAGAGGAGACAAAGCTCCTATGCAGCTTTGCTATACACCACATGTCACTCTCCATTTTCGGCGGAGACAGATGCAAAATTATTTTGGCTGCGCTAAACCAACAGGGATTTGAAGTAGAGCAGGGACAGCTCAACCGGACGACACTTACCGTGAGGGTAATGTGAAGAATCCTGTGGAGTCATCACTGATTCCTTGGCAAGAATCTCCTCCCATGTGGCCAGGGGATGGCAGCCGCTATCTGATCCTAACCGTGGGGATGGTAATATGAGGGAGGATCACATGGCAGAAAACAGGCATCAGGGGAAAGCGGTGACCCCATTAGGGGAGACGCATCATTCTCCACCTTCCAGAGAAGAAGAGCTCATAATACCCACGTTCTTGATGGCTTGTTGTCACCTAATAAATCCCTCTCACTGTAAAACCCAGAAACCCCTTTCTGCAAATTACTTTAGTCAATATACCATTCATACCTCAAAAAAACATAATCCAAACCTAGCATCTCACATTTCCAATGTTTTCTTAAGTAAATATTTTGAGAAATATAACTGTAGAAATCTTTGAAATTATGTGAACTCCAAATCCCATAAAGACTCCAGTACTGAGACGAGGAAGAGGAGTAAGACGTTGATGCAGACTGAAGAAAACTCAAATCTGAATGTGCGGACTAGTTGTTTTGAAGGATCACGAGTGGATGTGACATTTAAAAATGCTATACGCACTCGAACTACAGAGAGAGCAGAAGAAGGAAGCAGTATGAAAAAAGACCGTACAAGAAGAGATCAAGAAGACAAGCAATTGCAGACAGCAGCTCACAGTTACCAGAGCTACTAAACTGCATGGCATGATACCAGGAGAGACACGGCAGGCACCACTGGTGGACCATCAGAACACCAACAGCAGAGCTACCAGAGACACAGTCATGCTGAGAGGCGGCGGCCTTTGGTCCCGGTCATGGAGAAAAGCTGGCGGGTGAGCTGCAAGCTGTGAGGAGAGCAGGAGGAAAGTCTGCAGAGTGACAGAGGATGCCCCAGAGAGGAGGCTTCATCACGACAAAGTGCCACTGGTCAGGAATGCTATGAAACATCGGTGAGTCCGCCCAAAGCCATAGGGGACCCCGGTGGGTAACTACAGGCATGTAAACCAACAAATTATATATGGATATTGGAATACTGAACAAATGAAGTAAAAAAGCAAAACTTGAAACAAGTCTCCATATATGGTATGTCGATATGGGGAAAGATGGAACAAGTGTAACCCTAAGAAAATGCATGTTAAATAAATGAGCACAATGGCAGAACTTGAACAAATCCCCCCATGTATGAGATGTCAGTGTGGAGAAAGCTGGAACAAGTCATACTGCAAGCAAATAGAAACACAGTGAAGTAATACAACTGAGTTGTGGATAAAAGACATTGGTCCTCATTATGAGTATATCGGTCCGGTAACAACGGTGCCGGTAAGATACCGGCACCACTGTTACCGGACGGGCATACTCTGAGTTCTGTGAGCGGGTGCCTTCCCGGCCGCCAGGTCTGGCCTGGTGGGCGAAACGGCACCCGGTCGCAGACCTTGACGGTAGCACCGGCACCATTATTAATGGTGCCGGTGCTACCATCCTCCCCATTCCCATTGAATCCAATGGGACTCGAATGGGAATGGGGAGTCGTTTTTTCAGGCGCCTGGCAATGGGAAATTACCGGGACTGCCTGGGCTGTAATACCCTGGTAAGTCCCCATTGCTGGGTGCCAGAAAAAAAAATAACTCTGGTTGGAGCCGCGACGTTTTTACTGGCAGGGGTACCGCCGGGAGTCGTAATGAGGCCCGTTGAATCTAAGAAGAAGTCCTTGTGAAAGGAACAAACTAGGCAGTGAACATTTTGCAGGAAGGTACCTGGCAGAGATGTGTACCAGGATATCGGTATGACCTAGAATGGGATTCCTAGCAGAAGAGTATACCAGGTAACCCACCCAAAGTACATGAGGACATTGAATCAGAGAAGAAGTCTTGGTGAAAGGAACATACCAGGCATTCATAATTTATTGGGGGAAGATACCTGGCAGAGAAATATGCCGGGGATCTTCATGACCCAAAATGGAATACCTGGCAGGAGAGTATACCAGGGGATCTTTGGAGTCTACTAGAGGATTCCTGGCAGGGGAGTATACCATGAGGTCCATTAATGTTGTATAAAGAAATGTACGTATTTGGAAAAGTACATCTTTGCAAGGGAGTATACCGAGAGGTCCATTGAAATGTACTTATTCTGCAAAATACATGGTAAAGAAGCATACCAAAGACACGTTTGCCATCCTAAAGGAACTGTTGTTTGAAAGAGACACTTTTGCCATCCTAATGGAACTGTTGTTTGAAAGATACTTTTGCCATCCTCAAGAAATTGGCGCTTAAGAGAGAGACTCTCGCCATCCTAGCTAAGTATCTAGTGGAAGGGAAGCACACTCTGGATCCAATGATTTCTCCTTGGAGAAAACTGTTTCTGTTATATTTATTCATTTATGTATTTGTTTTAACTATGAACACTTTTTGCCAAGCATAAGTTAGAGATATTTTCTTGCACCCTTAGTTGATCATTTCTAGTGTGAGGGTCAGATTAGAATGTTTTGGACACAAGGACAGATTATACATTTTGACGACTTGACAAAGACAGATCTTTAGTTTGAGTTTCCTAGGTAGGGAAACTCTCTTTAGGATAGGGACAGAGAGGCCTTCATCCAACCCTTTTATTTTAATAAAGATGTCTGCTGTTGAGAATATTACAACTTTGTGTCCGCCTCTCATTTCTGACCCCTCACAATAACCACGCCTCAGTCCCATAACACAAACTCTGACACTTTGCAGCGCATGCCACCATTATTTTGCAGCATGATGATGATGATGATAGGCAAGGAATGCGCAAGGAAAAGGGGTGGGGCTTCACCCATGTTTTGAAATGTTCTGTATTTGTGACCCATATCGAGCAAGGAAAACAGGGCCAGATTGGACAGTATCAGAGAACCATGCAGTCGATAGAGAACGGGATAAAAGAGACCATATGAAATAGGAAGCTGTGGGTTGCTCAGTTGAGGTCCTGATAGGAGGAGGTAGCAGACCAAGAGACCAGGAGGAAGGAGGATGGTTGAGTGGAGTGGGGCACAGAGGCGGTTTGACTGTTGAGTTTGTATATGAGAACAGTGCGTGAGATTGCAAGAGGCATTTTAGGGAGTGTGTGGGAAGTGACTGTGTGAGTTAAACTGTGTCTTGGGAGAAGGTGACTGTTGAGAAGGTGGGGTGGAAGGGTATCAGTAATGTGGAGGAGTGAGTAGTAGCATGCAGGAGAGAGGAGTAGTGTGGAGGAGGAAGTACTAGTGTGTAGGAGGGAGAAGTAACATTGAGGAAAGATGTAGGGTGAGAGAGAGAGATCAGAGGGACAGAGGAGGAAGACGCAGGGGGTAGAATGTGGGTGGAGTTGGGAGCAGGAGAGAAGATATCGGACAGGGAGATGAAGAGGAGCATGTGGGCATAGAAGGAGGAAGACTGAGTCATCCACACGTCGGAACAGCACGCCCTATAACCCTGTTTAGTGCACTAACCACATTGATGGTCTAGGAACAGTCTAGGAAGTCCCTGAGGGAGTTTAGATAGATAAGCCTTTGGCCTTCAGGTTTCCCCTACAAGAAAAGGTTGGAACCTATACTATAGGGGGAAACCTCCAGAATATACTGACATGGGGAACTTGGATGCCTGGGGAGGGATAGGTGCTTATAAACCAGAGAGAGAGGGACAGCCCTAGCGCCCCGCTGAAAGGTTCAAGATAATCCCTTCAACCTTATCTGGGAGTTGGAGTACTCGTTGAGCCACCTGTGACCATATGAACCAAATCGATATACATATGCTGGTCAGTTCACCTATTATGCAGTCTCTCTCTAAATGCTAAGTCTATAATCTATCATGGAACAGAATGGTTTTCAATGTAATGATTAATTATATGATTTTCATAAGCAAAAGAAAAGTATGACCTTTGTTGCCCAAGTAGGGAAGCTTCTTTCTCTTAATGTTTGTCTCCGTCTATACCATAGCAAAGCTTCGGTGCTCAGTTGCAATAAGACAGACTTCAAATGAATGGTTTCTTTTCTTTCTAAGCGATCTGGCCCACTAGTCTCTAACTTGGCAGGAAATCTGACATGTATATCCATGTGCTACACAGGTGCATGATGGGGAGTTGCAGTTCCAATAAGGCAATGCATACTTCAAACATGAACATGCTCCAAACGAGCACATGTGTTTTAAAATGTCTCTGTCATTCTCTGGCTCGACGTGGATGGCAGTTCGCGAATCCAGTGAGGTTGCCAGATAGCGCTCATGCGAGCGGGCACAATCGGGTGGCGCTGGCTATTTAGGATGTTCGGTGCCTTTAATTGGAACTTACCTGATGTTGCTCTCCTGCTTTGCATATTTTAGGAGTCACCCTCTGCTGCCAAGGTTTTTGTTTGAATGTGTTTTACATGCGTTCAGGCGCCTCAAGGGGGCGTAACACAGCCCATAATACGCTGCAACAATCCTTTAACTTTAAAAACACAAAACAGCATTTGTCATAGCACAGGACCTTCTTTGGTGTTTTGGATAGGTGTTTGGGACGCACAAAGAGAAATAAAGAGTACAATTCTGTGTTTTTCGGTGCCGAAACGCTCATGAGAAGTGAGAGAAGGAAAAACAATCAAGTCGTGAGGGCATCACCTTGCTAAAAATGCAGAACTGATATGATTTTGCAGCATGGTGCAGCTAGGATGCGGGGGCGGGGGCATTGCCTGGTACTGAGAATATCAGGCCACATGCCCACATGGAAGTGTGCGTGTAACATCAGTGAAATAGAGAATAATGCATACTTTTGAATTGAATAACTCAATCTCTCCATTTTCAAACAATATGGTGACTCTTTTGGAACACTTTTCGCCAGAGAAGCCACAGCCTTCATTCCCAACCAAGATGCGGAATGTCCCGGAAACATCATTGCAGTAATCCTACAAAACAAGAACACATTTACTGGGTATGAAAAACAGGCCTGCACTTCAAACATGCACAGATCCATACATCTATACACCTAACTATAGCAGCAGGTCCCTGCCACTACACAAACAAAACAATGATGTGGATCTACAGCAGATGAGAACATAATTGCTTAGATCACTTCCTGTACATTTCTCTATTATATGGTATTTGATAAAGGGCTGAGCCCCAAAAACATCAACAGCAGTTTACAATGATTAATATTCTTGAAAAAGTCTTATCCGTGAGGTGTTGTATATAGAACAGTATGATGTGTGAGTTTTTTTTGTTCATACTGAAATAACATTATCCTGAAAGTGGCTCGAAGTAATGGGAGCCCGCATTTAGGACATTACTGGGCTCCAGTCAATATTTTAATAACTGTTTACCTAAGAAATATTTACAAATTGCGGCAGAAGTTGATCAAATGAACCGTCAAGATCAGACATTTTCAAGCAAGCTCCAAAGTTGGGATTAGAAATCAAACCTCGGGGTTACCAGAACAGGAACTTTGTCACTAGACTGGATCTCCGTGAGACTCTTAGTGGCGGCCAAGAGACTCAGAGTAATCCCAAACATTGCCCTACTAACCCACTGAGCAGACTGCAGAAGCCTGTGTTTAGGAAAGTACTGGACCATCCATCTTAAATAGAGGATTTTAAATTGTTTATTTATTTGTTGGGGAATTTAAATTGTTTATTTATTTATTTGTTTGGCAATTGTTAAAATGGATATGTTAGTCTGTAAGGCCGGGAGCCAGGTTAGTGGGTTTTGTGAGCTGTGGCCTGTGACATTAAAGCCACCTTTTCCACTTAAAATCGAGTCTGGGTAATCTTGTGCAGTAAGCCCAAAACCTGTGTTTAGGAAAGTACTGGACCATCCATCTTAAACAGAGGGATGAAAGCATAGATGTCCTTCCACTCATGACTCATGGCACTTCATCGGGTATGCCACCAAAGAAATATATTGCAGGCATATTTGGGAAATACATAGCGTACACTGTGGAGGTTTAAGAACTCCACTTTGAAATGAAAAAGAATCCCATAGAAAATAGTTTACTGATGGTGAATTTTTATTAGCACTGCCTAGCCGATGACTGCTGCACTGTATACATAGTGCCCTGTGCTCAATACCATCAAAAGATGGCATATCCGTGCAATGCAAAGCACAAACCAGATGGATGATATGAGACAGGTCCCACTGCATATGCCAGAGTTGCCAAAGTTGGGCCATAAGCAATTGATTCATTTATTTGTTTTTACTGATGGTGAATCTTTATTAGCGCTGCCTAGCTCATCACTGATGCATGGTATACATAATGCCCTGTGTCAATACGAGCTAAAGATGGCATACCCGTGCAACGCAAAGCATAAACCAGATGGATGATATGAGACAGGTCCCACTGCATATGCCAGAGTTGCCAAAGTTGGGCCATAAGCAATCGATTCATTTATTTGTTTTTACTGATGGTGAATCTTCATTAGCGCTGCCTAGCCCATCACTGCTGCACGGTATACATAGTGCCCTGTGCTCAATACGAGCTAAAGATGGCATACCCGTGCAACGCAGAGACAAAGATGGATGATATGAGACAGGTCCCACTGTTTATGCCAGAGTTGCCAAAGTTGGGCCATAAGTAATCAATGTATTTATTTGTGATTTATGTTGTGCTTAATGCCGACCTCCTCTTGCTTTTAAACCCCTGGCTGCGGATCCAAACTATGTTGCACGTCATCATCTAGTTCCCAAGGTAAGCATGTTGCCCCGACCCATCCTCCCGGTCCAACACATTCATATAGTTCAGTGCCTGCGGTTTATTTAAAGCAAGTAGCATACACCACAGTTACTAACTTTCAGTTAAGTTATTTACAAAACAACCTTCAAGGCCAGCAAGAGTAATAAGGTAGTTGTAATGAATCTTTGTTTTTGTTAGTTCACGTGTCCCATTTAACATAAACCCTCCTCTTAAGAATGTGGTACTTTAATTCGACTTACCTGCACCATGACGTACTGACAGTCACCTGGAAACAGGTAGTTCAGGCCATCAAAAGTCAAATAATGTGCCATACCGATCACAGTACAGGTGCCATCGCAGATGTTGTTTGTGCACTCCCACTTCCTGCTGCGACATGTGCTGTAATCAGAAACAAGTTTTCATTAGTTACATATTTATTTATTTTCGTATGTATATATCACAACGGAATGGTGGCTACGTGTATTAAAGGCAATTAGTTATTAAACTGACACAGTACCTCGTACTTGTAACTATGAGAGCAGGGACATTTTAAGTATACTCCCTGCAGTGCTTTTCTTTCTTTCAGCAATACAAGATCTTTTACAAACATCTAAGTGTAAAAAGAGCTTCATCGTTGCCAACATCTTGCATTCCAATCTGTAGGCGCTGATCTAGGTTTTTTCTTAGAATTCTGGGACTTGCAGTCTGAGTTTTATAATGGGGAAAGCAGGACTTCAAGTCCCAGAATAAAAAGAAACAACCCAGTCTGAATAAGCGCTTACAGATTGGAATGGAACATGTTGGCAAGTATCGAGCTCACATATGAGTTCAAGAAAATCGTACACTGCGTAAACAGACTGAATATAAATGTGTTTGTGTCAGAAGTGCTACAGGCCGCAGTTGCAGCCATCTAGAGAGACAGGACTAAATGCAGCCACTTGAAGAGTTTCTCCTAGAAGTTTACTCCAAAAACACAATGCTAATTCTTACACACAAAAAAAACTTCTTTTTTCGATCTGTGTATATTATACATAGTCGTGATGGAGAGCACACATCTCAACACATAGGTCGACTCCTTTTGTAAAGACTAGGAATCAGGCAGACCAAACTGGATTAAAGCTAATGAAGATTAACATGATTTTAAAATGCCATGATCTCCAGACAATGCTCAGGTACAGTTATATCTGAATGCCACGTGCATTTAACAAGGGGGGGCCTTCTCTGATCCACAAGTTTTAAATGAGGTCCGAGTGAGCAGCACAAGGAGCTGCAGCTGCAAACCCATGCCAACATGTGGATCCTGAAAAGGTACTTAAAGGGTGCATGAAAGTAGGACAGTGGTGAGAGGGCTGTGAGGTAATGAATGGCCAATTTGCAGCAAGCAGTCGTTTATGAACATTACTCATTCTAAAGGTGATATAAAGCTGTAATCGCAGAGTATGAGCCATTGAGATGAAATTCAGCGAGTGAGACCCAGCTTCAGGTTAGGTCAATTGCATCTGAAGGTTAACACTGAATTTCGCAGGTCATATACTATTGGTGTCCCTTTATAAAGCAATTATTGTACTTAAAGCCTCAGCAAAGAAGGACATAAAACACCATTATGTGCACACTTTGGGGTTTTGACCTTGCTCTCACCGCCTCTAGGTACAACTAAAAGTCCAGTCTATTAATATCACCCCACATAGGGCCTCTGGGAGCTAGAGAAGGTCGTCCGCGCATCAGACTTGGGAGCCGCGATATAAGAAGGAATACAGAGGCATTGCTGTGTATTACAACAAGAAAATTAAATCAACTGCATTTGTGGATGCAAATATCCACATTGTTCCTAATGACAACTCTAAATAAAGCACAGGTCAAGGCCTGTAAACAGGAGGCGAGATTGCTGGTTGGTTTGTTGCTCTAACGTTTGTGACGAATCGCAGGTATTCATCCCTTCTCCCCAAGGGGAAGCATCCCCCTTTGAGGCTAGGGAGGCGAGCCCACTCCGCAAGATCCTCCCTAGGGGTCGGGGCAAGTGGGACCTCACTGGGAGAGATGCCCCTTAGGGGACAAGGACTCCCGTTCCTGCAAGGAATTCCCTAAACCCGCCATATATGGGACTATCAGATATGAATAATATTGAAAGGGCCAGAGACTTGGCTGGAGGTAAAACGGATATAACCCATTACGCGCAAGAAGAAAGGTATGTCTCTTTAAGAGGAGACACACAAATAATGGTGGCAAGGAGGCTGGGAGAGGAGAGCACACTGAGCCAAGGCACAGTGCAAGCAGAAGGAGAAGAGCTTAAGCAGTGGAAGCCCACTTATGAGGTTACGTCAGGCGGAGGCGGAAACAGAGAGCAGTGGAGCCCATGACTTTCAAAGGAGTTCTAAGCAGCGTAATGAAGCGTGAGCGTTCCGACCGTCCCAGGAAGCGGGAAGCAGACGAGAAACTAAGCAGTACACAGCTGGTGGCATGACCAAAACGATTCCGTGGTGTGCAGATCGCTTGTCTAAAGACACTTAAACCAACCAATAGGGGAGTCTGAAAGGCGACTTGCAGTTATACACGCTATGAGAAAACTAATTGAGTGCAAGATACCAGCAAGGAGGCAAAGCATAAGAGACTGTGACCAAGAAGAGAACCTGAGCGAAGGCCAAGACCGAAAGTATTCCCCTCCAAACACAGAGGTAATGGGAAGAAAGGGGATACCGGGAGGCGGCTGGGGCATCACTATCGAACAAGAGAAATTCATCCCAGTGAAATTGACGAAGTACCAAAATCAGAATCATTAAAGTGAAACTGTATTAAAGTAATGAGGAGGATAACAAATTAGACTGAAAGAGAAGTTATTGAGGAGTGGGCATGAAGAGAAACTCATCCCAGGGAAATATACCGTATAGATAAAATCCCTAAACTGGAATGGAACAGACTGGTTCCAAGAGTTACAAATAACGCTGAGAAAGCAAGTGTTCAGAAGGTGATAAAACCACAGGAAAAGAAAAAAGTAAAGCCTTTAAGGAGAGGTTTAGAATCACTAGAGTTAAATTAACGTTTACACCCCATTCAAAGAGTAATAAGGAATGGTGCCAAGTCTGGTGGAATACTTACCCCAAGAAGGGAGATCAAGCTTAAATACATTGTAAAGGAACTCCAAGATTCGGTCAAATGTTTGGAAAAATACTATTTGAAGACATCTCCAAGAAGAGAACTATCAAGTGAATAAGAGACATCAACATACAGAATACTAGAGGAGGGGAGAGGTTCTACCAGTCTAAATTGTTAGGTAGGTAGGGTCAGGTAGGATTTGGTTTGGACGGTGGACACTTTTCAGTTCGGACTTCCCAACGACTGAGAAGCGCCTTTAGTCATTTATATAGGCAGGGAAACCCCTCTTGCAATCTGGAAATGTAGGCATTATTGTTATTTGAATAAACCCAATTTGCAATGTCCTCCAAGTGTCCGCCTCCTTTTTCCGACCCACTACATGTCCCCAAAAATGCACCAAAGTCCCATCAACCAATCTGCTTCCACATAGCAGGACAGCAGGATGAGTGGAAGCAGTTGGCCTCATCTGCTCTGCCTTCAAAAATAGCTTCGCTGGGTGCTCAGGAGGGCAGCTGTAGAACTGAATTTCTGCTCGCCCCTCCCTCCTGCCTCTTCCTTTCTGCCTGGTTGAGCGAGAGACTGGGGACGGATAATGTGAAGGAAACTACTAGCTTAAAAACATTTGGCTCCTATATGATAATTAAGGAAAAGAAAATCAGAGTAGTGTTATTTACCACGTTCACCTCATTTTGACACATTCTGGAAATGGATCATACACCCAAACATTCAGTCTTATGTCCACCCCAGAGCTTTTGATGGCAGAATAGCTTTATAGGTATATTGGCATCACATCTTGAGGGCCTTTTTTCCAGAACTGCTACAAGCAATGCAATACCGCGAGCACTCTACTGCATTCCCTAACCCAAACTTGCATTTGCAGGCAGTCTCGTTTGTACCTGGCAGTATGCCAGTTTGAAAGTGTGCTTTGACTATGCAAGAATCTATGACATGGGGCCAAAACCCCAGAAAGAGATTTTCCATCCAGTCCAGCCTGCTCTATTAGGGGTTCTGCACTGTGTAATGTGAACCCTTTTCATCTGCTGAGATTTCAAGTAGATAATGGAAAGGTCTCCCCCCCGCAGGTGGCAGTATAGTACCTATAGGAGAAAACCATCCACAAATGGGTGCATCTCCTTTGAGGATTCATCAGCATAAATATATTTCAGGCTTATTCTCAATTGGATAAGGCTGTGGCCAGCACTGGGAAATACCAAAGCTTCTGCTGAGGGTGACTTTGCCCAAAGGACTAGAACTTTCTAGCAATGTGTCTTAGTCCGATATAGCATAGATATGTGCTGATAAGAAGACTCTCCTTATTCCATGTTAACATGAACCGAAAGACCATGTTCGGCAGCATGAGACTCTCGAGATTGTGATCAGAGTTGGATTACTAATCCGATTGAGCACACATAGTAAGGATAATTTCACTGGTTTAACTGGTTCAGAACTCAGGAACCAGCTCTGTGCACTGTTTGCACACTTGTATCCATGTTTGAGCGAGCTTGACCACCTTGAGAGCCTTTTCAAGCAATGAAAGCACCCAGACCTGTCAATGGCACTCATCGCTTTTTGATCTACTGTCAATCAGTCGAGCTGATGAGTCGACCCATGGCCGGACTGTCCTCCAGCCTCTTTCTGAACCAATCGCCAACGAAGAGCTGCATCACACTTGTAATCCCATCGATCGATCCAAGGTGTCAATTCTCCCATCGGTTGCAGTTCTTAACCTGATTCCAGTTGATCACTGCTATAGGACTGCGCTGCCTTGATGCCAGTCGTCCATTGGGTAGAAGAGACTCAGAATATCTTGACACTGACTCAACCTATTGTTAAGAACCTACAAACTTTGCTCAATGATGTTGAGCCCCAAGAACAATTCTATACATTGTGTGAAGCATTTCTGCCCCCTGGCCTGCATTGAAGGGCTTTAGTGCCAATTAAGAACCCACTTTTTACCTTTTCAAAAGGCATCATCTGTTACCTTGACATTGTTTCTGAAATTGTTGCCTGTGGACACCTAACTTCCGGCCCACAGTTTATGGTTTCATTGCAATGTCTGCTTATTGTTTGTCTTCTCTTGCAAGGGTGGGTTGTAGTGTTTTTGATTAGTGTGTCTGAATTATTAGTTTAGTAAAATTCTGCCATTTTTTATAGAACCCTGGTTGGATATTCTTTTATTTTGGTACCACGGTTCTTCTGTTGTTTGGACTGCTTCTATACTAGCTCACTGAAGTGTATATCCTGCCCTTGGCCCACGTTACCACAAGAGGCAAATGAGGTATACCTCCCTGGCTGTGCCTGTTTCAACTTCATGATTGAGATCATAGCTGCATTAATAGTAGTGTGGGATTGAGTAGGTGTTTCATCAATTACTCATCCCTGCACTCTTGCAGATCAGTAATCTTTTCCTGCCAGACTGGTCATCAGTCTTCATTTTCAGATCACCGTTTCTTCCCATCACCGTCAACCCTCATGGGTTTTCAAATTGAAATGAATATGTATATAATTTACGTGGCCTATTAGGGGTTGGGCCAGGTTACCTTTAGAGGAAATTGACCAGATATAACCCTCCACTGACCTTAAGATCGGCCTCTTCCGGGCATGTGCCCGTTATTTGAGATAAAAGAAAAAGAGTGTGAGTGGGGTAGGAAACTGGGTGCTCTTAGAAAACGACTATTGGCTTTTCTGTTTGAACGTGCTTTAGACCAATAGGAACGCACTCCTCTCTCCGTAGTGTGGTAAAAAGTGAATTAAGAAAAGTAAACAAAGAAAATGGCCCCTGGGGAATGGGGAGAAGGGACTACGTGTAGTCCCTTCTCACTTTTCCATGGTGGCCAGTCTCGGAAAGGAAAGGAACATTGAGGGACCCGGTGTGCGGAACATCAGATAAGGCATTGTCGGCTGGTAACGACTCGGTGAGGGCAAATGTCCTTGTTTGTTACAAGCTCATTGTCCCTCGCCATGTACTAATAGATATTATTGTATATTCCCCCCAACTTTAAATTGTAATCTGTTTTTTTATAGGCTGTGAAATTCACAACTTGTAGTTGCATTGACTGCCTTATAGTGATGGAATATTTACATTTGTTAAATTGTTTGCTTTTATCAGGTGTTATCGCGTTATAAAAGATTAATTAATTCATAGATACAAGTGTCTACTTTAGAGTTATAAAGCAAATACAAATCAAATATTGTCTTGCATTTATAAGTTGATGATTTGTAAACAATTTTCCTTGTATATATATAATGCCATAGGTATTGATTTATTTGACTTTGAACACAAAAACCTTTCTGCCGCCCTCCTTTATAATGTATAATTGTTCTTTCATTATAAGCTTAATACCAGCAAGTGGTTTCTAAGCACAGGATCAGTATTCAAACTTGTGTTGCGCTGCGTTGTCTTGCTTCCAAGACAAAGGTGTTGCCCCTGCGCTATCCTTCCTCCCTTTAACTAACTTTCTCCGCCTTAAAGATGGAGAATGTAAAGGGGACAAAACACGAAAATGTGCTTGATCCTTTGTCTTGCTACAAGGATGCATTTCATTTATGTATTGGTCATCAGTATAACGCCTATACACAGAGGCAGTGTTTCAAAGCGCTTCAAGGCAGGGGAGGGAAGAAGGGAAAAATGCAGTAAACAAACATTCCTACTAGGCCTGAGTCATTCAGTATGGGCAAGTGCTATAAGCGTTTGAATGGCAAGACAAGGAACATCACGAGGCTAAATTAAGGCTAATTGAGCTACCTTACTGTGTCTCTGGTTTTTACCGAAGAAACTATTTGAAATCTGTTAGCCCTGAGGTTGAACAGTATACCTGGTGTAAGACATGCGTACCTCTGTAAGGTTTCATGTCCACTGAATTCACACAATAATAGTAATAAGAGCAATCATCCTTAGGTCATTTATGCCAGATTTCACCAGCTTGTAAGGGGCTCATTTTGAAAACCTCATTAATTTGGTGGCGTCGACCCATTCCATTTACAATGCAAAGTAGGCGGGCCTCCGCTGCCAACTTTTGATCCTTTGTGCTGAGCCTTTTGCCCTGCACTCTTGCACTCGGGTGGATAGCTCAGGGGCAACGTGCTCGCCTTGGAAGCAAGACGAGATGGAGCACCACAGGTTCGATGACCGGGTCCGCGCATAGAAACCTCTGGGTATTAAGCGCGTTATAAATAACCTATCATATCACTCCGCCGTGCAAAGTGAGTAAATTTATAATTGTAAATACTGCTTGCCTTCGGCCTTGTTCCTTTATTTGGTCACAAAACTCCTCAGTGACATGAAATATCGCTATAACCTACTGAAGAGGGTACGTTAACCCATATACCATTGCAGTATAGTTCCGCCTAGATGATATGAATCTGCACAGGAGAGCGAGTGAAGGGAACATCACAACAAAAGCTGGTTCTGCTTCATGTCCAAGGATGTTTCCCTCCACATGTAACTCTACTATGTAGACTGTGGTGCTAAAGGCTCCTTACAAATAACACGAGTTCTCCACTGCGGTTGCAAAGGATGCAGTGGCAAAGTCTGCATCAAATAGAGACATTTATAAAAAATATTGCACCACGAAAACATGTACAAAGAAATGTGAGTAGTAACAAAATCGAACTCAGCAGCAATGACCCCAAGCACACAAAGTGCTACACATTTTGTTACACAATAAACACTACTGCAGCCAACAGCGAATCCGCATGTGAGTGAGGTTTCATGATGCTGATATAGTGAATATTTATTTGAATAATGCATTGTTTAAAATAAGCCCTTTTTTACATATTATCAGTGTTATTATTTTGCATTCAATTATTTTTGTTATGCACATTCAGCTCTCATACTGCACTGTTTGGCATGTGGACCATTTTACTTTCAAAGTGAAGAAACTTCCAAAACATATGAACTCTATCTAGCGCTTTTTCTTTAAAAAGTATATGTCTGGCTAAATAGACTACCAGTTGATAACCTATTAAACATATGTATGTGCAGCAGCTGCTTTCAATACCACTGTCACAGTACCTTCCACACTTTGACAGCAGGTATTCTAGTATTTCAGCTAAAAAAATCAAGACTGGGCAAAAATGAAAGTGACATTTAAAAATGCCATCAGTGTTTAGCAAAGTTTGCCCTCTATACAGAGTATTGCTTTAAAAATAGTTATATCACTCCCAGCAGACCGATATAAGTTAAATGTGAAACACAATATGGCTGACATTACGGTGGTACCGCAAGCATATTAAGCCCTTTTCATTTTTCCACTCACTGCCGATATAGCAGTAAACATATATAGATCCTCATATATACATATTTTCTGCTGAATTTTACGGCACAAAAGTGACAATTGGTAAAATATATGTCATACTGCATCAGCAAAATCTATTTGCTAAGAATAGTGTATTATGCTCTGTAGAATTTTACCTGGACGTACCAGTGTGCCCCAAGGCAGTATGTGTAGGCCCATATCACCTTACCTCAGAGGTCTGCAAGCTTTGTCTTGCCAGTTGTTCTGAACTAAAACTCCCATGACCTCCAGCCAGAGTGATCAATGATGAGGGATCTTGGGAGTTGTAGCCCAATATAATTCAATGTGTTACAAAGATACACTTCGTCTGTATGGTAGTTCAGAGGTTCATTGTTCATCAGAATCACATCAGATAATCAGGTTACATCAGGTAATCATCAAAGGAGCTAGGAAGATGCTGTGGAGAGCCCAGTGGCTCCCACCACCCAGGCTACCTCTACCAACTGCTTGGATCAGAACTCAAACCACACCACATTCTGCTCATAAAAACAAGGTTCCATGCTGGCATTCCACAATGACACCACCAGTTACCAGACCATGCATGCAGGGACCAGGACCAGACATAGCACAATACAGACCACTGCCTTAGCTCAATATGCACTGTTGCTCTATTAATCTTAACTCTCAATATTTTACAAAAGTCACTGGAGCTTATGTTGTAGTGTCCCTTAATTAGGGGGCGGGGACCTGTTACGTTTAGACTTTTGTGTAAACTGGTCCCCTCTGTCTAATTTTCCTCATTTGCACGGAAGAGTGAAAAAGGGGAGTGCAAATGAGGTAAACGCCTCCTACCATGTACTCAGGGCAGGTGAAATTCACAATGGATAACTATGGCGACCGCCTGCTTTTTGCTGTTGTAAAAAGTCGGCAGACTCCATAGAAATCTATAGCATTTGCGCCAGCATGAAAATCCAGGCTGGCACAAATCCTGTAGTATTTATATTGCCGAGGGGAAGGGGGTGCCGGAATCGTAAGTTATGATATGTCCCTCCTTTCCACCATACAATTACTGAAAATGGGGCGCGGCGTGAATTAAAGGCATAAAGGCTTACACAAGGCTGCCTATCAGTAAGCAATTAACTCTACATGTCCCCTAATGCAGTCATAACCCAGGAACTAACTTCACATTAAGGCTATGAAACAATGTAGCATCAACAGCCCAGTTCTGGGCTGGCCTCGGCCGTTCTCAGCTTGGTAGTAATCTCGAAGTAAGCCTGAGCGAAAGAAGGTACACAGTGAAGGCCCAGGGCAGGGAATGGCCGAGCACACCACCGGACGCAGGGATTAAGGCTATTAGCACCATGGGCCTCTGACATCTGTGGTGCTAACAGCTTTATTTGGGGGGGGGGGGAGAATTGTTTACACGATCAATGGTATGTGCCTTAATGGAAATAAAACAGAGTTTTTAATCTTTTGTTCATCCCAAGCTGGTGCTAAGCTGAATATGCAATACACTGGTTTTAACATTGAAAATCGTTTTATTCAAATAGTTGCCAAGGTTAAAACCCTGGGGGTAACCTTGGGATCTTCTATCAGCATGGCCGCTCACATGAACAGCTCCGTTAACAAAATTCAATACCATCTTCCTCTTCTGAGAATGGTTAAACCATGTGTCTCGGAAATAAATTGTGCTTCATTGGTTCGGGCCATCATGACACCAAGGATTGACTATTGTGGTGCTCTACTGGCTGGTGGAAACAAAGGATGTGTTGAAAAGGTACAATTCCTACAGAATGATGTAGTGAGAATTGTAACAAACTTCCCCAGATATGAATCGATCTCAGTTCTTAGAAGAGATCTACATTGGCTGCCAGTAAAAGATAGAATCTGCTTTAAAATACTTATCATTGTTCATAAATGTCTCCATGGACAAGCACCACAATATATTCAGGAGTGCATTACTATTCACAACCTGGCTAGAGTCACATGGGCTGCAGACACCATGTGTCTGATTTGCCATAGGAGCAAGCGCGTACGAGGAGGGGGTCGCGCCTTTCCGAGACAGGCTGCATTGTTGTGGAATAAACTCCCTAGAACACTATGCACCGTTAGTAACCCTCAAATGCTCACAAAGCAACTGAAAACCACCTTATACGAATAAGGTGCTCCGACTTCTACCTTCCCGGCACCTTAAGCTGCTTTCTTTCTGCGCCCTGATGCTTGCGGGCACGGGAGCAATGTAAGCATAGGGATAAATAAATGAAGAAATAAATAAATAAACACGTGTCCAATTTTCCAGGGAAAAACACACTAAATAAGGTTGCCTGTAACAGAAATAGTAAAAGGAACCAGTCCCTTTACTATTTCTACTGATGGGCTGCGGGTGCCTGAGAGTGGGGTGCTGTTGCTTGAAAGTAAGTGAGGGATGGTGGCTGCTGGTTTCAGGTAGTGTATGCAGGACTCCAGTGGATGACGGAGGGGGGAACAACACAGCGTAGGGTGACAGCCTGAAGGAAACAAAGTGTGGTCTGTGGAAGAAACGAGAGAGACTGAGAAGGAGCTCAAGCATTCACTGCCAGAATTCAATCACAATGTGCACCTCTGGATTGGTCACTGCCCCCACCCCCCAAGGGGGAGGCGCTGGCCAATCTATCATATTTCGAACACTGTAGCATAGAAGACATCTACTTGGAAAAAAAGCTGAGAATGAAAAACCGCCCTCATTAATTCCTTGCTATAACCGATGTATGAATCTGAGGATGGTGGAGTAATTGACAGTGCACAACACATTCCAGCATGCCATGATCAAAATGGAACATCTAGGCACTACAATTCATGGCTGCACCTTTATTGTCCCTGAAGCAATTTCCTACATGTCTACATTGGATGTATGATATTTTGGCTGAATAATTATACCGATTTTCGGGGAGTTTCTACAGTTTTTCTGCTGCGTTTGCATTGCACTTTGAACTCTTCACTGGAATATGGCTGAGCAAACACATACTCTAGACTGAGGCCTCACTGTATTTGCAGGGCACTCCCACATTTTGAACAATTTGCTATACTTTTGTAACCAAAATAAGCATTTGCTTCCCCAGACTTGGGCCTTCAACGCACTGTAAATAAAGGTGCTATGGGCCGAAAACGCAATGGTACTTATTTTGTTGACCGCAGAAAGACAAGAGGTTGTTGAATGGACACAGATCACAATAGCCGAATGTACTCGCTTATGGTTGTCGTACCCTTTTCCAAAGCATTCAATACATTGGGCCTCATTACGACCCTGGCGGTAACGGTATGAACGGTGCCGGAAAGGCACCGGCACCATTCATACCGTTCTGCCGAATTACGAGTTCTGCTAGCCGGTGCCTGACAGCCCGCCAGGTCTTACCCATTCAACTCGTAATGGGCCGGTTATTGCCCAATCGCGGGTGGAGGTGCCAGAAGCAAGCATGGCGATAGCCATGCCTGCCACACAGGCACGGCTACCTCCATGCTAGTAATGAGGCCCATTATCTAAATTGAGAAAATGTGCTTAATTTTGTGGTTAAAATAAACGGCTAATTCACAAACATATCCTCTCTATAGCGACAATAATTATGTTAGATAATTTAATGAAATGTAAAACTAAATGTATTCTGGTCATAAAGAAACATGATCAGGTTGGCATCACCAGCTTACCGGACATTAAAATCCAATAAGGGTTTCAGGCTTTTTTACATTAAATATGCACACGAATTCATTTGGAAGCCATTTCTGTGATGATCATTGTCATATTTGTTGTTAGTTTTGAAATAGAAGTTGATGCCTTTGCAATTCTCCCTGAATTTGTTTGCATTACACATACTGTGATGAAGTTACTTGCCTTATTCGGTGGACTGACCAGGTGGGGGCTGAAGGGGCGTGTGCCACCCCTAACAAAAGGTGGTACACCATCTTGGTCCCTTGGCACATGTCAGGGGACAATCTCTTTGTCAACTCTCAGATCAGTCATGGCAGGCCAGACCTTCCCCACTTCCCTGGTCTGTTATGGAAAACAGTTCGGACAGATATGTAACAGACCCTGCAAAATATGCCACAGAGCCTGCGTAGTACCTTCAGAAAATACTCTCCACATCAGAGAGAGCCTGAAGCTCTTTCTGAGCAGACCTAAACTCTTCTCTGTCAGTTCATGGGAACTGCAGTGAACTCTGCAGATACAATGCTGCACTGCAGATACAATGTTGCAAGGTCATGACTTGCCAAATGCTAAGGATTCAGTGCCAGAAGCAGAATTCCAGTGGCAATATTCCCTGCCCAGGGATTCTCAACAGGGAAATTTACAGGCCCGCTGAAAAAAATGATCCCTCAAGCTTACTGAAAATAAAACAAATGCTGGAAACATCAAAAAGCCCAGCTCAGAACAGGCAGCACCGGGGAAGGTCAGGAACATGCATAATAGTCGATAGGACAGTGATATATTTTGCTCACAATTTTGTAGAATAAAACATCCACAAGTGCACAGAGGGAAGATAGCAGAGCAGATCCCTCACTTAATTTAAAACCACAGGTGCAGACCATCACGAGAAGACTGGGGAAGGGTTAGTAGTCACACACTTTGCACACGGTGTATGTTTTTTTAAGAATGTATTAGGATGGGTTGGATGAAACACCTGCAGGCCCTTACAGGTGTTCTCTAGGACCAATAATGTTTTCTAAGGCCAAACAGAGTTAACGATAGGCCCACGAAAAGTGAGATATCTCTTGATGTTCTCCATCTTTGTAAGCTGTTGTTCTTAAATCATAAAGCCAAAGCACAGTCTTAGTAGTTCTTTCTCCACTTGTGGTACACCCCAATCTAGAAACAAGATTCCGAAGTGTGTGGAAAAGAGAAAAAGTCTCAAACCTGATCTTAGCCAACCATTTAGCTGCCTGGCTACCTTAAACTGCCAACACAAATGTTCCAATGTGTGTCCTACAAAATACTCCTCAAATTCTATTATCAAATGCCAGCTAGTACACTAGTTACAATCAAGAGGTACTCAAGACAATAGCCTGGAATTTCCTTCACCTCGCTGCTGTTCTAGGATCTCTCCGAGGTGTTCCCGTTCCATGCTTGCCAATCTTGACTTGTGCATTCTCTTCTGCTCTCAGGTTTTCATAATTCTAGGAAGGTCTTGCCTAGATCCTGGGCTGCTCAATTCTAAATACAGGTATCTCCTGGACCTTGCCTTCCTTGGAATTCACAACAGGTCATATCAGGACCTTGTGCTTCTCTGAGGTTGCAAAATAGATCTGTGGATATTTCTCTCCCTCACATTCAGGCAGTCACTATGATGTCACCCTCCTGCCAGGGCTCAGGTTCCACTCACTTACTGATTGTCCAGCGTTTTCTGGGTTGAAACCTTAAAGTGTGGCTTACCAATTCCCCCAGGTAGTCTGGTGTTGCTTAGGCTCACATCTGGCAAGCCTGCACCTTCAAGGCTTACAGTGACTTGCAACTCCCAATTTCCTTCTGCAAACCTACAGGGTTTTGCCTGCCTTCCTCCAAGTACCAGTCTTCTAAAGATTTCTCAACAATCACCACATTTTTTTCTTTTGCAAGGCAGTCACTTCTCAACCTTCACCTCCTCCAAATTCTCCGATGTCATTGATGGAGTAGTATCCAGCATGCCAACTCTCTCCAAGATCTTCTCTTCACTGACTGTTATTTCATGAACCCTTCCATACAACCTGGGTAGGGAAAGGGTAATCTAAGCTTTAATTAGGTTGTTTTTTCCTCCTTATTTGAATTCTTTTTTTGTGATTGGTTAATTTCAGATTTAGTTATGTTATTTGTAGCCCGAGACTGGTAATGGTTCATTACCTTAGGGTCTATCTGTTGCTTAACGTGGGACTACAAGGTTTGAAACACATCCACGGCAGGTGCCACCATCTTGGAATCACTTTTACCGGTGGTAGGTGCTCTGTGCTGTTGCACACTCTCTCTTGTCTGCGGTCTGTTGGATGACGGCCTATGTGAATGTGTGCAGGTTTTCGCACCAGTCTTTGGCACATATATTGCCAGGTGAGTTGGGAACATTCCTTTCCTGTGTCCATGAAATCTGTAGGTTCACTATCAGAGCTCCATGCACTGCAGCAAGCCAGCCATTCTGTTCCAAGAGTTGTCATGACCCTTTGTGATGCATCCTATGAAACCAATCTTTGAAAGCAGCATAAAACATTCTTGATCACCCGGCTCCAGTGAAATGAAGTGGATTGTAGGAGAAGGAGGCTCATGGTAAGGGACGGCTGGAGGCAGGAGAGCAGTGAAAAACGCAGAAGCCGGACAGATGGTAGGAAGTAGAGGAGTAGCAACAGTGTAAATCAGAAAGAGCTGGAAGAGGTTTTGAGAAATAAAATGGTGAAGGCGGTGACATATGACGGGGAGAGAAGGATATTGTGACATCAACAACTAAGAGTACACAGAAGGAGGTGGTGGGAGTTATGACGGTGAAGGAGGAGGTTGTACAATCATTTAGTAAGTGTGGATGTTAAGCAAGGGAGGAGGTAATAATAACAGAGCCAGAGAGAGAGGCAGGTGATAAAAACTTAAGAGGTAGCATAGGAGGTGGTAACATCAAGTGCAGGGCCGTGGCCTAAGGGGGAGATAACATCAGGCCAAGAGAATGCTAGTGAATGAGAGGTGTTAAGAACCCCATTACAATAGAGTGAGTCCTGGGGTATGGGACCCTGCAAAGACCAAATCTCGATCAGACCAAGAAGAAGTGGGGTGTGGGTAAGCCTAAAGCCTGCAATGTCAGAGAGGTGTGAGGGAACCACTCTTGAACCTTTGAAACTTCGACCTTTCGCCTCTGAGGCCAGGAGGACAGAGTAATCCGCATCCTGTGAAGACCACATTGGGCAAGGCGAGGTTATTGAGGTGTAAGGAACCCAACCCTATTAAAGAGAAGAACATACTAACACCTACTTTATTTGAGCTGATTACGTTTCAGAGCAGGTGAGCACTTTACAACGGGGGGTACCAGCATTCTACTTGGCATTTTATACAGTAGCGCAGTAGTGGTGGTGGAGGGTCAGTGGCATTTCTATTTGCTCATCCTCCATCAGCCGCCCCTTTATGACCTTGTTTCCCTTCCTGCTCTGTTTGCCCAGTCCACCATCCTGTCACCCAACCCATGTGTCACCTCTTCCTGCTCCCTAAAGCCCGCTTGGACACGAGACACTTTGGCCTCCACACTCAGGCTGCTCGATCTACAACACAAAAGAGATAACTCCCATCCCACGTTGTATAAGCTATTATTTAAGTGTCAATCAAGACCATTCAATCATTAATTACAAACATATGTATTTTCCAATTTTCTGATTTCATATTAGGTCAGTCAAAAAGAAAGAAACATGGGATATTAATCACAGATTTGGCCAGAGTATCTAGTCATTCAGCTTGACTTGTCGTATCATTGTTCACAGAACCATAGTCTCACAGTCACATACACTCAATTTGTCTGACGCTCAAATACACAAAAGAAAATGAAATATCTTTTTGCAGAAAAAAAATGTTGAATCAAGTGGGAAAAAAAAGCAGGCGAATAAGCAGAATTGATAGTGGGATGCTGCACTCTGCTGGCAGCACTTAATCCAACTAGTGTAGATCAGTTGCCTGTTAAAACATCAAAAAGCCTCCTGGGCCGAACACAGCTGCATCGTTCTGGCTGGAACCTAGTCACAAACCTTCTTGAGTTGATTTCCAATTGGAAAATGGCCCTATATGTATAAGCCACTTGCAATCAGATTTTAGTGGGTGTAAAATGCCCTTAAACCTCATTAAATGCTGTCACTTCTCCTGGGCCTTAACTTGGTATTCCAGGTAGGGAATGGAGTCCTTTCGCCGACACTTGTTTTTTACGATGGGTGCTTTGCTGCAGGAGTTTTTATGAAAAAAATCATCTAAATTTTGGGAGGTAAATAAAAGTTTGGGGGGGAACGGAATAAAAAAAATAGTAAAATGAAAGGGGAGCTTCGGGGCAGAATCCCCCCACCACAAATAATAAAAAAACATTTTGATGAGTTTTTCCGTGAAAACTCCTGCCGCAAAACACCCATCGCAAACACGGGTGTCGGCGAAATGACATGGAACCCCAGGTAGCTACCTCCCAGATAATCCCTCCTGCATGTGTCTTTTGAGCAGCAGAGAAGTACGCTTGTTAGCAGGGTTGCAAACCACAGCAGGGGTCCATTCCAGTCTCCTTTTATTGACACGTGTCGATCCCTTTATCAACAGGAAATACGTGCTTGTAGTGGACAGTGCAGGGGGCCTTGAGGGAACAGGGCCGTAGCTCTCCACAGGAACTATCTTTTTAAAAGTTCATGAAATGATGTTAATTTATTTACAAAAAGTCTAATGCGCCATTTACATCATTTTGCAGACGGTTGATTTAGCATAGCCACCTCCTCCGCCATTGTGTTACTACCTTAACTGCCATTTTCATGTCTCCATCAGTCTTCTCACCATGACTTTCCTCTGCCCGCTTTGCGCTCCTTGCCACTTTCATAGCCTTGTCACTGAGCGCCTCCCTTCGCTGGTGCTTTGGAAAAGGGTACCAAAATCACAGAACCCCAAAGAATCCTTTGCTGAGAGCTGATTCACTCGACTTCTGCTGCGAGATCCATTCCAGTGTCCCTTCTTTCGTCTGCCTGACTAGGAATCCGGTGAGCATGCCTGCTGCTGCTTCATCGTGGTCGTGCTGTGCTGCATCGTCTTCTTCACTAACCTACCTAGAGTTGCTTCGCTGCTCCTGCGCTGCATGAGTGCTGATTTGTGTGTTTGGGAGTTTGTCCATACACATTCGCCCATGCCTAACACCTATGAGCCTACACAGAGCCTTCTCTGAAGTCCCTGACCCTTTCCCCAACAAAGAGTGCTACTTACCTGCTAGCAGAGACTTCCTCTGGAACTTTTGACTTTCTACAGCTTGTGTCTTACCTGTTTTGCCCTCCAATCTGACTCTAAGACACACATAACTAGATAGGGATGGACATCTAAAGTGTTAGGCCTCTGTGAAATAATTATAAGTATTTGCCTGCTTTAAGTTTTATTTCATCCATTTTTAACTGAAACAGATATTCTGAAAGTTATTACGAAAGTATTTTACTTAATTTTGGAATTGCATTCTGCCCTTCTATAAGTATTACAAAAGTGATTAATTACTGTGAATAGTGCATTGGTTATTCGAAGTTGCTTATTGTGTGTTATAGTACTTACCTTTCCAAAGAATTACCTTACCTTATGTACATAAAATCAACCATTACTTGTATATAACTTTAGTGTGTCTGTTTCTTTGGCCTACATGTAGACTCTTAAATCCTTTCTACCTCCCACAGCCCTTCCTCCCCACTAAGATAAGCCTGGCTGCTCAGCCATTGCTACCAACAAAACATGTGTGGTTCAGGCCCATACTAAGAGTTGAAGCCCTGTGTCCAAAGTGTGAGTCTTCTAAAGTCACTGGATATCGAGCAAATAGAATTTATAAACCATATGGATTTGTCTGTTGCACGCCTGCATATTCGATCATCATTGGTAGCCGAGACTTTGTGGCAAGCTAGAATGGTGTTATTCGACTTAGGGTTTAATCTCACCCAAGAATTAGTACATAGTCCGGCCACACCGCAAGGACATAGCTCACGTATTTTCGCCTCAGCCTGTCACATTACATCTCATCAAAACCCACCGGACCAGACAAAGTCTACATAACTAGGTTCAAGTGCCAAAGTCCTCAATTTGATTTCCTGGAATACACGAGGGCATAATCACCTCAATTTTACAACAGTTGGAGGATTGATTGATATGGATGTAGTTGCCCTCCAGGAAACCTGGCTTGTTTTACCACCGATTTGGGACTCACACATCATTCTGTTTACATCAGCAGAAAAAGGTGTCCTTGGTAGACCGAAAGGTGGTCTTATCATAGCAGTTAAAAAGAGCTGTGGCCTGAATTTGATCATTCGTAAATCTCCTTCTCTATCATTTCAAGTGGCGATATTATCTAACTTCTATAAAAAAATAGCAATTGTTAATATCTATTGGTGCAGTAACACACTGAATGCAGATGAATTTTTCAAGCAATTTGTGAATATATTGGATGCCTTGGCCCTAGAGAGTGATTTATCGTGTATTTTGATATTGGGCGACCTCAACTTGCACCTCATTCCAGAGGGGAATATTGCTCCAACAAGAGACGAATTGAAATGGTCTTCGATTATGACGGAGCGCAATTTTCAGATGTTAAATGGCAATGTGACAGGTGACTGTCCCGCCCAGACCACTTGGCAAAGAGGTGACCAGCATGCAATAATTGACTACATTAATATTAATGCGAAAGCCTTTAATTCTGTACAAAAGTTGGAGGTTATTCATACAAGTGTAAGTGATCACCACAAATTAAAACTGTCACTGCAAACTGATTATATTCAACCAACACAATGGTGGAACTCAAATGTAACTGATGTAGTTGTAAATAATGGGAGAAATAGACTGTCTTGGAACACAGAAAAGTTGAGAATCTTAGATTCGAATCTAGAGACTATGTACCAGAGAGAAGATCTACTGGTCTATGACTATACAAATGCCATGCAGATGTTTACTCGAGTAGTCACTGGTAGTGGGACAACTGAGCATCAGCATACCCATGCCTACGACTCGGAAATAGCCCATCGTAAATCTGAGCTAAGACAAGAAATTCGGCAACTGCGGAAATCAGAGAAAACTGATATGGCCGAAAAAAAAATAAGATCAGTCAAGCAAAACTATAAAAAATGGCTCAGACTAAGAAGAGCCAAGGTCTACGAATTGAATGGAAAATCTATGCTTAAACAGCTTATCCTGAAATCTACAGCTGGCATATGGGTCCTTCTCAATAAAACATCTGAGACTCCCAAATTTACAGCCCTGGTAAACTCGATTTCCACTGAAGCATGGCAATTGTACTTTCATAAACTCTATCTTTCTCCCTTTCCTGACATACATTTAAACTTTCATTTGCTTACAGTCTCCAGGACATTTACATTTGACATTGATGACATAAAACTTTGTATCAAGAAATTGAGCTCTTCTCGGGCAACAGGTCCAGATGGGTTGCACAATATGATGTTAAAAAGCCATATAGACGAATGGGCGAGGATTCTCTACCGGATCTTTAATCAGGTGCTGAAGAGTGGCGCTATCCCTGAGACGTGGAGAAAATCTATTATTCTCCCGATATATAAAAAAGGCAATCGGGAGAACCCCAGGTCCTACAGGCCCATAGCGCTTTTGGACTGTCCGGGTAAATTATTTGCCCGGCTGATCTTAAAAAAAATGTAATACCTGGTTGCAGGATAATAAATTGAGAGATCCGTTCCAAACAGGCTTCTTACAAGGGGTAGGCACTGGTATAAATATTATTACTTTATCAAGCCTTATTCAGAAAGCCTACCAACAGAAACAGCCCTTGTACCTTGCCTTTATCGATTTCCAAATGGCATTTGATGCCGTTCCAAGAGAACAGCTCTATAAAAAATTGGCTGATGCTAACTGTCCATGGCAAATCTTGAAATGGATAATCCAACTACATACAAATACCTCGATCCAGATTAGACTTACTAATGACGGTCTATTAACCCCCCCAATACCAACTGCCAGAGGCCTAAAACAAGGCTGTTTATTAGCTTCAGCCTTGTTCAATTTCTTTCTTTCGGATATCTATCGAAGCTTTACAACACTGATCTCCGATTCTCCAAAGATCATGGGTGTACAGATACAATGGTTATTATATGCCGATGACATGGTATTATTGTCACATACCCCAAAAGGGTTGCGACTTCTTTTGGGTGCTCTGGACGAGTATACAAAAATAAATGGCATAACAATCAATGTTGAAAAGACAAAGGTCATTCAATTTGGCACCAAGAAACAAAGTAGTGCCCATTTATACTGGCCTCTTCAAAATTGTAAGATTACCAGCACTAACATCTATGTGTATTTGGGTACAACTGTGTCTAACTTGTGTGCCTCTGATCACTATAATCAACAAGGACTCCAGAAACTTCAAATGTGTATTTCACAAGCCCGAATCATCAAGGCAAGATATTGTAAATTTTCTTTAATCCCAATTCTAACGTATTTCAAATTGAAAGTTGTGCCTGTTATCCTCTATGGTGCAGAAACCCGGTTTATCATGTCATACTCTTACTGGGCTACGAGGGAAGGTCGGTTTTGGAGGCAAGTTTTGAACTTACCAACCTCACAACCACTTCCAACTTTAAGATATGAGTTGGGCCTAATTTCTTTGTATGCAGCCTACAAATGGCGCCTGTGTGCTTTGTACCGCAAGTGTCTCATGAACAAAGCCACAACAGGGATAATCAATACTATTTCCATATATCTATTGAGCTCAATGGACGTTTTTCCAAAAACATGGCGCCAAAAAATCCACTCAATTCTAGCAAAAGCTCAGATTGACCCAATTTTGCTCATGGAAAATCCAAATAAAGCTAGAACAAAAATCTGGGAAGGTGACTGGATTTACACACGTTTTGCGTGTTCCAACTATAAACATTTTGAAGCTTCTCCATTTGAATTAAAGCGTTATAACACAGTGGCCGATTATATGGTGAGGTCCCCCAGTTCCAACCACAGAAATGGCTTTATGAGATTTAGACTAAATCTGTGGCTGACTAATGAAGTGATGAATAAACGGAATAATGTTGCTATCCCTCTGCCCTGCCGGTTTTGTAAAAATCATCCAGAAACTCTTATGCACCTGTTTTCAGAATGTGATAAATTAGCATCAGTACGGAGTGTTCATTTCGAGCCTTTATTTAAGGAGCAACACATTTTGACTCCAAAAGAGCTATGGGTCTTAATTTTCCATACTAATAGAAAGGCTGTAAGATATGCAGTTGTTAATTACTTGCACCAGTTGAAAATCTCAATGTATGCAGTGCCAAGAAAATAATGATCTTGTTACATGCTTTATAACCATGTGTTGTAAACCACTGTTGTTACTGTTCACTAACGCATACAATGTTTTATCTGATTTTAAGTGATTTGTAAATGTGATTTTATGTAATTCTTTTTTTCCTTTTTGTCACAAGTTGAAAGGTTGTGAATTTATTTTCACGACCAAAACAACTACAAATAAAAAAAAAATAAAAAAACTGCCATTTTCATGTCTCCATCAGTCTTCTCACCATGACTTTCCTCTGCCCGCTTTGCGCTCCTTGCCACTTTCATAGCCTTGTCACTGAGCGCCTCCCTTCGCTGGTGCTTTGGAAAAGGGTACCAAAATCACAGAACCCCAAAGAATCCTTTGCTGAGAGCTGATTCACTCGACTTCTGCTGCGAGATCCATTCCAGTGTCCCTTCTTTCGTCTGCCTGACTAGGAATCCGGTGAGCATGCCTGCTGCTGCTTCATCGTGGTCGTGCTGTGCTGCATCGTCTTCTTCACTAACCTACCTAGAGTTGCTTCGCTGCTCCTGCGCTGCATGAGTGCTGATGTGTGTGTTTGGGAGTTTGTCCATACACATTCGCCCATGCCTAACACCTATGAGCCTACACAGAGCCTTCTCTGAAGTCCCTGACCCTTTCCCCAACAAAGAGTGCTACTTACCTGCTAGCAGAGACTTCCTCTGGAACTTTTGACTTTCTACAGCTTGTGTCTTACCTGTTTTGCCCTCCAATCTGACTCTAAGACACACATAACTAGATAGGGATGGACATCTAAAGTGTTAGGCCTCTGTGAAATAATTATAAGTATTTGCCTGCTTTAAGTTTTATTTCATCCATTTTTAACTGAAACAGATATTCTGAAAGTTATTACGAAAGTATTTTACTTAATTTTGGAATTGCATTCTGCCCTTCTATAAGTATTACAAAAGTGATTAATTACTGTGAATAGTGCATTGGTTATTCGAAGTTGCTTATTGTGTGTTATAGTACTTACCTTTCCAAAGAATTACCTTACCTTATGTACATAAAATCAACCATTACTTGTATATAACTTTAGTGTGTCTGTTTCTTTGGCCTACATGTAGACTCTTAAATCCTTTCTACCTCCCACAGCCCTTCCTCCCCACTAAGATAAGCCTGGCTGCTCAGCCATTGCTACCAACAAAACATGTGTGGTTCAGGCCCATACTAAGAGTTGAAGCCCTGTGTCCAAAGTGTGAGTCTTCTAAAGTCCCCCATAAGGTGGACTTTTGTAAAACTCCCTAGCAGTCAGCACAGCTCTCGTTGAAGGCCCTTTATCAACTAAGGGAGCGATGAATGTCATCAGGCACTGGCTACCGACACAGGCAAAATTACTTAAATAATGACCTAATGAGATAAGTTATGTTATGCTAATGAGCTTTGACACTGCTCCTATCACCATCAGAGCAGTCTTAATGAGTGAGGCTTGTTCAGATAATGGTGCATTGTGCCTCTGCCCGTGGGGAAATGAGACTGTGGACTGTGGGGGAAGGAAGAGGGTTCAGACAAGGGGATATGATATGATAGGTTATTTATAACGCTCTTAAAACCCAGAGGTTTCTAAGCGTGGACCAGGGGATCGAACCTGTGGTGCTCTGCGTCATCTTGCTTCCAAGGCGAGCACGTTGCCCCTGAGCTATCCCCCCCCCCGAGACGGGGATGAAGCTGGACTGGGAACTTAAAGGTCTCCCCACCCATACATATTATTCACTCCGAGCTATGGCTTGCGTTAAGGTGAACGGGCCTACCTCAACTTGCTAGTTCTACAGCTCGCCACCTCTTTGCCCACTGAGCCCAACATATTTAATTCAATCGTAAATTTACAATAAAATGTAGTTTCTTGAAAACTGGATTGCATCCGAGGCCCCCAGAGAATATGTCACAGCCTGGGCGCCATTCCAGGGCTGCACGTGACTAAGCAGGCCCAGCCAGGGGAACAATGCGCGTCTCCGCGTAGCTGAAATTGGAGTCTAGGCGGACTAAGACATGAAAAGCTTTTCCCTCTTTCTGCTTTCATTCAGGCGGCGTCATGCACTGGCGTCAGCACACACACACACATCGCTTCAGATGTGAATAGGCATGACGTCATGTCTCTTGAAAAAGCACGCTCATGGTAGATCCGATCCGATCCAACTTCCAGCCAGGCCCGCTGAACGGAATTAGTTGCGATCTGGCACCCAAACACTGCCGTATGCTTCACAGAGTCAACCGGGGCTTGAGTAATACTGGAACCAAGCATCGGTGCAAGCGCAATTAGCAGTTGAGCGAAAATTGCCCTATTACAAAAAACGGTTACATGTCTATATAACGACACATTGTATGTATAATGCACATATACCGAAAGTTTTACAACGACAAAATATAACAGTTTATTTTCTTTTTCCCCCAATAGATGTAACCCTTTACCCCACCCCACATACATTTTCATTATGTTTTTCTCTATAAAAATCTTGTTATAAAGACTGTATACCACAAAAACCATATTATTTCAATGCATTTTTAGACCAGGGTAAGGTTTGCCATCGTTCTAGTCATTTGCCCTACTGCAGAACATGTATTGAAAGAATATGCTTACATGCTTACTGCTCTAGGGTAATATTTGCCCTGGGATAATTAATGATGAAAAGTTCTGTAATATGGCCCGTAGAGCGATTGATTTTGCATTTCCGTAGTGCAATGCTGCATGAATGAAAGTGCGAGAGTACCTAGACAAAAATATCACTGCTGCGGTCCACTCCTCCTTCGCCACTCCCAGTTGCAGATGGATGGTAATAACTCACTCCCGGCAGGCAAGATAGCTCGTTAAGTTAATGTCTATGTGCAACCTCCAACCACAGGTTTGAATCCATGCAGCGCTCACTCAAACTTTCCTTTCGAGTGCCATGAAACGGAGTAAAACTAACAGCCATTATTACAGTGGCCCAAAGAAAGAATAATCATGAAAGCTATATATAAATGTAATATTATTTCAACTGTAAATGGGTGGTCTTGGGCAGCTGCAGAAAGAGAGTTATGATCATCCAGGCACTGGTGTAAACTCTAAGCATCACTCTCGTCATCAGCATCATCAACTTTATTCGGGTAATGTTATCCAATAAAGTAAGATAAGAAGTAGTACAGAAATGTACACATTACTATACACAAAATCGACATACAAGCACAACAATACAATATATACAAATTCTCCCAAAAGGCAGCATTGCAAAAATGCAAAAAGATTAAAATTCAAGAAATATTCATAAGACTTTCATTCCTTCGGAAGGTAGATTGTAATTAGGTCTTCCAGTTTTATGTTATTTATTTTTCTGGCATTTCCGTCTGTATTTCTCCATACTTATTTTTTGGTCTTTTTTTCTGTATTCATCCACATGTATTGTTTGCCATGTAAAAAGATAATTCGCAACCAGTATTTTTCAGCATTTCTTCTAATAAGAAAATGGATTTATCAAAGCACACATGCAGCCATATAGGAAAGAAATGTTAGCACCATTTATTTTCCATAACAACAAACGGTTGCTCATTTGACTGCTGCTGCCTTAAGATATATGCTGTCAGCAATTTGAAGAACTTTAATGCTATTTTTATACAACGTTTACACTCTCCATGCTGCCAATCTGCAATGGGATTGGAGTGCAATGTATGAGGGGCATCACAGAGTACCAGACAGAAAGACCTGTTTATCCGTTTTTTTACATTTTTATAAATAAATACAGACAGAAAGCAGATTGATTTCAGTCTGCATTCATGTGTAAAAAATCAGTAAAAACCGAAAACTGGAAGCCTTAATAGTAAATAAAACAGCAAAGTCCACGTCGCCAAAGGGCTGGCATCTGACAGTAAATACCACAAAGCCGGGCTACATTGTGCAATGGACAAGTTCTGCAGTAAAGGAATTCAAGTATTCCGACGAATATTCATAAAAACAGGGCAACAAAAAAATAAATGCATCAGGTCTTCAGCGCAATCGGCACAAAATGGACAGTTACCATCATTTCCTGGGGCACCATGAGATTTGGCAGTACCGATCTCAAATGAAGTCAATTAAATCTGGTTTTTGTGATCAAGACACATTCATAATTTTAAGAAGAGCACAACCGCTAATTAGATAAACTATGTGTTTTGATAAGATCAAGTGGGATGATTAGAGGGCTTCTTTTTTATAAGTTTACGTGATTTGGTACCACTTTATTGAATTCTGATCAATGCAACCATCTAAATCTTTTGACTTTAGGCAAATATAAGTAACAAGGTCTGGTCTGGTCATTCCGGTGTGATGAACAGATCCCACTCTGATGGATTCCACAGTTCATAGGCTTTAGGATTGTAATCTATAGGTTTATAATATGTTCTGTGATGTCCTTATGTACAGTGTTATATTGAATGGTTAATGCAGAGAGATCAGTTTGCATTTTCCATATTTTTTTTAAGGCAGCTCTGATGAAGAGTGGGTTAAGCAGAAACATGCAGAGTGATTTCTGAGACATCAACAGGAACTTTAGGGCAATGTAGCTAATAATGGGCAGGAGTAACGTTTAAATGTAATCTAGAAAATATTCAGTAACTGTTCATGACTGAATGAAATATTCTTGCAACATTGATCACTTTGAATGGGGCACCAGCCCGGTGTGTGTCATTTGACTTCCATGAAGGCATCACAGCAGCTGTTTTCCCTACAACCTTATTAGACCACAGGACAGATGATGATGGTCTGGTTGTACTGACATCCTAAGGTAGATTCCTGATTGACTGTCCAGGGAAATGCATTTTTAAGTCTATTAATGTTCTTCCCTCCTTGATGATGTCTTGGCATTGCTTGCCTATTGGAATGTTATTTTACACTTAGAGGACAAGGCCCATGTAGGAGGATGACCTGTTGAGATTTGAAAAAGTTATGAAATTTTTCATCTTTAATATTGGGGAAATCTTAAGTAGAACAGGTTATTTTAAGCATGTGTGGGAATAGAAGTGTGTTCAGAAATAAGAAGGGCAGAAGAACAATAGATACAAAATGTCTTCTTTGACTGTTTTACAAATCATACATGCTTGGCATCCGTGTGTTGCATCCATCCACTTTGCAGTAACACTCTTTAACCAGATAGAAATAAAACTTGCTCTACTAATTTTAAACATTAAAAGTCATGGTTAAATGCCAAATCTCATGTTGCAAAACAAGAGCTCTTGAGACTGCTAAAAGATATAACTTCTTGCAGAAGAGATATTCAGGTGAAAAGGTACTACTATAAACTGGCACTTTTTACAGGTGTAGAGAACTTAATATAATGGCATGGGAGGAGTTACATCCCGGCTAGATTAAATGATACGCACAGATTTTGGTAACGTACGTTTCAGGGTACGGTAAATTTGAGAAGTGAGAGTATAGAGACTAATGTTCCTGCCGAAGTGTGGAAATCAAATATTGGCTAACTGTATGAGGACAAGCAGGATTAGTACTGGTTTCGAGCTAGGAGATGGAGAACAAAAGGCTGGTGCATGCCCTCCAGAGTTACCATCGAGGAAACAACTGAGATAGATTTGCAAGCACTTAAAATAAGAGCCACACACCAAACTTGATACCCTTGGACGTTCAAGAACTCTTCCAGAAGGCTGGTCCCAGCTACTTTGCAATATTGTTAACCATATTGTAGAAGTCGGGAAATTTCCCAGTCTTCAAATATAGGCATTATTGTTACCTTTTTTTAGAAGAGCGATTGTATGTTCCCAAGTACATGACATCCAATTTTTATTCTAGATTGTTCTTTCAAAATGTATGGTAAAGTCATATAAAATAAACTTGGTGAATCAGTATCTTTGAATAATGTGCTATCTCCCATCCAAGTGGGTTGTGTTGGATGTGTGGCCAGTTCAGTTTATGTTTATGTTTGTGCTTGTAATGTGCCATAGCCCACAGGCATCAGGGCGCACATATAACAAAAGACAAGCGACTGACAACGCTAACAAACCATGTATACGGATGTGTAGTGCATGTACGAAATAAGCCAGAAAACATGGCGCCGATGCACGGCCATCTTGGATATTCACTTCCATTTACGGCAATGGAACAGTAATGAAAGCCTACAATTTCCTGGGCTTTGGTCTCAGCTAGTAAACATGTATTTCTGCTGAGAAGACAAGGTCACATATTTATGTCAGATGACCAAGCCGGGGAGAATAGTTATTGTATTGTCAGCCGATGGACAAGCTAGAGAGGAAGTTGGAGCACTCTGCAGGTGCAGTGATAAGGAGCAGTGGGAACAACGGCAAGGAGGTAAAATGGGTTTTTTCCACTTCTAACTGGAATATTCCACTCTGTTTATGCCTCATGATTATTGTCTGCTTTTCGGCTGAGGGCATCATGGTGTCCCATGAGGGGCAGGGATCGAAAGCAGCCCCATAAGAGACAAGGGTTTTTCCTCTTGGAATACAGAGTTAGAATTTGGCCCCCGGGTGATGCAGTCTCACTAAGAGGGAGGACGCTCCAATCCAGATCACTTTAGAACAATCCATCTCTTTGCCTACTTGCTGTGGGATTAATCAGTGTTGTAGTGGCCGAGATGAAGGTGTCTTCTGTGGCGATCATAACGGTGAAGCCTTTTTTCTTTGTTTATATATAACCGATTATATGTTTATATTTTCTTTCAGTATGTTATAATTGAATAAAGGGCCTGTAACGTGCCATCTTTAGTATAACTATAACTAATGTGTGATGTGTATTTCTTTGCCTATCTGAGTCCAATAACTAATTTTGCAAGGGTCAGAAGAACGTAAGTATGAGATCTCCACAGGTGACCACTATAAAGCAAAACAGGATGGAGCTAGAGGATGAGAGTAGGGACAAAGTTAGTCACTAAAGATAGAAGGATCTATTATTTGAATAAACGTGCCTTGAGCCTTTCCCGAAAGGTTTGTAGGTTCTTCTCTAAGCGCATTTCCACTGGGAGGTAGTTCCAGGCTAAAGTGGCCAGAACCGAAAAGGAACGACCTCTACCCCGGCTTCTTTTGATCCTTGGGCAGATGAGACAATGGGTGTTATGGAATCTAGTTGATCTCCCCAAAGATTGGGGGGGTAAGACAGTTTCTCAAGTAAGTAGGAGCATGCCTATGTAAGCAATGTTTGTGCCAGGGACAGGATCTTAAATTAAATCCTGTGATTGATTGGGAGCCAATGAAGTTCCCTCCTGGCCATAGTTATGTGTTCTCATCTTGACACACCTTTGATGATACGGACCGCGTCATTTTGGAAGACTTGGAGTTATTGTATACAGTTTTTACTCGCCCCCCCCTTCGCACTAGGCGATGAATCTCAATTTACTGACAGCCAAGTCTGTTTTCATAAAGAATGAACCCTTATATGTAGCTTACATGGCTTGGCTGCAGCCTTTGACTCAGTGGACAGGACCATATTATGGTCAACAATTAATGATTCAGGCATCCCGCCCACTTCACTCAAAATTATAACCTCCCTAAATGAGGCTAATAATGCTGCTGTATGTTTTAGCTGTCATGGGTCTACTACATACCCAATCCCAGTGAGCTGGGGAGTGCTTCAATGTTGTCTCATGGCTCCATGCCTGTTAAATAACTTGACTAATTGGGGATTCTAACAGAAATGGAGCTGATTCGCGGTGGGCTGGTGTTATAAACATCCTGATTTTTTCATAGGATGTGGACAGTGTCCCCTTGGCAAGATCCCCTTGCTCTTTTCAGGGGCTTTGGGATACCTATGCACATTATATGAAAGTACTGGGTCTTAAAGTGAATGTGGGGAGATTGGCTGCTATGCTGTGTTGTCTGTAGGCTTGGAGGTAAACTTCTTATGTTTTATATTGATAATGTGGCATTAACCAATGTTAAGTAATATGATTATTTAGGAATGCCTTTAATATCTATCTATCCAAACCTTAATCATTTACCTAATCAAGGTTGCTGAATACAACTCCACAAAGGAGGGCATATTTAGCTTTCCAGAAAAATGTATGGTCTATCCAGTTGACCATATTTTAAAAGTATACAATGCAAAGGGGAGGGTCATTGGCCTCTTTGGTGCGAGTGTGTGGGGAACTAATAATGGATCGATTTTACAATGGGTTGAAATACCTTTTGTAAGAAAAATGTCAAGAATTGGGCATTAATGCTTCAGAGGACATTTGCGATCACCCTTGTTGAATGTTTTTAGAATTCTATTTCAAATCAAAGCTCGGTACTAACCCAACACATTCTAAGGGCTGTTTGGCAAAGTGTTACAGTTGCGCATGTCCTGTGGGCGATATACATCAAAAAAAGAACTGTGGAAGTCAAACTTGGTATGTAACCAAGATTAAGTAAACCTACCTTTTCTCCTTATTAAAAGCTGCATCTGCAAGATATGCTCCTCATTGTTGGAGTGTAGAGTAGAAGAGAGGAAAAAACCCTTGAATAGATCATTACTGTGTTTCTGCTGCTCAGGGGGTAGGTGGGTACAATCATAGTGAACTTGGTGCCGCTATATGAACACTGGATAACTGTGACAAGTATTTCCTTTAATTAAATAGGGTTAAATGCCCCTATAGCAAATTGCAAGTGAAAACCCTTGGAGGATTCATTGTGTCCAATTTGTAAGGATCAAGTAGGGACCTTGATCAATTTCCTCTTTTTTGTCCCCTTTATAAAGTGCCTTGGTCCCTGTCCTGCAGTAGGAAGATTTGAGACAATTCCACTGGCTATTTTTTTTTTAGTGTGACGTCAGAACTGTTTGTTTGGCCCCTTACACAGATTGCAGAGTGGGCAAACAGTCCGAGCAAAAAAATATGCAAAACATGGAAATTCAATAGAAAACAATCTTTTTTGTTTACTTTGGTCCTGCTCTATAATTGGATTTTATTGTCTAAAGCTGTGGTTGACCAACTGACCTCGTCTCCAGATGTAGTATGGATTTTTTCGTATGTATTTTAATCAAATACTGCATTTGTTTGTTTGATCCAGTTTAAAGTATGTGTGTTTTATGCAATACACGTTAATGTTTCCAAAATAAAGTTGATTGACTGACTGAATGAACAGAATAGTTTGCTAAATCTTTTAATATGCGCTTTAGCTGAGAGGCCTTGTCGCCCTCAGTCTGTGTTAAGCTCAAAGAAACTTTTAAGGTGACAATAATAGATGGTTTCTAAAATTAAGGTGTATGTGATGCAGATGGTAAGGTCTACCAATCACTTCATGTCATCACATTTTATGCATAAAGGAGTATTTATTTATTTATTTATTTATTTATTTAGCCATTTGTAAAGCACACTTAGGAGGTACATACATGTTATCAAAAGTCGTTGCATTAGCATAGGTGATATACAGTCATACATAGTCATGCCCAGAGTGAGTATAGGATGAGGTAGCATGCAAGTTATACATTTGCGAACATTCGGTTATATTGGTGCGGTACACTATTCATAGACACTATGGGTAGGTAAAAAGCATTGCATGTTATGGTATAGAGTGTGCAGGTAAGGGTGTCCGCATGTATGGCAGGTGTGCTGTATCAGTTGTGAGGGCGGGTTAGATAAGTTGCTCTGAAGTGAATAGTCGGGTTTTCAGATTTCTGCGGACTGTCCAGAACGAGGATTCAGATCTTAGTGAAGTAGGTAGAGCATTCCAGTGTTATGAATCTCTGGTAACTGGAAAATGGCGTCCTTTCAAAATGACAGGCTTGTCTTATAGACCAAAGCCATACAAAGGCATTTGTAACGTAATGTGCAATGAATCATACCTTGATGGTCATGGCCGCCGCAGCATGCCGATATATAATCATAAGGCCCCTGGCAGACACTGAGATAATCACGGCAGAGAAGGTAGTGTTATAAGATGTGGAACATTAAGACCAATTCTGATTTTCAGGCCAGAGACCAACACATGTAGGGGTGTGGCGTGAAAGCAAAACGTGTTCTAAACTATCAACAACGTCCTCTTGAAAAATACCAGCTATTATATTAAAAGTCTAAAGCAAGATGTGTTTTGCTTCCTTTCTCTTCACCACAGATTTCCCAGGTCTGCCCTTGCGGCCGGGAGGTTAGCTCAGGAGCAATGCTCTAGTCTTGGAAACAAGACAACGCTTATACCGGGTCCCGTGCTCAGAGGCTGGAGACCGGAATGAAGCACAATATAAAAAACAATGCAATTTATTTAGGTTTTTTTGTGGTGCTGGACGACATTAGGATCAGCACACCAGCAGTGGTGCTGGACGTGGCCACTCGGAGCGAATGCTGGGACATTAGAAGGCGTAGGGGACAATGTGAGAAACCGGGCAGTCCTGCCTTGCAGCTGACAATGAGCAATGACTCAGTCAGAAAAGCAGGCAATAAGGTTGGCTGAAGGGCCATCGACAAGGTGAGTGGCTCCCTATTTGCCTATCAAATCCCTTCACTTAACTTCTGGAATGTGAAGCTCATACACCAATCGATGGGAATGTATCTGAAATGGAGCCACCCTTGCACACTATCAGGCTTGAAGTTTAGTCCGAACTCTGACAGTCATCATGCTGCGATCCCAAACCATGGGTCCCACTCTGCAACTAATCCCTATGCCACCCCACCACCAGCCAGCCCATTCCTAAGGACAAGGCATACTGCAATATATTGAGGCCATCATTGTTCCAACCATGGTTCTTCTTTTCCGTTGCTTTAAAAGGCAGAGATGCTTCCTCCGAGTGTGGTCAAACTGCCCAATGGTCTGGGTCCATTCTTTGGAGTGCTGTTTAAAAAGGGAATTTAAATCGATACACGCCATTTTGTATAAGAATGGGCTATTTTTAGAACGATTTAAAGAAGTCGGTGTATCTGATCCTCTCGTTCTCCTCCAGTCTTCCTCTGCTGATGGAAGAATGAATGGGGACTAGAGGCTCCTAACGAAAGAAGGTGGGGAGTGTATCACCTATTGCGTAATGTAGCGGAATGGCAACAGCAAAGCTGAAAGACAGATAGCACATGTAATGGGGGTCTGCTTAGTCCTCATCCTAGTGGAAAGGACATTCTGTGAAATATCAGCAAATGTTCTAGTGACTTAAAAATCAGATGGATGAAATAAAGGCCACAAGGACAGCTCGGGGGCAAACCGTTTGTCTTGGAAGCAAGACAACGCAGAGCAACACAGGTCCGAATCCCAGGTCCGAATCCCAGTCCCGTGCTTAGAGACTGGTCTCCAGTATCAGGTGCGTAATAAAAGATTAAATATTTGAACTGTGTTGGACTCCAGAGAAGAAACACAAACTATGCCTTTTAGGCACAAACACCTGAAAAGGGGGTCATTTCACACATGTGTTGGTCATGCAGCAGAATCAAGTTGTTCTACATTTCCCCCCTCTCTCTATTAACCTACCCACCCCCTTTAAGATTCACTGAGGGCCTGGAGAACATGCAAACCATGCAAATGGCAGCAGTGAATTGATCAAATGTTGGTGCTTCTTGGAATTTAGAGGCTCATTTAAGGTTTGGCTGAAAGTCGGTGATAATTCCATTGGATTACCTCCAAAATCAGATACCATTACTGCCACTTGGTCCTGTGGGTCTACCACGGGATTACAAGTGGTGGTAGGGTGGCGTTAGTTGCCATTTATGAATTATAGGACCCCATTGGGAGGTTTTAGAGGAATGACCAGCAGGGGAATTACCAAGTGATATTTCACCGATTTGCAGAGGAAAAGTTGATGCTGGTGGTAAATCTGCCACTTTTCCTCCAAAAATCAGCAGAATTGCCACTTGGTAATTCTGCCTAAAATTCTCTCACCAAAAGTGGCAGTAACTTAACTATCACCACACCCTTCATTCCCCTGATCCCTCCCTTCCTCACCACTAACATTGTACTAGTCTCCAACCCCCCAACCCATCTAACCAGATACACACTCACAAACAAACAAACAAACAAACATACATACTTAATCCTGACACCCATGTATTCCCTCTTCGGGCCCCAAACAACCCAACCAAACCCAACCTTACCCCCCACCCTGACACACACACACACACATACAGACAATCAGGCAAAAGTATTTACTTTGAATGCATTTATTACTCCAGGTAGTATTCGCCCTGGGCCTGGTTCTTTGCGTAGTGCAAAATACATTGGATGAGTATGTTCTTTGCAACAGGGCACTGCGGTACAATGTTTCCATAACACTGCTCTAGATTTCAAAACTAGGACATGGAGTTACCCCCGGGTTTTCCTAGCTCAGTAGCTCCATCGGAATGCAAGTCTACTTCTATAGAACAGCGTTGCCCCTTCTATGGGATGGGTGATGCTGGTTCAGGACAGTCTGCTCTTGAAGCTACCTGCGGATATCACTTACACCCTCTTCTCTTTACCGAGGCTGAGTAAGAGCATCCACTGCTTTTGCCTTTTGTTTCCCTGACCATGGATGGAACGCCATGTTTTTTCAGAGAAGTTGGACTTACACTGAGAGGGTTCACGGTAAGGGAAAATCAAATAATCCAACTTCTTAACCCAAAAGCTCTGGGGTCTGCAACCTGCAGCTCTCCATAAATTATGGACTACGATTCCCATTATTCCTGATCTTTCAATATGCTAGTATAGGCTTATGAGAATTGTAGTCCTAAACATCTGGAGAGTGCACACCTCTACGATAGCCTCATTCACAACTGTCCTAACTGTTGGAGAACTTTGGTGCAACTGTCTTTAATCCGTCTGTTCTACTAACATTGAAAAAGTACCTTTTATTATTATCATACGCTTATACAAGGCATTTCATTGATACAATGTCTTTCAGGAAATTAATATGAACAAAAAAAGTATTTGATATACGACTAAAACGTGTATTGTATAATCTTACTGTTGTGTATTGGCTTCTGGTCATATGGTATCATTGTCAATGCCCAAATGCGTCATCGAGACGACGGAAAGTCTATGCCCGAAAACTACCTTGAAAATAATATTTGCAATAAGGAAGGTTCCGCAGGCTGCAAGGTAAGTAGATTATGTTATATTGCTTGCTTAGTTACATGAATGGTCCAGATAGCTGGAGCTGGACTGTGGGATTTTTAGACCCATTCAAATGTGCCCCACTGCATCACTTTACAAATGGTGAAAGAAACAGCACAAAATGGATGCGCTAACTCCTGTGCGCACCAAAATCTTGAAACTGCATTGGGGTCACCACCAGACAAGGCTGTACACCATCCACACACAATCAGGGGGGGGGGTGAAAAACAGAATTCGCACTGCAGGAGCATGCCAGTGGGCATTCCCAATGACCAGGATCATCCAGTGTGGCTCAGAGGAACTGGGCCTCATTGACTGACAGTTATATAAAATGTATCTTTGAAAAAGGAGTCCCAAGAACCCTTGTTTTCATGTTCCAAGGGTAAAATACGTCTAAAATGGCAACAAGTAACAAAACCAGCTGTGCAGAGAGAGAAACTCTAAACATAGGCAGGATGCATGTATCCAGACTGCTAACAATCCAAGCACTCAAGGGAAGACCTAATGCTGAATAAACAGTGTATGTGCTGCAGAGGAACATCTGATTTAAAGAACTCAGTTTAATGTGCTTTTTCAGGAATGAAGTGTAAAATCGCCTGTTTTTGAAGCATGTTTTTGTTTAAAGGTTTAACTCTTTGAGAAATGTCAAAGGATTGCTAATGTCAAAATCAACCTCTAAACTGTATTCATTTTATATGTTTAAATGAAAGATAGGTGAAACTTAAAGTTAAGCCCAATCTTGAGTTAATTAACTATTTAAAAATAAATCTGCCCTGACAGCCTTAGCCTGGGAAAGGTTGACACTTCACTGCTGGCAGGAAGGCCTAATTGCTGCTGGGAGGCCTTGCATACTCATAAAAAATACCTCATTAGACATTTGTATTTTTCCCCAGAAGACAAAGGCAGGATGCTCTACAATCCAGGAGGAGGCTTCTTATTGAACTTTAAAGGACTGGCCATTTGCTCACACTTGGGAAGCAAGAAAAAAAACGGACCTGTGATTTTGGAGTTAATTTGCATATATTGCAACAGAACCTCATGACATTTAACTTGGCTGCAAGAATAAGTAAACAAGTGAAAAGTACATGAATACAAATTTGAACTTATTCTAGCCATTTGAAGACTTTGTAGGATTTCTTACTGCGTTAGGAACAAAAGTTATGTAAAAGGACTAATTGCGCAGAAACCATTAATGCTGCAAATCTAATAGGTACCCATGTTCTAGGGGTGATTGCAGATATATGTACTGAATTAGGCATTGTTAGGCCAAAAGTTTATGATTAAAAATTGCAAAATTCAACAGAATGACAACACCAGGTCCCACCGAATGGGGAGTTGGATGTAAATGTAACCCACAAAATACGTAACGTATGTGTCCGATTTTATTAGATGGCATAATTATATAAATATGTATTTGTGGGAAAGTTAAATTTGGGTCCAAATAACTGTGGGAGGTTCCCAAGTCACATCATAAAATATGACAACCCTTTCTGTCATCCAACCAGCAAAAAGCAAGGTGGGAACTGTGCCTTTGACCAATCATATCCTGGTGGGTGTGGGTTGTAAGTCTGCCCCTACCATAAACTTAGTGATGTCATTTGGCAGGATAAATAGGGGAATCTCACAACACACACACACACACTGATTCCTGACTCCATCCTAATTTCCGCGTGGTGCTCTGTTCCGGAATTCTTCATCTTGCTACTGATTCCAGATTTCTTTACCAAGCCAAGGCCTCAGCATTTGCTGAACTCTTTTTCAGCTAGGCCCAAATCCTGAAACCATCCCTAAACTTAAGGGAAATAATTCTGATCCAGTCTGTCTTGCTACCAATAATGCTTGCCTGCTGAAACTCGGCATCCCACTGATCTACAGTGTCCAGCAACCAGAAGGGCCAATACAATCCAGTCCAGTTTGTGGTGCCAGTCCGTTGACCAGAACCGCCCAGCTGACCTATTAAACCAGAAGTGCCCTGCTGTCCGTAAACCCAATCCGGATGACCAGAACCCTTGACGGTCCAATCTTAAATTACAGTGTACTGTAAGTATCAATAGGAATCATAGTAAACCATAGTATATTTGCCTTACCTTGTCCTATCCCCATCTCTCAACCATCCCATCTTTAACTTAAGAACCTGTCAGAACTTGTCAGAACCATTCTTGCAACTCTGTCCGTAATTCTTAGTGTTAGCGCTGATTATCTTCCTTTTGTTTTATTAGACCATAAGGCATTAGTGATTTGGATTAAATAAAGCAATTCCCATAAAGAAATCGGGATGTCCACCACGTGAAGGGTTACAGTGGCCAAGTAACTGTGAAGATTGGTGAGTGCCATTCTTCTTTTTCTTAGCCATTAATCTAGTTTAAGTACAGTCAACCTGTCATCGTAAAACCAAATTTCTGCTTTTCTCTGTTCCATTTTTAATAAAAATGCCTCTCATTCAAACCTGCATAACTTCCTCAATTGTATAGCTAGAGACTTAATTTCAACTCTGATTGAAATCTAAGACCCTTAGCTACATCCCTACCCACATCCCAAATCAGTGTCTTTGACCCGTTTTTCTTAAAAATCGAATAGGGAAAATTAGGCGAGAATTCGCATCTTTGCAAAAGTTTTACACATGTGATTTCAAATTCAAAGAATTTCCAAACTTCCATTCGGATCCAAAGTGTGTACAGTTGCTCATATCATAGCTATGTTTGTTAGGCTCTTTTTCATGTTGCTCACATATAGATTTATATTAATGTAAGGATTTTTGCACACTTTTCATTGTTTTGCTCAGCCATTTTCAAATGTCGTTTTAAAAGTGTAAAATTTCCAAAACGTTTTTCTCTCTTGTTTGGGGAGGGAAGATTGCAATCAAATCTTGTACACTGTTCTATATTCCTGCATACTTACATCTGTGCAGAATTGCTTTTTTTGTGAGTGGAGAAATTTGCAGGGGGAAATATTAACTTAAGTATTATCTTTTCAACAAGCCAAAACTGTTCTTTTCCCTGTGTTTTATATTATGTGTTGTTATAAGTGAATTCAACAGCCTTACCTACTTTCAGATTTGTATTGTCACCACATTGGTGATTGCTGCCCCATATATATTAAAACGTATGTTTGATTTGAATTTTAAATAAATAAATAAATCTTACCTTTACCAAACAGCCAGATTCCTGGTCCATTGTGACTTGGGGTATTTTGAGAAGGGGTGTGATATGAGTGGTATATCACTCAGAATATTGAACATATAGACACAATAAATAAGTATTTCATTTGTGAATTTCATGCTAGGCTGAGACCCGGGTGTATTGCCTGATTGAAATCCTTAACAGGACCCACCAGTGCTCACCACCTAGGCTCCATCCTTCCAAATGACCTGCGTCGAACACTGGGGTCAGCACTAAAATAAACATCCATTGCACTAGTGACATCACACATGCCCACATCTCTCAGAAGAGACAAGAATGCACATACAACACAGATCCTCTCTTTACGAAGCACTTACACGCATACAACAATCTTGAACAAGTGCTGAAGATGTCACATAATGATATGATTTCATTCCAGGACCCCACTAAATGCAGCACATTGCACGTTACAATGGAGAACGTCACACGGTGCAGCTCCTGCTTCCCTCATGTCACAATAACACACGGCTGAGGCGACTATACTTAGGAAAACAGAAAGGGCCAAATCGGAGACCCAATGATATGATATGATAGTTTATTTATAACGCCCTTAATACCCAGAGGTTTCTAAGCGCTGACCCAGGGATCGAACCTGTGTTGCTCTGCATCGTCTTGTTTCCAAGGCGAACACGTTGCCGCTGAGCTATCCTCCCCTCATGTGTCTTGTCACTTTGCAGGTGTTCAGGACTGCTGCAATGCATGTGGACCTTGAACATTTATACAATAGTTACGTCAGAACCTGACAAAACTGAAGGACTGTGGAATACAAAATGGAGTCTACGTTTTCCCACAGCAGTGATTTTTATTTAAAATGGAGTGTCCGGATTTGAGTGTCAGACAGCTGATTCTACGACTTTGCACCAATCAGCTACAGTTCCTTTCTATCACGAGCCCCAGACAAGGGTTACTAGCCCAAAACAGAAGTTGCAGAATTTGTAAATTGCCCTGTGATGACCAGAAGCATACAACTTGGGCATGTCTACACGTGCATTTTGGGGGTTTTGTGGGAGAGTAGGAAGAAATTAAGAGTGAACATTTCAGGTTGTATTGTCTGAATTCGAACCTGTTACGTCTACAGATTGCTTTATATCGTGTGCGGGTCACAGCGGAGAGGTTTTTGAATTCTAACTCTTGATAAATGTTAAAAGTCCATGTGAGCTAAGCACATTAAATTAAATAGAAATTCTTTTTTTATCCATTTTTATACTCACCACATTGCGAAAGGGAGCATATCTACATATCATGCATTTTTCCAGCCTTAGAAGTGCTAAGTAAATAATCACCTAATTCATTTACTGGTCTGGAAAAGACAGCTTTCTTTTTAGTAAAATGCAAGGCGCAGACTCCCCTAGAAACCTAAATGGTACATGCCGTGGAGATTTTCCCAGATGCACGACTTATAGGGCCGTTACTAGGGTGACCAGATTTTAAAAGTAAAAAACTGGGACAGGGCAACTAACAGAAAAGTAGGACTAACTCTTAAAAGTGTCTGTCAAGGCACTACACTTCAGTAGCATTCGGGTGGAGAAGGGGCTTTAAGTGTTACTGTTCAAATAAACACATATTATAATTAATATAGCACAAACTAACATTATCTTAAAGTGTAAAATGCAGCATTTCTTCTGTGCGGGAGTGTGCATTCCTGCCTGCCAAAAAACGGGACCACCGCAGTTTCCAATGGAAACATAATCTTGAGAAAGGGGAACAACTGACCACTGAATTCCGAGACAGTCCCGGCAAAACCGGGACATCTGGTCACCTTAGCCGTTGCGCCTCCAGCAGTCCCCTGTCAAGCACAGTGCTGGCCCTGAAAAGCAAAAGCAAGCCTACCCAGAGCCGAATCCTTGCCTCGCCTCATCGGAAGGACAGACATTGTCCTTAACAGAACTCCCGCCAAAACACGCTTCCTTGTTTATGGTCGGATTCCCTCACCGCTAGGCAACACAACCTCAGTTTACATATGTCTTTCTCTGGTAGATATCCAGTTCCAAAGTTTTCAAACGATTTGACACTTTTGGCCATGAGCGCGGGTTCATAGTCCCGCCTCGATCCTACAAATGTATAAGTAGAACTCCTCTTGATAAAGCCCATATGCAGACGGCGACAGATGTATATCCATGTATATCCGATCTTTGTGCTGCCAAAGCAGGACAACCCATGCAAACAAAATGCAAAGGAGGGAGTGAAGGTTATAGGTTAAAGGATCAAATTAAAAAGGATCGAATGACAAAAGGTTCAAGTCAAAAGGACCGAAAAAAAGGGTTGAATTATTTATTTATTTATTTATTGTGGGGTCCCTCCCCGCCCCCCAAAACCCTGTTTTTGGTGTAAAAACCACTTTTTTTACCTATACGGAAGCCAAAAAAAAACTTTACTTTTTAAAAAAGGCATTCCACCTTTTTGTTTTCGGTCCTTTTGAATCTAACATTTTGTCATTCGATCCTTTTCATTCGATCGTTTGACTGGACACGGGGAGTGAATCATGGCTCTGATTAGTATTATTTGGCATAGATCACTGGCTATAGGAGTATACCTAGAGATGTGTGTTTGTATGTATACACACACACACACAAACAGGGATGTGTATGCTTGTATCGGTGCATGTATCTGCATGCCTGCACTTGGGACTGTTTCTGTATCCCTACAGTCCCACCACCGGCACATGACACCTGATGCCTGCACTTACCCTTTTACCCTTGCACTTGCCACCTGCTGGCCGTACTTTTCTATTGTTATTTATTCTATTATCCAATGTACTGCACTGTCCCCTCCCTCTCCCCCCTGCACTCTCTCCCCTCCCACTCCCCCTACCATGCACTTGCGCGATCTGAATGACACCTGGCCTAGTAGGATCTTTGTCTGTCATCCCTCTGTTCCCCTCCCTTGCCTCATCGCGCCTTGAAGCACTTGTCTATAGGCGTGTGATAAATGCCGCATCATATCATATCACAGTGCTCACCCCCACTGGTAATTATGACATGAATACTCCTATCCATGAGAACTACCTTGAATAAGAGAATGTAGCCACCCATGCATATAATAGCCTGCACGTTTTGCGGCGTGCGCTACATAAAAAGGCACACATAAACACATGAAAACACGCATGCACAATAAAAACAAAAATACAGATTAGGAATTCTTTCACAAGATTTCCCACACTTTATTTTGCATAAGAAGACAAAACACCTAGAAACAGGCCCACACCCAGTAAGCAGGCCTTTCGGAACTGCACACGCTAACACAACGCAAAGCTATACAGCATTCTTCCTTCCTTTTAACTTGTCTACCTCACCCACCTACTTTTCATATCCTCCAGGGCATCTGAGAAGCCATGCTAATGGCACTAGTGTGTAGTATATATCCCAGTAGCATAACATTCACAGGACACAATTTAGCAATTCAGCTAATAGAACAAATGACGCAGCAGGCCTCGCCGAAATCAAAATCCCGTGAGCTGAAATGGTGGAGGAGCGACACAGATTCGAGAGAGACTGCTGGGTGGGGCTGGGGGGGACTCAGAACTTTGTTAAGTAGAGGCGAGGAACAGAGAGAAGGGCCAAGCAGGGTCTACAGAAGACAAGAGTAGCGATCCAAGTTTCAGTAGCGTGGAAAGCAAGGTGAGGGCGGATTCAGTGAATATTAACGGGGTTATGGCTGGGGGCAGTGGAGGTAGAGGTGATGAATAGATGGAGGCAGGGAACACCCTGGCCCACTGCATGTGAGTGCCTGGTTGCATATCTTGGGGGAAAGGAATAAAGAGATCAGAGGGAAAAGAGATGGGACAGGTGGGAGGAAGAGAGGACCAAGAATAGACTCTTGAAGAATCCCCAATGAAAGACGGTGGTAGAGGGTGTATCTTCAGTGGTGCAACACAGTTGAGCAGATCATTCCTTAGTCCATCCCCCACGCCCTCTGAAATGTTGGGCTATTAAATGACGCCTGTGCTTCCCTGTTAACAAAGTCCCTGCAATTACTAACACAAAGCATTTCATGGTTAGCGCTCGCATACGTATACATACGTATTTAGGCAATTGAAATCATGACGGGTTAGTACTTGCACATCAGGGGATTGATTAAAATGGTAGAGGGCAAAAGGAGAAAGAGCAGTTCTTAAGTGTGTGGTTTCAGATGTGAAGGAGAGAGTTAACTGCTTGGACCATTGAAGCTGCACTAGAATATTCTCATTGGAACGTGTAAAGAAGTTAGATGCCCCTACACAAATACTCTCTCCCCCTCAGTCTCTGAAGTTAGCGCGTCTCCCAAAATTTGAAGGGTTAGCTCCCCAACTCCCAAAATGTTAGCCTAGGTGTACCCCTGGATATCATGGTTCCATTAAATGGAGCCCTGTTCCATGGGCTATAACAGGGGTAATGGCCTGGCAGCCCAAGCAAAGAGAGGGCCTTTAACGGGGGCTCTGGGATGTTACCCCTGGTGTAGCATGTGGAGCGGTTACATTACGCCGTTTGCCTGTCCCATGAGCTGAGAAGGGCCTAATTTTAAATATTTTCCTTTTATGAACGGGTCGACTTGCAGCATCCCATTCACGGAAATAAAATCCTTTACCAAGAGGTCCACCATGGATTGGGAAAGAGGGGTCCGTCTTCCATTTCCATGACGGCCGAAAGAGCAGAGCGGAGAGAAAGCAGCAGCTGCAAAGAGGTAAGTGGGGATGTGAAAAAAGGGTCTAGCAGGAGGAGATGGCGGGTGGGGGAACCGGTCATCAGGCGGCTTGGAACACGGGCTAGATCTGCAGATTCAGTCTGTGTGTCCAGCCTCCTGATTGGCTGGTTCCCCCCGCAGAGTTCTAATGATAAACCTGTATGGACGTGTTAGCCAAACCAGCTTTTGCCAAGGAAAGCAAGTATGGAAGAATATGTGGGGCTCTGACCCTTAGAGGGGTAATCTTCTGTGACCGGCACCACATAGAAAAACGCTTCCACTTATGGCCGTAGCACTTCAGTATGAACGATGCCCTGGCTTTGACGAGAACCTCCCTGCAGTCCGCTGGCAGCACATAACCTACAAGCTCTAAGGCTGCAGAACCATTCATTCAGGTTCAGAGATCCTGGGTAGTGATGAAAGATTGTGCCTCTCTCTCTGGTGAGCAGATCCGGAGGTACAGGCAACTTGACTGGAGGTGACAATGACAGGCTGAGTAGCTCCAGATACCAAATATGCCTCTGTCACGCCAGGGCGATGAGTATCCTCTTCCATCGACACTGTCTGAGTGTGTTGATCACACATAGCAGGAGACGTAACGGGGGAAAGGTGTAAAGAAACAGACCTTCCCACAGGAAGTAGAACGCGTTCCCCATGCTCTTCCGTTGGTGGAATCTGCTGGCAAACGTCTGGCATTTTGAGTTTGCCACTGTGGAAAATAGATCGATCGGAGGTCTGCCCCATTTTATGAACAGGCAGTCTACCTGATCCTGACGAAGTTCGCACTCGTGGCAAGGGCGCAGTTTCCTGCTGAGGGAGTCGGCAATGGTGTTCTCGACATCTGCCAGTTGGAATGGGATGAGGAACATCCCCTGTCTGAAGGCCCAATGCCACAAGCCCCGAGCTTCCTTGGAGAGCGCTGGGGATCGAGTGCCCCCATGCTTCCTGATGTAGAACATGGTGGTGGTGTTGTCCCTAAAGATCCTCACTACCTTCCCTCTCAGAGACAGTAGGAAAGACTTGAGGGCCCAGTGCACTGCCCATAGCTCCAACGTGTTGATATGCAGATCCTCTCCTCCAGAAGCCAAAGACCATTAGGCGTGTAGTCGTCCCTTGTGAGCTCCCCAACAGTCCAGTGAGGTGTCCTTGGTGACCTGCTCCTGGTATGGCGGGATTTGAAATTACGACCCCTGGGCGATATGGGAGCATACCCCCACCACTCTATCGCCTGTCCAAACTCATCATTGAGGGGGATCTTATCTTCAAAACTCTCGAACACTTGTATCCAACGTGCATCCAAGAATTCTTGCAGGGGTCGCATTTGCAATCTGCAGAGACGGACAAGGTAGATGCAGGATGACATCACGCCCAGCAACGACTTGATGGCCTGAACCATGGCCGTCTTCGCTGACGACAGTCGCTGCCCCTTCCCTTGAATGGCTGCTAACCTCTTCTCTGAGGAGGATGCCAGGCAAGTCACTGTGTTGAGTCTGGTGCTTGGGAACAGAGTGTTCTGCGATGGTGTTAAGCAGGACTTTGAATAGTTTATGCAGGACCCCAGCTCTGTCAACAGCTAGATGGTCTCCTTCGTGTGCTCGTTGGTCAGCTCCCGGGTGTGGGCACCTATCAGCCAATCGTCCAGGTACGGGTATACGTGTATGCCCTGCAGACGCAGGTGGGTCGCTACCGGGGCCAGGCATTTTGTGAACACCCTTGGGCCCGACTTTAAGACACACAATAGGGCCTTGAACTGGTAGTGTTAGCATTGTACCACGGACTGTAGGAACTTCCGATGTTTCCTGTGGATGGGACATGGAAGTGTGCATTCTCTTGGTCCAATGACGTCAAGAAATCCCCTTCCTTCAGTTGGTTAAGCATGTGTTGCAACATGACCATCCTGAATTTTTGGGACTTCAGGTACTTGTTCAGGCGGCCTAGGTCTAGTATGTGTCTCCAACCCATTGTCTCCTTTGTGACCAGAAAGTATCTGGAATAGACTCCAGAGCCCCAGAGTTGTTGGGGAACGAGTTCTATCGCTCCTTTCCGTAACATAGCTTGCACTTCTTCTAGGATTTGCTGCTCCGGAGGGGGAACCAGTGGAATATGAGGACACTATATTGGAACTCCAAGGTGTCTGCCTGGGCAAGAGCTTCCAGCACCCATCTCTCAGTGATGATCTTCTTCCACTTGCTGATGAACCTCATCAACCGGCCTCCCGAGTGGAGGCCCGACATCTTGGGCGGTTCCGGCTTGCTTGGGCACTGGCACCCTGCCCTGTGGACGACAGTGATGTTGACCCTCGCTACCGTAGGCCTGGGAGTGATCCCTGTAGCCTTCCTGCGTGGAGGATCGGGGAGGTTTCCTGTATGATGTGGAGTATCCCTTGGATGATCTGTTTGATTATACTCTGGAGGAGTAAAAAGATGATGAGCAATGCTGCTGCAGAGTGCCAAGGGAACCTGCTGTCTCAGTGTCCATCTTTATGGCTTGAAGGGATTCGCCGACCGCCTTTCCGAAAGGATATTCGCTGTCGAAAGGCATGTCCAGCACCTCTGCATGAACATCCTGTTGAAAGTTAGTGGCCTTCAACCATCGCTGGCGATGAAGGAAAACACTGTTTCCCATTTGTCAGAAGCTTGTGTCTGCAATGTCCACTGCCACCGTAATGGCATGGTCCAACGTCACCTGGAAGAGGGCGAGAGTCTCGGTTTTCTTGTCATCGGGAAGGAATTCCAGGATAGGGCCCAGCTTGTACCGGAGATACTGGACGTCTAGATGACTCTCTTACCCATGGCGTCCATCTTCTTCCACTCGTCGCCCGGGGGGACTGATGGTGTGGAGGCCGGGTTGCCATTACATTTTCTTGTGGTGGCTGACACTATCAAGTCCGGCTATGGTTGTGCCCTCAAGCATATGGGTGTGGAGTCCGGCACCCTGTGTTTCTTCTCCAACCTGTCTCGTTTGGGTGGAGCCGTGCATGAGTTTTTTATGAGGGCCAGGCCCTCCTTCCAAATGTCATCCAAAAAGGGTACTGACATGATTGTCTTCCTCTTGGACTCTTGTTGCTGGTATAGGAAGCCCTCCTTTTTGGCTTCCTCAGGCACCATCTGGAATAGCTTGGAGGCCCTGGAGATCATCGAGTGGAATGATCCCACCTCGCCTGCTGGAGAGCCTCTATAAGGGGCGCCAGGTGCAGTGATGATTTGTCTGCCGGGACGAAGTCTGCATCTTCGTCTGTTCCCGTGGCCGTGTCTGTACCAGTGTCCGTGTGTGTATCCGGGTCCTCTGGTGGAGTCGGGTTCCAACATGGGGAAGGAGGCTGATGCAGTGGCGTTGGGTGACGCTTCATCTTCTTACGTGGAGGCTGGTCAGGGGCCTGTGGTACAACAGGTGCTGGTGTTGGAGGCAACCGTTGCTGGATCTCTGTCACTAGGCTGCGGAGAGTTGACAGGATGTCCAGGGATATGTCCCTTGGCTGTGGAGGGAATGATGGAGTGCTAGGCCCTGCGCCACCATCCTCCTCATGGACTGTATGGACGGATGCTTGGACGTCATTGTCCGTTGAGTAGATGGATAGGACCTCCTTGCCCCTCCCCCCTTTTTCCCTCCTGAGGGCTGTGTACTGTGATGTGAACCAGTGCTTTTCCCTCCCCAGGAGTGCCTGCAGCCTTCGCTGCTGCCTCGGTGGCCATGTCGTGCCTGGGAGGCAGGGATACTCTCTGCACTGTACAGACCACCCTCACCAGGCTGGTACCACCCGCAATAGCGGGTGGTACCGACCTGGCGAGGATGTCCACGAAGCGGTCGACAGTGTCTTTACTGCACCTGGTGAACCTGCTGTGAGGTCTTCTTCTCTTCCTCTAGCCTTTGTTTCTCTGATTTCTCCCATAACTTGGCCTGGCTGGAGGACTTCCTCTTTGATGAGCAACTCAATGGCATCCTGGCTAAGGAGGTGGATGGCGATCGTGGTCTATCTGACCTGGGACCCGCATCAGTGTTTAACCGGCGGAATCGGCCTTGCGGTTCTTGGCTTTGTCTTGGACCTCCATGGATGGGGCATCCCCAAAGGACTTCGGCCTCCACCGAGGTAGTCCGCTCCTTGGACCGACCGGTCATGGGTTAGGCATGACTCTGCTTGGAGGAGGGGTCAGGGCCTTTCTTGACTTGAGCCATGCCGCCAGCCTGCTATACCTGTCTTTCTTCATTTTCTACGAGAAACCCAGCCATATCTTGCACCCATCCTCATTGTGGTCTGGGTGCAGGCAGTACAGACACTTTTGATGTTTCTCCTCCACAAAGACGTTTGTTAGCCTGCATTGAGCGCATGTCCTGAAAACGGTCCTTCCCTCCTTGTTCTCCTACATCATGGTCGGAGGGCACTGAGTAGGCCAATTAGGCCTTCCAGAAATTTCGACGGACAATCGCCCACGAGGTGCATGCAACTTCACCATCAACGGATCCCTGTTGCCGACCGATGAAGATAGGATTACAGGAACGAAAATAGAACTTTCCTGTGGAATAATATGGAAAATAATTAGAGAGCAATTCGAGGACTCCCAACACTGAAGCGTGCAGTACAAATCTGAAGATGGCTGCCCGAGGCGGGGCTTAGGGAGTGGTCTGTCAGTGGATGGGGGCAGTATGATCCAGAGGACAGCGATAGGTTTAGAGGAGAAATACAGTTTTAAAGTGAAAGTGAAACAGTTTTTTCGTTTACCACGGATTCCCAGCCTGACGGCAGGGAATATTCATGAACAGGTGAATCCATGCCAGACCCCAATGCTGGAAAAGTACAAACTTGCATTTGCATGTACAGTTTTTCAAGTAACTAGGTAAAGGTTAATATAAAATGTTACATCTTGTCACGCCCAAGTACAGGCTCATCTGTCATAATACTGCTATCATGTGTCCAGAACAGCCTAATGTACTGGCATCTTAATCCACAAGCGGCATCATGTAATAAGTCTTCACTGTTTCAACTTCTGCACTGCCTCTCAATGACAGTGATCAGAGATTGTGTCCTTCTGCCGCAATGAGGACTTCCTCTACTTCATGAAGGCCCTCAAAGTCTGGTTAATCCCTCCAGCATCCTGACAAACCTTCCCCATGTCAAGCTTGCCTTCATGACACTTAGGCCTTGGCACTGTCAGTGCCTCCCCAGTATATTCTCCAGAGCAAGGTAGATTATCATTTCAGAGCAGACCGGACAATCAGATTACACTACTACACAAAAAGCAACGCTCTAACTGAGGCTCAAGGTATGCAGTTACGAATGCCTATGGAGAATGCCAGCCGCACGCACGGCCACCCAACCGCACACATTTGCCTCCATACACCAGACTAAAACACAAAGCGCAACATCTCTGCCATTAGAAAGTTCTATGTCTTATTTTGACAGGAATTCTGGCAAAGTATTTTACCTCGCCGGAATTCTGCTAAAAAAAATCATTTTTTTTCAATTAAAATCGGGGAAAGGGGATCCCCCAAACCCCTTCCCCCTTTCCCTATCCTAGTCCTCATACCCCAAACCCCTCCCACCACTTTTAAACCCCTTACCCCATCCCCCTTCCTTTTTCAATGAGTTTTGTCAGCAGAATTCCGGCAAAGTAAAATACTTCGGCAGAATTCCTCTCAGCAAAACGATGGGATACCCATTAGAATCCAGCTACGTCCTACAACAATCAATCGGTCTTGCTGGACACAACGAGTCTCTCATACTTGTTCACTCTCCTGACCACCTCTCGGCACTAATCCACATGCTTGACCATCATGGGTAGCATACTGGGAAAACGGCCATCCCACCCAATTCCCTATTTTGGCCAAATGCACATACCTTGGACTTCGGTCCCCCGAGGGCGTTCTCCCCACAAGCACATTGGGATAAAGGCACTATGTAAATGACAAACTACTACTACTTCTACGAATTAAACAATTTCTGGATAGCCAGTTTTCCACATGTAATAAGTAATTATTCAGTCCTCATAGCATGTTGCACGATATTAGGCACCTCAAAGATATTTCACCACAGTTTCTTTAATGCTTATCTCCTTCCACAAAGCCCTTGATAATCATGAATGCCATTTTCAACTACCCTGATCCCCATCATACTTTTTTGCTCTCCTCATCACCTGTTAATGTCAGTGAGATCAGCACCCATCTGTGTGCACTAAACTAAGTGAGATGACCCTTAATCCAGATAAAACCAAGACGCTCGCTTTTCATCCTCAGCCACACATACGAAATTCATCTCACTAGTCCTCATGCATAGGCGAGTTCCCCAAACCCATCCAATCGACGAAATCTTATCGGAACACTCTCAGGACTTCCAAATCCCATGGTACTGCTATGGAGGCCCACAGATGCTACTGTGAAATACATACCTCCTCCACCCCCCCACCCCACCAACAATACAAGTGGAGGGAATAAAAACACTGTCCTGGGCCCGCCAACCACCCCTGCTAAATCCAACATGGCGGCCGCATCCAGTTTGAAAGGGATATGTAGTGTATTGTTTTGGAATTTCTGAGACTGAATGGTCACAGCCAGCGGTTTTGTGAACAATTCATGCACATGCCTACGTAGAAACACACACGCGTGCCTCCGTATTACGAATGTTACAACGGGGGAGTGATATTACCCTGTGTTGGGGCCACACGAATCACACTCACAGACAGGAGTGGACTGGCCTATAGGGAACTCTGGTTCCACCAGTTCCACCTCTGCACCCTGGGCCTCTTTTGTGTGGTGTTCCCACATTTTCTCACTGGAAAAGGTTTGGGCCTTGCTGAAAATGTGTAATTTGAAGCCACTCTAAAAGCCCAGTCCACCCCCTGCTCACGGAGCAGACCTGCTGAATCCCTGTTGAAACACTGCAGCACAAGGAACCAGGGTGGAAACTTGCGATACACGTTGAAGGCTGCAACAGCGAAGACTGATGACTCTCGTGTACTCACGTTTCCGGGACCATCACCAAACTACTTCTGCCCTAATGCGGGGTGCAATAGTAATGCAAACAGTAAACGCCTTACCAGGTATTGCAGTCGATCCGTACGGTCTCGCCGTTCCTGTATTCATTGCCATTGTGAAAGCACGGACACTTCTCTGGAACAATGCATTTGTTTCTGTGCCTTACCTGCAAAATGAACAGACCACGCATTATGTATAACTTGCACAATGGAATGAGGCTTCAGCAAATAAAAAATACTAAAATAATGTTGTGTAAATAACGCTAAAATCACCTTAAAGTTGGGATGCACGCTGGGGTTAAAACACAGCAGCTTGATTCTGTGACGTGTGCCAACCACACAGTTTCCATGATTCATAATTACAGTCAATAGAGCAGTGTATGTATGTGCATACGTCACACACTTATTAATTTATTTATTTTACATAGCTAAATGATCTGGCACAAATAGAAACCCAATGGGTTTGGATAATCAAATATGGTGGATTACTGAATGCTAGTTTATTCACGTTGCAAAGAGTAAAAAGAAAAAAAAAGCCAGATATCAAAGAGTCCTGACCTGCCACGCTCTTAACCAATGCCCTGCCCTGCCATCCAGAACCGTGGGTATTTGTCCTGCAAATGTTATCTGCCATTTCCTTAACCAGAGCAGTGTTACCTCGGGCCTATATTGGCATGCATTTCAGTTATGTAATCCATTCTTATGGCATCCGCCTCAAACTGCCACCTGGGATGAGAAGGCTGATTGCACGGGACTACATTGTAAATGCTGCCTGCAAGTTAATTGCAACCATAATGGGTTTTGCTCTTACATGCTGACAAGTTAACATTGCATGGAGGGGACCTTTTGCACATTATGTTGCCTGAATCTATTGTTGGGAGGGCGCTTCCCTCGTTCTGCCTTGTTTGAACATTGTACCACCCTGTTCAAACCTAATAACAAGAAATGTACAAATCTACTGTGTGATACGATCACCTGCTTGTATTCTTGGCTGGACACAGAGATGCAAATTGTTCCATAGGTGAGGTGAAGAAAATATGCAGTTTCACAAGCGTGCACCATTATTTATGGGTGTGAATCAAGCACGCACCGCAGAAATAAGTGAGACATGTTTCAAAGTGGGGGTTTTTTGTGTAACGTGTGGGAAGGGGCAGATTTCGGTCTGCAGCTGGAGGTCGGTTTGGCATCCAGAAGACAATTCACTCCGCATGTTTCTCATTACCGGATATTCACAATTATTAATTATTAAGGGTGTGTCAATGACAACGGACGCTCCAATGATCCACCACTGATAAAGCGCTTCCTACTCCAATGCGCAGATCATAAAACATAGATTCTTTAAAAAGTATTTGCCAAGCCCCAGTGGAATGCCTGCTGAATTTGCGGGAGGCACCGTGTCTAGTAAACCTGTGATCAACTCTCGACAGCTGTGGCGGTGAGCAAGGCCTGTGGTGCAGCGCAGGCAGCACGAGTCTTGCACCGGCTCAGCCTGTAAATTACAGGTTTGTATCCTAGGAAACATGCTCTGCCTTGGAACCTTTTGAGGTTGATAAATTGAGCCTGAGTAAATGGCCTAATAGTATTACTGAGTACAGCGAGAGGGGTGTGTCGGCCTCCCAGCCAATGAGGAGGCTCAAAACGGTTGCATTACCACAGGGAAATCCAGTCATCCGAGTCTCCTCACAGTAGGAGGCCACCATCTTTCCCCGCGCAGGGATCTCAGGCAAGTGCTGCCGTGCGGCCCACATCCCTGCATCCCCCTCCCCCACCCCATTTTCCACATTTTTTTCCCTCTCCCATCCCCGCACCACTTACCTTCCATGGCCTGGTCCCTCACTAACGCTTTTCTCAAGCTTCTACCTGGTCCAGGGCATTACCAGGCCCGGTAATACACCTCCCCCATGCGTGGCCTCCGCCGCCGCTTGGGTGATATTACTTCATTAAGGAACTATGAAAATTCCCAATACTCTAGTAGCAAGAAATATATGAAGAACAGTACATGATTCTCTGAAGTGCTTCCTCGCTTCCCTCATCTAAGTAATTTATTTAATTTTTATTATCCGCTTGCATTGAAACTCAACGCTGCATATCTCTTAAATCCCACATGCATTGTGACAAAGGCACATAATGATAGCATGGAAGGAATTTGACAGAACCAGACAACAGGGCTCTTCTAGAACGTACTTTCCTGGGGACTAGAGTGCCATGAAATCGGGTTTCGGCAGCTTTGCACACCTATCCCAGAGGAGCAAAGGGATGGAATAAGGCAAGCGGGGAGGAAGCAAAGGAAATGGGGATCAGAGTCTGGGAGTTAGCGTAAAGAAAACTGGGTGTGGTAGTATTGATGTTGGTACCCCTTACGTAGGAGAAACGTAAAAGGGATTGTTTCTCAAACATGGCGGGCAGGTTTTGCCCAAAATTGACACCTTACTCAACAAATAAAAAATGACTCTGCTTGACCATCAAAAACGAATCAATTTGGGTCCAAAAAATAGACAAAACATTTTAGAAAAATAACAATAACAACTTGTCATTTATGTAGTGGATTTATCCAAATCGTTTTACATGGAACATGGAGAAATAAATTAAACTCTTAAAACAGCATTCAGGCTTGGCAAAGAGCCAATATATCATTGCAAAATAATGTGGCGCTAGGGAGCTATCAAGACACCACTGCACCCAGCACAGTGGCATGCACATCACATCTCCACAATTGCCAAAAGAGATCTGGTGTTCTCCATCTTAGATGGAGGCAGCCCCTTAATCACCAAGGATAATCCTGGGGAATGGGGACCAGGGGTGGACTGGGAACCAAAGGCGGCCCTGGAAAGGTTTCCCAAACTGGCCCCGCATTACCCCCTGTGAGCAAAGTTAGCGAGCAAGACGACTCTCTGAGTTGGGTTTGGGGGTTCTCCTCCCTAGAAACCTTTAACGAATTGATCCGAATAATGAATTTCAAAACACATTTGCCTTTATACAGAGATTAAAAAGTAGTTCAAGATAACTAACGGACTAAATAACATACTGGAAACTTTATGATATATTATTTGCTTCAAAGGGATGTGGTGGGTGAGGAGAGTTAGAAGGAAGCGGAGGGCAGTGCGAGGGGGCAGTAATGTGAGGCGGACAACTGTTTGATGATTTTTCAATACATGCCATTTTATTCTCATTTAAAATATATTAAAAAATGCCTCACTATCTCTACTATACTGAGGATTTGCCGGCCTACCCAAAGCTAAAGGAAAACACTCTAACACAGGATAACTGACCCTCACACTAAACAACAAACACATAAAAGTAATATATGGCAATTCAACATGACATGAACAGCCTTCACAGTTTCTGAATGACATTCTAAAGCCCTGGGTGATTTCCCTTCCCCACGATTCAAAATCAGTTCTGCTAATATTCAACCAAAGACAGAAATGTTTCAAATCAGTTCTTGAGGTTTCAAAGTTAAAGTAAGGATTGTTAACCAAAGTTCCAATGAAAGCAAATCTCTTCTCCTTGGTGAAATATCCACTTTCCCCTTCCACCAAATAGCACCAAGGGTAATCCCAACCACAACAATTTGCCACTTCCACAGTTCAAAAGAAAAGCAATGTTCACAACTATTAGTGATAAACTATTTTTGGTTAACAGTACTTCATGAGTTTTAGAGTTCACAATGGTTTATTTGTCAGGATGACTGCTCAGTGCTGCTGCTTCCACTTCAACAACTTCACTTCTACTTGATTCACTATGAGAACAGTCACCTGTGTTTCACAGCACTCCACTTTGTTTAGACAACTGCCACATTGCATCTACTGACAACCAGATAAACCAACACAGCTTCAGTACTTTGGACTACTACAACAGCTTCCTTTATTTGTACTTCTAGATAGGCTTCAGCGAGATACACTTTACAGGACTTCAATGCCTGCACATGGGCAAGGCACTCTTCCTCGGAATATCTTTCTTCAAAAGGGGCAGCATCTTTGCCTCTCTTGTGCGTCTGCCACATTAACAACCTGGGTTTGCCTTTAAGACTCACTTCTTTCTGTCTCCTACAGTCTCTGGCACCACAGCTTGTGTCAGCTTCAAAATAGTCTTCACAAGCAGCTGATTTCCCGTCCTCAACTTTACCTACAGTGTTCTGCCAGTTATCAGCCAAAGTAATTACCCAGAAGCCTTTGTGCCACTCTCCAAGCTTCAGGGAATGCTTGCAAACTTGTATTTTAGGACGGTGAACTGTTATTAACTTCACGGTACAAATAGATTGCTTTTCAACTCTGAGAAAGGTTGGTTTCACTGTTAATATGGGGAGGCTCTTGGCTTGGGCAATGTGTGTTCTCTTCTTCAACAGTGTATACACTTTAACTTCTTATAAATAGAAGATATGTTGTGCTAAAGCAAAGAATACAGTTCAGACTTTCTTTAGAGATAACAATTAGGCACACGCAACCACTTCTTAAGATAGTTTTCAAGGTTTAAAGACTAGAATTGAATTGTATTCCCATATGAAAGTGAGGGATAGAATTCAATCCTCCTTTGGGAATCACAATAAGGTGCACTCAACCACACCTTTACGTAGTTTACACAAGTCAAAGGTTTCAACACTTGTATTGTCAATGTTAGGTATTCGGTAACGGTCTTTGCAGTGTTCACTCATTAATTAGTGACATGCGACCACTTCTTTAGATACTAGCAGTCTTTAAGAGATTGAACAATGAATTTAAACAGCATTAGCTTCTCACATGAGTAAAAGGGACTTTCATATTACACGTGAGTTCTACATTTGCATTGTCCCGGCCTTTCAGCATCAACTAACAAGTTTTACTTGCTTTAAACCATACGCAAGTGAATATGGAACTGGATACTGTTGCCGGCAATGCTCTTGCAAATTATTAGAACGCTGTACTTCACTCACTAGCTTATCTGACACTTGCTCTGCAGGTTGCACTGCTTTCCTGACTCCAGCCACAACTTTTACTGCTTCTGGCTTTGTAAGGACCCACGCCCTTTCTCTGGGAAGGTGTCTATGGTCTGGCAACATGTTTCTGGAGCCCCTCTCGCTCCTGAGATCCACGACTTGAAAACAGTTCTTCGCCTCAGTCTCCAGAACGGTCTGTGCACGGCAACCACAGCAATCAGGCTCAGATGGGCACGTCTTCCACTGCACACTTGACAGTTTGGGAGAACAGAACACTCTCAGAAACTGCAGGTGAAATCTGCTGTCTCCACGTTCCGGTGTCCCTCTTGTTCTCCCACTTCTGCTTAGTTTGCCAGCCTCATGCTTTCTTCCTTTTGCTACTACTGCTACAGTTTGCAATCCAGTCACAGTTCCAGCTCCATCCTATCCTTACTATTGCCTGCACCTGTCTTTTGTACCTCCCAGGTTCATTTAGGTGTGGGCTGTTAGGCTTAATTGCCTGAATACTGCATGTCTCTTCAGCCCTCTACCTTGTCCCAATACTTCTAGGATTATGGGACGTGTAGTCCCCTTCAACAAACGTGCTTGTTTTTACTTCCGAGTTAATTTTAAGGGTAGATTTAATTCCATTAAACTCATCACAAGATGGACTTTTAGAAGTAGTTATTACAGAGAAAGATATGTTTAAGGTATTTTCTCTAGATCCTTTTATGTTATCCTTTAGGGAGTAAGCAGGGTGTTTATTCTAAGATACACTTTGAAAGATCTTCCTGTCAATAAGACTCCCTCAGCTTTAACAGAGCTTGTACCCCGGGTCACAGATCGGATATGTGGGTCAGGGACATTGCAATGGCAATATGCCATTACCTGTTTTGGAAATCCAGCAAGGCACTTTATTTCAGAGGACAAATACTGTGTCTCATCCCATGGGATCTTCTCACCACTCTGGGCCTCCCAGGTGATCCTGCCATGGTAGACCACCCCCCAAGGTCAGGTTCAGGAAGCATCTGCCTTCTCCTGGCCACCTGGCAGGAAACATTAGGCAGAGTTTCACTGAGGGATCCATAGGATTCTCCACAGCTGACTGGGAGAGAGGATGAGAGGAGAAGAAATGCATAGTACCCGCATAAGAGGCCCATGGCATAAACGCCAGTCTGCCACTGCAGGTCTCAGGTGGTGTGCACATTCAGCATCTGCTAAACTCCTTTCTGTGCCCTTCTGGTCCTGCTGCCCAGAGTCCTGATGGGCCACTTCCATGGCAACTCCAACCATCCGACCATGGCCACTTCTGTTTGCCTCGGTTCATCAATAGACTTGCCACTATACAGGGTTGACTGCTGTTGCACATTACTACAGTGGGCTTCCCTCTTGTTCCAGATTTCCAAACCGGTGGCTGCCACATCCTAAATATGCAATGTGCTATACATGTGCAATTGTGTGAATTCCCTGGAAACCTTTAATCAGTGTTCCAACGGACAACCTTCTATCAGAGACAAGACTTTACTTGTGAGTTGAGCAGTGTATAAGGCAGTCACTCAATAGCTCTGAGCTGGGTGTGGGAGCTCTGTTGTTGTCTTGTACCATTGTGAGATTATTGTGTGTCCTGATCTGGATGCCTTCTCCAGCAGACGGTAGCCAGGACCAGCTTCTGTGACCTACCAATGATGATATTACCCTTAGATCACTTGCTCATACCGCCAGAGACTACCTTTGTTCCTTTTCATGCTACCAAACTCTTACTCTCCTCCCTCATGTTCTCCTGGCTTTGCTCAAATATTGTCAGCCTTTGTCCATTAGACCAGTGGGTGGCCGCATAGAGCTCCAGCCAGATCTCGCCTGGGTTGCTGCATATAATTGGTGTCGCATATAATTATGCTTTATATTTGCATGTTCCCTTATTAAATAAAGGCAAATAACGTTTTCTCCCCAACGGAGGGCAAAGCTTCTTCGCTCCCAGAGTACACAGCCAAAATTCCTTGCAGTGCAGGCACCTGCACTGGATAGACATCAGGGTACTGTGTGCAAGTTCATGCAAATTAAGCATGTATGTAGGTCTCTGCTAGAGAGCTGTCTTTCAGGCTCTCAGATCAACGCCGTTAGAGCGCCAATATGGGGCCGAACACCAAGACTCAGCTAGGCCCTCTCAATCAGTGACCACACCAGTGAGTTTGCACGGTTGAGTCAAGTGACCACATAACACATCCACGCCCCACAATGCCAGATTCTCTTCTGGGATATAGCATCAAAAATGTTCCTCATTTACACGTGTTGTCCTCCACTGATGGCTTCGTGAAAGAAACCCAAACACAAGCAAAGAGAATGTCAGAGGGGACTCACCCATCGCTAGCCGCATGCGGCAAATACCAACTGATAGTAAATAATGCTGTCATCAAAAGTATGTGGAGCACAGAATCCAGAGAAGATAAAGCAGGAACCCAACTTTAATATATGTAAGTCAAACTCAATAACACGACTCGACCAGATATGCTGCAAGTCCTAAATGCTATTTCGTACATAAGGAGCAGAGGGAAACAGCCTGATTCACTTTTAGCCCTGATTCACAGAGCAGGTAGGCTAAGAGTACCTACACCAGGCCCTACACTCGTGTTGTAGGCACTGAACAAGAGAGTAAACTGAATATATATTGCAATTATTTCTCTCTCGCAAATAATTCAGCTATTTGGGCCCTCATGCTTCCTCTATAGGCGTGATCTTGCTATTGAATCTTATGGGAGGGGAGCACCCCTGATCCCTGGCAGGTAAATAGGCCAATCGTCTCATAGGCCTCTACAGCTTTACTATCGGAGCCTACAAATGATCCTACACTGAACAAAGACATCTCTAATCCAGGTTTATTTCACAGGTGGACGTAATGGGATCCTATAAACAGGTCAAGGTGAAAGTCTGTGAAACTGTGATCGTTATGATTTATAGACCTCACCCGCGAGACGTACCATAAGATAGGGGCTCTGAAGCCCAATATAACGGCCCGTGCGCAGCAAGGGCTTTTAACAAGGTTTAAGGTACCACTCCTCCCGATATGGCCCTAGAGTTGGTCCATAAGTCTATGCTAATCCACCTCAAATAAGAAAGAAAGGTACATTGCACAATAAAGAATTTTATAGTGCACAATCAGCCTCATTATTAGTTAGGTGGTAAGCGGTAAAATTGGTTGTAACTGTGTTACCGCCAATTTTACCACTACTCTAAATTATGAGTTTTGGTTTTGAGTGGAGGATTTACCTCCAGAAAATCCCTGGAGGTAAATCTTCCCACTTAACGCCGATAAATGGCCAGAATTGGTGGAATTACCACACTGGTAATTCTGCAAAAAAAGCCCCATTGGGTCCAATGGACCCAAAGTAAATGGGGAATTACACTGCTACCACCACTTGTAATCAGGTGGAAATTCCACCTGAACAAGTGGTGGTAACAGTAATTCCTCAGGGATCATTTTTGCTGGATTTACCTCCAATTTTCCGTCTAACTTGTAATGAGGTCCATTTCTCTAAATCCAACAGGGAGGTGGTGTGAAATTGGCCGTGTACATCCACAGCACTGAAGATGTACCTGCATGGAGATGAGGCAGCGCCGGGGAGCAGCCTTGATGAGGGAAGAGGAGGATCAAGTGAAGAAGGGACGACAGAGAAAAAGGACTAGCCGGACCTGAGTGGGCCTAGCGGCAGGGAGCAACGGACCTGATGCGGGAAGGAAGGCGGGTCAGACGAGCGTGGTGAAGGAAATGGTTGTGAGCGAGACAGGTCAGTGATACACCATTGGTTAATCTGTGGGCTTTGCACAATCTACGAGCAATACCATCTCGTATAACCCATTGATTGACCAATCGAGGAACGTTTCCAATGTTCTAACGGTTATAAATAAGATTAACGCATGGAGATTGTTATTGATCTCCTCTCAGTCAATCAGAATGTTCAGTGTGCGGTCAATGCATCCTAGCATTGATTGCGTTCGGGGCATTCTCACTTCAAAAGCAGACAGAGAAACAACAATGCAATTTCCGGACAAGATACCTTTCAGCGAGACAGTCCCTGTATGGGAAGATCCTTATTGAACTGCAACGTCCAAATTAAGACACCAAAGAGAAAGCTATTTCTTTCAGAGGAACCGTCTATTTCTACATTACACATAATGCAGGCTCATTTTAAACCTATTCCAGTTTAACCAAGTTCACAATTAAAATGCCTAACGTATTTATGAAGACAACTTTGATATTTAAATACCACATTTGATATACTAATGGAGTTTGAAATTTACCGTTTACTACACCAGCAAAACTACAAAGCTTGTATTGCTATTACAACTATGTGCTAACAGCCTCATAAACCTCACTAGGAGGTCATTATCACTTGGGATGAGTACACCTCACCTCATTATGGCTTGAGGGGTTGACTAGGGCTATAACTTGTGGACAGGTCGTTATCCTGCGATAGTGACACCTACCTTGATCTATAAAGCTATATTATTATCTTACGTGTGGTGCACAACGAACAGGCAATATTGGGGGAGAGATATGAATGTCAGGCAATCGGTAAGAAAATGGCAGAGGAAAGCGAGGTTCATTTCTCCCTGAATAAACCATTCCTCCGACAGGTTTCCTTTTTAAGCATGTACGCCACTGTCAACAGAGAAACAATGCTGGCATGCTGTGGTGCAGTTCTGTTAGTTCACAGCTATGTTTTGCATGTTCCCATGCTATGGGCTGCATGCCTCTGGCATCTCCATCGCCAAAGCGATGACCTTCACCTAGATGAAGGGTGCAAAAATGACGACATAACCAATCATTGCCTTTAGAGTATCACGTGTAAATTCAATTAGGCAGGGGTGGGTGAGAGTGGAACTCTGGGAAATGTGGCAAATCCCGAGGCAACATGGGGAAACCTCGGGCAGCAGCCAGGGGGCAGAACTACATTTGTTACATATATTTGTGTTCTCTGTAGTTGCATTTCTCGGGAAGATAGCTCAGGGGCAATGTGCTCACCTTGGAAAGAAGATGACACAGAGCACCACAGGTTCGATCCCCGGGTCCACGCTTAGAAACCTCTGGGTATTAAGCACGTTATAAATAACCAATCATATATTATTTGCAGATGGGGGAGGCATTCCCCCGAAAGGGCTATGTTAAATAGCACAACGATGAAAACAAGTGGCAAGCAAGTTAACGAGGGGGTAGACAAGTGGGACATATACTAGGGACCAAATAAGCTGACACAATTCTATATAAGAAAACATGTGACTTACAAAAGTAACATTAATCTATGGGGTAAGCACTTCAAACTAAAGAGCAGGACTATATACATATAGTTAGATAAGAATATCAGGTTTTTAAATAGTGCTTCATGCCAGATTCCTTGTGATTCTAAGCACCGTAACTGTTTGTATTGCCAAATGCATTGGCAACCAATGTGTTCTGCCTGATGGAGGAGGTGCAGATTCCGCCACGATGGCAGTCTAACCTGTAACCTGTGGACTGGGCCCATGTCAGAGGCGAGTGACTAAGACCCTGGGAGCCACCCTGCCAATACTTGGTTCCATGTCATTTCAACGAGTTAAATGACTTCCTTGTAAATTACTTTGTGGCTATTACTTCGATATTTTACTGTTTTTTTTTTATGGGGGGGCATCTCCCTTCCCCTTCACTACCACTCCACCCCCAAACCCCGCCCACCCTCTCTTTTGCCCCGAATCCCACAAATACATACACATTGCAAGTATTTCGAAGTAAAACGAAGTGATTTACTTTGTGGAAACAACGGTATACCTTGTATTTGTATAATAATTTTGTGTTTTCTAATGGAGGGCCTATTGGATGCTTCTAAGCACTTTAAATACAGGCATGATTGTCATATCTTTTTAATGGTACATGTTTGGGATGCATGATAGGCGGAGTTGAACTTTCACAGGGATGGCTGCCTCCATGCCAGACCCCAGTGCTATACTGATGGTCGCCAGGATATGTACCATTCTATTTGATCTACGTATCGCAGAGCTCAGTTTGATGATGTTGAAAACGAATGTGACTATTTTATTAATAAAAACAAGACCGCAAGTTAAGTTTTTGAATTATCAAGGCTTTTTCCCGAAACCCTGCTACAAAACATGGGAACAGAATATGTTCGTGCTGGTGATTGACAAAAGGGCTCCAATTTAAAGTACGATACTGCCACCTAGCGTTCTTCAAACATGATTACGTGCTGTATTCCAATTCTTTCTCACTTTTAGACTGTTGTACGAGTTGTATATGTTTTTCACCGGAAGATTTAGAGGAATATAATTGTTTGATTGTCCCTGTCTCTTAAACACAAAGCGGACATGCCAGTATTTTTTAAACATCACTTTCAAAAGCCTATTCTACTCCAGGGAACTACAAGGCCATGTCCGCGGCTGACACTAACAGCAACGTTGAAGGTTCAAATAAACCAGGAGTATTCAAACTGTGGGGCGCTGCCCCCCCACGGGTACGCGGGTGCATCCCTGGTGGACCTTGAGAGCTCAGCATGAAATGTAAAAAAACCAACAAAAATAAAGATTTTTTTTTTTTTTAGATTGGAAGAAATGGGCAGGGGTGGCTCACATGGTCGGGCTGAAGCATGAAACTACCTCAGGCAACAATGAAAAAGTGGCCCGCAGTTGTAAATGGATATTCATTCTTTTAGTCACAGACTGGGCCTCATTACAACTATGGCGGTACGGTAACAACGGTGCCGGTAAGCTACCAGCACCGTTGCAATCGTACCGCCATAGTACGAGTTGTGCTCGCAGGTGCCTGAAAGCCCGCCAGGTCTGACCTGGCAGGCCGTGCAGCACCCGTGAGCACAGCTCGACGGATGCACCGGCACTGTTACTAACGGTGCCGGTGCATCCGAGCTCCCCATTCCCATTGAGCCCTATGGGCTCAAGAGGGAATGGGGATGGGGATCTACCAGTACCGGCACCTGCGAAAGGGCAATTATCAGGTCCGCCTAACTCGCCATTACCCAGTAATTGCCCATTCTCGGGTGCCGGACCCGGATGCAACTACGGCGGCAGCCGTGCTGGTTTTACCGGCACAGCTACCACCAGGGTTGTAATGAGGCCCACTGTTTCAATAGTACCCAAGGGGGTGCTTTGTGTTTAAATGTAAGTAAATTGTGATATATTCAGCAACAATGGTCGAAAATTACTAACTGCATATTTAAGTAATTCATCAAACTGGTCCACATTGGCCAAAATGGTGGCCCATTTTGACTGGTCCACACTAGCATTTTACATTTTTGGTACATGCATTGCCCTATGTGGGATGTATTGACCCACTCCGCTATGCTATGCAGCATCACTCTGCCAGTTATGGAGAAAGCAACGGCAACAATGGTGGCAAAACCCTTGTGCGTGCCAAAAACCTACAAAAACCGTGTGCTTCAGCACACAAAACGAGGGATGCACAGCCTGCCTGCCACCCATGGTGCATGTGCGGTGGAATAGAGCACACCCACCAAGAAATGTCCCAGTGGGCTCCATGACCAGCAAAAAGAGTGCAGAGGTAGAAGCAGCACTTTTCAAGTGAAACCCCAAAATGTGCCTACAAATGACATTTGCTTTGTTGCCAAAAACTCCAAAATGCCCATAACACAACACTTTTCAACATTCACAATGTTGCCTGGTGCTAAAATTCATGTATCAAATGAAACATTGTGAAACATACAAAGTCTGAAAACAGACAGCCTATGCCAAAATCTGGGTGCAGTACCCGGGGCTACCTGAATGACAGCTGTCAGAGGAGTACTGAGGAAACTTTAAAGTGACCTAAAACTAAAAAGGCTGCTGGATTAGCAAACATAAAAAGGATTGTTTCCAAAAAGGAATACAGATTTTAGTTGTGTTTTTGATCCCACAGATTTTAAGGCCAAGAAAGACATTTATTTATGTTTGATGCAACAAAAAGTTGTTTTTTTCTGGGTTTAAGAAGTTATTTAGCTTGGCTGAGTCACAAGAACTGGAAAAGCAGGTTTCTCCCAGAAGGAGTGTCTTCCTCTCAGAAGAAACTCACTGGGAGGTGTTAATTGCGGGTTAAGAACAGACTTTTGTCTATGGAAAGCGAAGGAACAATGACAAGCTTCAGCCCAGGAAACTGAAGGTGTGAAGGTGGTCGTAAACTCTCCTGTAAGGAGCTTCCTCCGAGGAGGGGGATGCACTGGACTCCCAGGAGAAACAAAGGGGTGGAGCAAGGCGACCATCTGCTGTTAAGAATGAACAATGAACAATTCTTAAAAGACTCATAGCTTGTTATTCAAAGTGGGGAAACATATAAAAAGGAAAGAGTTGTTAATTTAATCTTTGGCTGCACGTGTGAAGAGGCGGGAGAACTGTGTGACATGTTCTGGACAGGAATGGCAGTATATGTGGTTTTATGCAAAATGTATTAATGTTAGAATTGTGAAAATGTACATGCAGATCGCTAGGTTAAACACACACATTTGTAGAAAGTTGCATAGAAATTGGAAATTGTGTTCATAGCGAAAAGGACAAGATTCTGTAGAAAGTTGAAACAAGATCCCACAGCTACAGGATTTTGAGCAACAGATGCTGCATAAAATATGGCATTGTTGTGTGTGATTTGTATAAATGTGACCATTGTAGAAATGTACATTTAGTATCAAATCTTATTTTGAGACCAGTGGCTAAAGGAAGGTTTCTAAAGACTGTAAAGCAAATCATAAAACGTGACATCATCCGGCCTTAATCCAATCACTCGAATTGCAAGGCAGAGATGAAGTGTCGTCCTATCCCAGCTCACAGGGGCAAGCTTAGCTGAACCAGCCCATACACCCCCTTTGTGATGTCATTTTAAAGGATAAATAGAGACAGCTGACAACACATAGTCTCTCACAGATCCACTCACTTTCCTGATTCCGGCTAAGTACTCTGATCCAGCATTCTAAACCCAGCTCTAATATTCTTCCAGATCCAGAGGCCAAATCTCTTGCCAGCAATAGAGAACTATTGATTTCCAGCAAGGCCCAAATTCTCAAATGTATTCTCTCCACCCAGTGAAGCGCTGTGTGGTGTGAGAAGGCCTTTTGAACTAGTCTCCGGAAATTCTCTGGCTTGCCACCACTAGGCTTGCCTGAGGAACTCGCTATGCAGCTGATTGAAATATCCATAAAACAAGAAGGACAGATCCTGTGCAAAACCGGTGACCGGCCTAGCTGATACAATCCTAGACCAGAACTGACGGTCCAATCTAATAACTTATTTTGTGAGTATTAATAGGAAGAAAAGTGACCCTAATATCTCTGCATAGTCTTATCCCAATCTCAATTCATCCTATTTGCAAATTCAGAATCATAGTATTGTCAGTAACTTTCCTGCGCTGATTTTTCTCATTTGTTTGATAAAATCATAAGTCATTAGTGATTTTGAGTAAGAAAAGTAGATCCCAGAATGGAAACTAGAGTATCACATGGGAAGGGTTATGCTGGCCACGTAACTGGGATCGAAGTGGATCGAAATTCCTGTGTGACATTCTCTTTTTCATAGTCATAATCTAGTGTAAGCAAACCCATCTTTCATTTTCAAAGTACATTTCTGTTTTCCATTCTCGCACCTATTTTACAAAAATGACCTTTACTAAAACCTCTATAACGCCCTCAGTTTTTGTGATAGAAACAACATGGTAAAAGAGTGTGAGCCTCCCATTATCGCAAATATCGCGCAAGGAAAAGTTTGCCACAAATTCCCATTTGGAGAGATTTTTACACGTGTAAAACAGCTTTAAATTGTTTCCGACTTGGACTTCAAGATTGCAAATGTTTTCTGCTAACTAAATCATTGTTTGTGCTTGGGTGCAACTGTTCAAAGCGGCTCCCATAGGAATTTACAACAATTTAAGTATTTTTGACCATATTTGGTGTTTTTGCAAAGTCAATTCTAAAGATAATTTCAAAGCCATCCTGACAGCTGAAAAGTCAATTCCACTTTTCTCTTGTGTTTGAGGGGCAAAGGTGGGACTGATATTCTGTTTAATTGTGCTATTCTTGAATACCTGCTCTCTCCTCCCATCTCTTTGCAATGCCTATTGGGGTTTGAGGGGTGTTGCAGGGGGAACCTCTAACCATAGTGTTATCTGATCTGAAGCAACACAAAAGTATTATTTTCTGTGCTGCATTTGTTTTGCTCATTACTCATTCCTAGTGTATTAAAGATATTATTCAGTGTTCTGTCCCATTGGTGATTGTTGTTACCTATTAAAATATATTGTGATTACATTTTAAATACATAAATAAATATTGACCTTTGCAAAGTAGCCTTATTCCTGGTTCAGTGTGACCGGGCGGGGTGGGGGGGGGGGTTCCAGGAGAAGGGTGTGATATGAGTGATATATCGTTCAGAACATTGAACTTATAGACAGAAATAAATAAGGTTTTCATTTGTGCACTACATGCTGGGCTTTGACTTGGGTGTGTGCCGGATTGAAATCACTTACAGTTATAGGCCAGTCCGAGCCTGGTGGCTCATCCATAATGGCGAGGGGGCACCCACCCAGTGGCCCCTCACCCATTAGGAGGAGCTAAGGAGCCAGCTCAGTGAAACAGTGAGCACTCCCTCAGCTGCTTTTTCCAGCTGATGGAGTGCTCCTGGGCTGGTTGAACTGTTTCCCTTTGACAGTTCAGTTTAGTTCCCCAGCCGCACATGCTCACTGAGCCATGCAAGTGCTGGGGCATTTTGCTTCGGCAGCATTGCATAGCTCATTGGAAATGCTGGCTGGGGCACTGCATGTCTGTATGTCTGAGGGGGAGATCCTGCGCCTCATCGCACATACGGACAGAGCAGCCTGGAGCAGGGCATTTCAGCACCCACACGCAGGCCAATGCGGAAGGTACATTTATGTTCATTGTTTTTATTTAAACATGTGTATGGATGCATGTATGCTTATTTTATGAGCGAGTGTATGGTGAAGGATGTTGGTGTGAATGATAGGGTGATTGCTGTATGAATGTGCAGCGCCTTGAATACACACATAATCATGTTGATTGTGTTAGGCCCAGTGGGGCCCAGGGGACAGGGATGGTAACTTTTTACTGGACATCTACCATAGATGTCCAGTAAAACATGTCATGCCTGCCCCCTGCCCCCCCCGCCACAGCAACATCTGCAAACTGTTTGGCTATTTACCCATTTTTCTGTTAAAAGTATGCTCTAAAATCAAACATTTTAAACCATTATTTAAAATAAATTCACAGGGTGAAACCCTCCTGAACCCCTCTTTATTGGTTCGGACTTCCTCACTATGCTCGGTCGCTATGGCATTTTTGGGGGACATAGTTATGCCCCTCCACCTAAAACAAATCACCAGCCTCCACTGGCCCTCAGACTGTGTTGGGAACGGGATGGGGGGAACCCAGGGACTATGGTGGGAGCACAATGGGTGGGAATCATGGGATCGTGGTGGGAGCAGAGTGGGGAGAGCCCAGGGTGTGTGATGGGGTGGGGCGAGACCAGGGACTGGGTAGGAGTGGGATGGGGGAGCCCAGCTACTGTGATGGGACCAGGTGATGGCGCGCAATACATACTGTCCACATGGCGTTTCTGGGGGGTCCCGACCTGCCCAAATTTTGCTCAGGGGGCCCCGGACAAACAAGTTTGAAGACCACTGAAATAAACACACATGGAGGCATGCCTTTGCGGGCTGCCGAAGTAAGGTGTGGTCTGTCTGAGTGTCCCCATCTTAACTCACCTTTAGGATAAAATGTGGATATTCCCTAGGTCTGCCCCGTCCACTCCTAAGTAGTGAAGTACTCTAGCTAATATGTGAGCAGGTGCAAGGAGACCAGACCATTTCCATTCTAGTCCCACATTTCACTCATATTCCAAAGGGCGGTGCCTGGGCCACGGAATGGGACACAGCTGAGTCACATGCACCAAGTCAAACACCGCATAAGCTATAGTAGGTGATGTGGCGGCAGATCCAAAGTGTGGTATAAATTTTGAATTTGAAATATACCCATTATATATATGCCGTAAATCACAGCAGTCTAATTTGATGACCTGGTGAATTTTATGCAGCCAGTGAAGTTCTGTGTATATGAAACACAAATCTGGTGTGTAAAGCGCCTAACAAATGCTCAATAAATAAATAAATAAAGCTATAAGCAAAGGAGGAAGGGTCACTGGAATCCTCACAGGGACAAGCTAAAACACCCCTTGCGAAGGCAAGAGCCAAGGATGTAATTCTGCTCACGAGAGAGCAGCCCCAGTACTTTAATGCGAAAGTTGGGGTCAAGCTCTCTGAGCTGAACATGGTATACATGTATGAGGACACTGGGGAGGGGAAGGTGGCAGGCGAGGTACACGGTTCAAAGTGGACCTTAATTGCGATTTACAGAACGTGCCTGCAACTCAGGAAGATGATACCACCACGTTTGAGGAGGTGGGGGGGGGGATTCTCGGGGAGGGGGAAGAGGACACTTTTTAAAAAGTAACTATGTAAGCGCCCTCTGTACACATTTAGAAAGGCCAATTTAAATGGGGTGTCCTATTAGTTCCATTAGGGGGAAAAAGTCATCAACAAGCAAACTTCAGATATCCAAATAAGTGCGCCAAATTGATGAAAGTGCATTAAAAAAAATCTGCTGTAACTGCCGTGCTTCAACTGGAGACATGTATTTCATAAGAACAGATTCTCGATTGTTTTAGGTTTTATTAATATAAATATTTGATCAAAAGGGTTTTTTGAAACGTTACTTCATGGTTGCTTATGTGTGCCATCAATTAGCACTGGGCCCGCTTAGGAGATGTAGATTGCCAAATAAAGTATGTTTACCCAAAATAGGTTTCCAGAAAAAAATAGCAATGCGACCCACAGAAAGCAATTGAAAGATTTCCATCCGAGACCACATATAGATCCCAAAAAAAGCTGTATTGCTGGATATGATATGATAAGGCATTTATAACGCGCCTATACACAAGTGTTTCAGTCTAACCTGTAAGCAACATGTATTGGAAATCCTTCACATCCCACAAAATGATGTCATTTTCCATTTGTTCAATTCATAATTTCTTTGAAAGTCACTGTGGTCTTCCAAAGTGAGGTACCAGTCAGGGTCAGACTGGGGCATAAAATAATCTCGGTCACCAATGAAAAAATGGCCCACAGCTGCAAATGCCAAATAATTCCTTTTGTGACAGGCTGTTTAGTACCCAATAGGGAGTTGTTTGATACAAAATTATACAAATTGGGCAATTTAAAGAATATTTACTAGTTAACAATAGTCAAAATAACTAGCCATATAGTGAGGTAACTCATCAAATTTGCCCACATTGGCCAAAAAAGCGACCCACTTTGAGCAGAAAAACTGACCCACACTAGCGTTTTGATAGATAGCAAGATACAGCACTCTGAGTAATGAATTAGGGTTCAAGGTAAGTAGCCACAATGTGCTTTAAGAGGATGTGTTCTTGGGGGCAAAAGTGATACATGTGACATAACCAGTCTGCAGGGCCCAGAAATGGACCACGTGTGGCAGTTAGCAGTCAGTACCTTTTTGTAGTTGTTGGTGGTCTGGCAGTGCCCAATCAGATTTATTGGCACTTTTCACTTGGAAGAGTGCAAAAGGATGCACAGGAGGGTCCTGGTGGTATGAATGTGTCTAACGGTTCTTGAAAACAGTTTCAAGCAGTTCAAGAGCAAAAAACAGTTGGATCACAGCTGTCTTGGCTCTGAACATGCTCTGAGTCCCAATCCACGGGCTCAGGGACAAGACAAGTCGTTTTCTCAAGCTCCCAAACACAGGAAGTGCTGGCACACAACTGCTTCAACAAGGTGGGGTGCTTGGTACCACTGTGGCTGGCATAGAGGCAAGTCTTGTTCCAGCAGCAGGTTCACCCACAATGGTCCTGGGGGATGGTTAGGAGACAGAGCGTGCCTCTGCCTTGGAACACCTGCCTTCCCCTCACAACTGGAGGACTCTGGAAAGGACTGCTCTACCAATAGGAGCCAAATGAAGTCTTCTTCAAGTGTTGGAGTCCAGAATATGATTCAGAGAAGTAGTAGGAGACCCCTTATTTTAAAGCTAAACGTCCACAGGTGATTGGGCTAAAGTTAGCCTGCTTTAGGGGTCCAATCCCTGCTCTTGAAATGAGTGGACTTTGCCCTTCTGATATCACACCCAACATGCTTTGTGCTACAGCAAGTGGAGGGGACAGGAAGGAGCGAGAGGGGCAGAGACAAACAAGATGGTGGAATCTTTCCTCAAATGTACAGCGTTCTTTTTGTCTACACTAACCCTACCATTTTCCCGTCTCAATAGGAAAAAAGGCCCCTTTGGTATGCAGCACTCTGGTGTGAGGCTCATCCCATTGAATGGGTTTGCTCCTTTAATGCCTGTGCCCAGGACAGCTTCCTGTTGAGTGGCTGTCTCTGGATTAGGGTGTTAGCTACAACTCACAAAGACATCAAAGAAAGGCATGGCAATTCAGGTTCCTGTCCTGTCACTTGGCAGGGCCAGTCTGTCCAACCAGAATAAACATCACCATCCATAGACGAGCTGGCCCACAGGAGCAACATAGATGAGATATTAAATTAGATGTGGCTGCAATGATTATAAGCAGTGTCATGCACCATGTCCTAATTCAGGGATGGCTTATATGTAGAGTTTACCCTGCCACCAGCATGTCAAGAGGGCACCTGTGACCTGAACATGCACTGTGCCATTGTAGGGCAGGCTGTGCAATCAGGCTACTGATGCAGCAGCGCACAGGTGCACACTATGCTTTTGGCAAGGAACTAAGGAAGGTGGAACCTGATCAGCAGATGACCCTTTCAGAGATGGGTTTGCACGCATCATTTTATTAATTAACACACATTTTAAAAAGTCAGGGCCTCCCAGATGGCAGTTCATCACAACTATGGTCAGGTTTCTTACTGCTCATAGGAGATCCTTAAAGTATCCGGGAGGACAAGCACTGAGTGTTCTCAAATGGCAGCCAACATGACTTGCAACAGAATAGATGTATTTGCCTTGCTTTTTGTAAAGCACTATATGCCTACACATTTCATCTGCCCCAGGGCGCTTTGGGTTGGAAAGGGGACATGAGGGAGAAATGATGGGCAGTGAGGTTTGATAGTGGTTTGCCCATGCATGAGAGGTGGCGGGTGGCGTTGAAACTCCCACTTGCTCGCCTGTCTGCTTTGGAAGTGTCAATGTCAATGGTAAAGCTCTAATTTGGCAGTAAACCCATTGAAGCCAGAAGAGTAACTGTGACGGATCACCATTTTGCAAGGGAGTGGGAGCCCTGGCATTTTTGATTTTTATTCATTTAATAAAATGATGCAGGTAATTCCATCTCTGAAAGGGTAACATGTTGATCTCATTCCCTTTTCAGAAGCTTGATGCCAAAAGCATAGTGTGTACTTATGCCCTGATGCTTAAGTAGCCTGCACCGCAGCACCCGCTCTACCACTGCCGCAGAGCAGATTCAGAGGTCATAGTTACCCAATTGACAGCCAAGTCTCTGCAGCACACGGATTGCATTAGAGAATTGCCACCCTGTACCAAAACAATTCTGATCATAAGTAGCTGTTGGGACCCAAACCTGCTTAACCTGATCCTCCGTCCCGTGGCTGCGCATCGACTACACCATCCTTCCTGGGAGCATACCAGCTTCCGTGGAGAATGGGAGCCGACCACAAGACCCCCGGTCTCTCTGTATAAGGAAGAGTGATGTGTGGTGCACAAGTTTCTCATGTGATCCACAGTACAAAGGGAGAAGCCTTCCTTTGACACACCGTTTTTGCAACAGTTGTATTCCTGCGGAGGGCTGGTCATGTATCGTGATGTATTTTGAAGTATGCTTGATTCTGAGTTTTCCTTTTAGGTAATTAGTTCTCCCTTTAGATTCTTGTGTTCATTTTTATGATGGGAACCAGCATCCAGTAAGGTTAAGAGGTGACTGCTGAACAGACTTCAGGTACAAAATGTATTTATACCATAAGGATGTTATTTCCACACCCTATACAGCTACTGACTATCTGAAACCATCATATCAGTGCATGGATCTCCTTTAATATCAGGACCTATTTTATTTCACACCCTCAGTACTCATGATTTGTGCCACCCATCACCATGAGCATCTATAACGTGATGCTTGTAAGGGGGTCAAAGAAGGAAGCTGACACAAAGGTGGCATGGTGGTGGTTATAGACTTATTTGTGCATAAAAGGCCCTCACTATCCCTTTCTTCTAAGAGGGATTGCCCTGCCTCAAAACGAATACTAAAGGGTCTGTCAGAATGTCCGTCAAATCAAACTCCACCGTCCTGTGTTACAACCTACTTCTATCCCTCAAACTACAAGTAAAGGATAATCTAATAGAAAGTTTATTGTCCACGAGAAGGTCTCCCTTCTCCTGATGGTCATAAATGTTCAAAAGAATGTTCCCTTGCAACAAAAATGCCAGGTTGAATGACTCCCTTCCCCTGTCTTGCAGGTTTCACAGTTCCACGTCTAGGAGAATATTATTATTGTATAACACGCTTAATACCTGAGATCAGTTTCTAAGTGCGAGACCAGGATTCGAACCTGTGTTGCTACGCGTTTTCTTGTTTCCAAGACAAATGTGTTGCCCCAGAGCTATCCTCCTGGCTATTGTAGTGAGAATGGGTCCCTTCTCCTGGTGTAGGTCTGTACAGTTTCCAATGAAACCAGAGGGAATGACTCCCTAACCCCAGTGTCTTTAGACTATGTTCCAAGAGCTTAAGCCCCTTCTCCAGGAGAATGACTCTGTTCTCCTGACATCTAAAACTTTCTCTCCCACAATCTTCAGCTTGATGTACACTTTTCCACTCTTTTTTGGTGTTAGCAAAGTCCCAAATCTTTCCTTGCTTATCACTGGGCTTTGTGACGCCATTGCGATGAGGAACTTCTCCTTGCTTGCACAGTTCCCTTTTATTGGTGTCCCAGACCCTTCTCTGAGTGTCAGTGGGCCTTTTACTGCGATGAGAAAGCTCTTCTCTGATGATTGAGCTCCAATAGTTAGGGTCTCTGACCCTTCTCTGGTGGTCAAGTGGGCTTATTATTGCCACTGCGATGAGGAATCTGTCCTGGAATGCTTGTTTTGTACTGGGTAGGGTGTGCAACCCATCTGTCTTCCACAACCATTCCTCCTTCGGGTCTCTCGCACCCCCCAGAACCCCATTAGCTTTCGAGGGATTTCAGCACACCCCAGGGACTTCCTGGGGCTGGGCTTCTTCTCTCCGATGCACTGGGCCTCACTCCAGTCTCCACAGCACTGTGATGGCTCTGCACACTGGTAAGCTGCTCTTCTCTCCTGCTTCATGTTTGGCTCTGCATTAGCTGGACCCTCAGAGAACTCCTTCCGCACTCCGCCAACATCCTCTGCTCTTCTCTGACTCTAGTCTGCCCACAGCATTATAAACTCCAGCTGATTTCCGTATCTGTTGCTTCTCCTGCCTGGGTATCACAGGTTTGTCATTGTCTATACTTAAACAATGTTGCCAGTCCCGCCCTGTTGGATTTACAAAGTCCTTTTTTCTGTTAACTTAATCCTCGTGCCTCTTCAGAGCCACCTTATACCAGTAACAGCACAGTCAATGACCTTCATTTCTCCTGTGCTCTTCGTCGTCATAGTGCTTTTGGCATTTTCTTTATCCGCTGTGTTACAACAATACATAGGTTTGCTTTCAATAAAACAGTTCTATAAACATGAGACAATGACCTTCATGTCTCCTGTGCTCTTCGTCTTAGTACTTTTGGCATTTTCTTTATCTGCTGTGTTACAACAATACATAGGTTTGCTTTCAATAAAACAGTTCTAAAACATGAGAAGGGCTATGGAATGTTGGACAGTGACAATACTCAACGGGCTGTACCCCAGGTGATCAGAATGAGTGCAGCGTGGTACGTGACCATGCTGTGATGTCCCTTCCTCTAATCCACTCGTTGCCAAACCTGTAAGGAAGGTATGGTGGTAAACAGTGAAGACAGACACAAGTGATCACAGTTCAAGGGTGTTTATTAAACTTCAATGGGTTGGTTGAACACCTGACTAACCTAAATCCAAGGATGCGAGCAAGCTACGACCATCAAATAATAATAACGCAGTTTTAGTCAAGTCTCTGTTGAAATAAAAGGGCCTATACTTATAAACCTATTGCCAATCCTTTAAAGTGTGCGGGACAATTGAGTATGCAAAAAGAAAAGTGTTCAAGAAATAATTTGTCAGGACAGTTGTGCAGTTGGCTTCCCTTCCCCATGTTTTCAGCATGGGGCAAGGCAGCCTGTTTGAGCTTCCCGCACACACTGGCTTCTCTGCCAAAAGGATTCAGTTCAAAGCATAGGTAACAGAGCCTTCTGCCAATGCTTTGTTTCCAATAACAGTCTCTTACTGCAGAGGGCTGTCATAACAAACAAATATCAAAGTTCCACTCTTCTCAGGATCTTCACTTGCACAAGTTCTCACTTCCAGTGTTCATCATGGGTCTCCCTCCTTCAGGCTTGGACCCCTTTTTTACCACAATGTTTACATTTGGTCTCCCTGGTTCGGGCTCGGACCATGGCCCTCCAATAGGCTTGGATCTCCTCCGTTCAGCCTCAGATCCCATTTGCAAAATATTTACATTTGATCTCCCTCGTTCAGGCTTGGACCATGTAATCTCACTTTCTAAGGTTTCCTCTTAATATCAAAATCAAAGAATTTCGAATGTGCGATGGAATTGGCTTATACCACTGCAGGACCACTTCGATTCACTTCACACAATGTTCTGATCAATCTTCGACTTTTGTTTCCACCACTTCTTGGTGGGATGCCTTACAGAGACCTTCGATTGTGCAGATTCACGATGCTGGACCACCATGTCAATGGTATTGCATCTGTCCTTCTCAAGTTCAAACATTCATCAGCAGTTTAGCTTAACTCGCGTCTTTCATCACACGTGTTTAACAATGTTTGTTCCATCACTCGTCATACAATGTTGCCGCTTGCAACCTTGACTTCAACACAGACCGGTCTTGCAACGGTTTCCCTAACTCACCGACTGTGTTGATCTCTCTGGCGCTTCTTTGTTCTTGAAGCCAAGAACGATACCAGGGCAGATGCTGCTCCTCCCCGCTTTGGTCAGTTACGCAAAAGGCCCTCCGGTATCTCCGACACACAATGCAGGATCCTTCAGTCTGGTTTCCTGAGCTTAGGCTTTCTGACTTGAAGGTTTCTTGAAAGTAATGGTTTCTTGCCGAAAAGGTCAAGGGTATTTCCCTCCTTGCGAACCCCTATTGGTTTGCCGTCTTTCTCTCCTCATTCAGCTGCCGACTCAAAACTGTTGTTCCTTCGTGTGCTTTGCCTCGCTCAGAGTGTGCTCTCGTACTCTGCCTTTTATCCGTGTGGAAAAATGTAATGGAAGTCAGGTGTGAGTGATTGTCAGTAAGTGCCTGACTTCGCCTGACCATAGTAGCGGGACATGTCAGATACACTGCTCGGGTGTGAGTCCGTTTTCTCCCAGAGCGGGCTGTTCATGTGGAAGTGTTTGTGAAGGGAAAGGGGAGGGATTAAAGTTCCCACGTATCCTACCTGATAGGAGAGGGTAAAGGTGTTACAGGGGGAGGGATACTGCATCTCGCCATCCGGTGTCCCACTCCAACTCCCAGAAAACCCCTCACAGAGGTGATCCTCCCGCACTAGTCCACCCCCAGGGTCTGGATCCAAAGGCGATTGCCATGCGCTGGCCACCTGAGAGAGAGATCCACGGGGACTAGCGGGTGAAACACCTTCTGGTTTCTCACACACCATGCTAGCATTTCTGGAGAGTTTCCCATGTGGTCACCAGTCTAATGGGAGAAACCTTTCTTTTGCACAACATTCTTGAAATTGTCATATTCCTGCCAAGGGCATGTTTCGTATACTGATGCATTTTGAAGTATTCTTGATTTTGTGTTTTCCCTTTGGGTAGTTAGTTCTCCATTTAGATTCTTGTTCTTTCTTCGCTTGCCCTGCTAATAGGAACCAGCATCCAGTTAGGTTAAGAGGTGACTGCTGAACAGACTTTAAGTACAATCTGTATTTATACCACGAGGAGGTTATTTTGGTTATATGTGATTTTACTGATGGACATTACAGAGTGGTACATTTCACTGTGGACAAAATACGGAGAAACATCGATTTTTTTTTAGTTTTTAATTGGGGGTGTTTGCCCCCCCTCCCAAGCCATTGTTTTTTTACCCTTCTAAGACCAACCTGGCCCATTTAAACCCCTTTACCCCACTAACCTTTGTGTATTTATTTAATGTTTACAGTGTTTTACGGTATTATGTTCCTCAATGAAATGTACCACTCTGTAATGTTTTCGGTAAATTGACTGGGCACTGTTATTTTCTGTTTGTGTTCATATACTAAAGCATATTATTGTTCTCACCCTATACAGCTCCTTTCTAATTGGATTAGAGAGAAGGGGATGTGTCACATAGCACTCCGGTCTATACGAAAGGGTCAAATGGGTTGATATTCTAGGGACCTCATGGATCAGTTCCTGTGGGTTGGAGTCGTGTTGTTTCCAGGACTCCACTCCTGAGGAGGTTCCCTCCATGTTCCGACCCACCCAGTTATGTGGCAGTAGCCCATGATTTTGGCAGAATAAACTCTACAATGAAACTATGCATGAATTAAGGCATGGTGCATGGCACTTCTTATAATCATTGCAGCCACATCCAATTTGATATCAGACATGTGTCAGTTCCTCTGAGTCAGCTCCACTGTGGAAGGTGATGTGAATTCTGGCCATGCGGTCTGATCATGACAAATGACAAGACAGGAACCTGAATGGCCATGCCTCTTCTTTGATCTCTTTTTGAGGGTAGGTAACGCCCTCCACCAAAGACTGGCAGTCTCCAGGTAGCTGCCCTGGGCCCAGGCATCAAAGGAGCAATCCCATTCAAAGGGAGTAGCCTAACATCGGGGTGCTGCATTCCCAAAGGGCATTGATCTGAATGAAAAGGGAAGGGGCAGAGATAGAGTAGTTAGGAGGGCTCAGTTCAGTGGAAGGAGACATCCACCATGTTTCTTCTCTGTACCCCTCTTCCCTTCCTGTCTCTTCCACTTCCTCTAGACTGGAGCAAAGCACTTTGGGTGTGATGTCAGAAGTGCACAGTCCTCTGCTTTCAAGAGCAGGGATTGGACCACTAAGGCATGCTAGCTTTATTACAATCACAATTACAATTACAATCACCAGTGGGCTTTTAAATTTAAAAGTAAGAGTCTCCCACCAATTCTTTGATTCACTCTGGGGCACCCAAGAAGGATTCAGCAGACCTCTTTTGGGGAGCTGTACTTTCCAAAGCCCTCAACCACTGGGGTGAAGAAGGAGCAGTGCAATACGGAGGAGATCTCTGCCCCCATCCACTCCCAGGGAACATTGGGGTGACATGTTTCTGAGCACCAGGACCTGCCATTCTGCACCAGAATCTCCCGTGGCTGAGAGAGCAGCTCCTGAAAGAGCTCATCCTGTCCCCGAACCTCTGTTTGGGTCTCAGAGCAACTTGAGAACCAGCTCTGGTAAGGCTCTGCGCTCCATTGCCTTGAAACCAGACCTATGGCCATCTAAGTGAATTTGACACCATTGATGCTGAGGGATGCCGCATTTGCTACTTTCTGGGACTCCTACACCCCTTCGAACAATTGCTTACACAAAGAACCTGTTTGACGCTGCATCGTGCCCTTGCAGAGCCCCTCATCTCTTGGGCTCAAATCAATGGCTTGCTGCCGGGAACCGACCGAACCGGTGGAGTCATTTGCTGACTCAGACCAGGGGTTACACCATGACTCGGCTGGACTCGCCCCTTCAACTGCTGCTTTGCCAAAAAGGGCATTGGAGCAACAGGATCACCATTCCACAACCGCCGTCCGTCAACACATGACGCTTTGACTCAGCCCAACCACTAGGATATCCTGGTGAGCACCCCAACCTGCATTACTGAAAGGTGCCTCTGAGCCACAGAGGGCTGCCGCATTTGAACCTGCTGAACGCCAGCTTGCTGCTTGGGCCCACACCATCCACCATGCCCGAAATGAGCCTGATCAGCTAGCATCACTGCTCGGAGCCGGGTTCATTTCCATGAAACCAAAGACCTGAAACAAGGTACTTTCAACCAACAACTGCCCGCTTGGTCCATTTGGGGCCTACACACTGGTTACCTCATGTTCGCACCTTTTTTCACCTAAATACATATTGTGGTTAATTTTCCTATCCCCCATGTATTCAAACCTAGAGGTCTACATTCATCTATCTGTTGTCTTTTCACGAGTAGGTTTTGTACAATGTTTCTGGAAAGTTCTATTGCGGATGGTATATTTGATTAAAGTATATATATTTTACAGACCCTTGATTGAACCTTCCCTTTATTTTGGACTGTATTACTGCATTGTTGCTGCATCACACTCACACCCCTCTTAAGAGCATAGCCTTCCCTTGACCCACATTATCACAAAAGGCGAAGGAGGTATTTCTCTTAAGTGTGCCTGTTTTACCTTTATGATTGTGTTGGCTCTTGGTTTATAGCAGTCTGAGGGCTCAATGGTCATTTTAGGCCCTACTCATGCTTGTATTTCAATAATCCAATTTGTCACAGTAACATTTACTTTCCATCTTGGTGTCGTCCAGAGAGTGCAGTACTTTCTGATGAAGTCACATTTAGAGTGGGTCATATGATATATTTCTGGACATTTGCTAAAAAGCACTAAAACTAAAGGGGAGATATCCTTTACGTTCAAGGTGCAGTCGCGGGATTCTACATATGCACTGACTAGCTTGGGTTAAAACCATCCGTCAAAGGCAAGAGGTGAGTATGTGCTTCTCTACTCTAACAAGATATTATAATGCAATAGATTGGGCACACATGGGCAAAATATCTTCAAGTGCAGGATTCATTGGTGAGGTTTGAGGGAATAAAACTGAAATCAGCCATACCAATTTTGTGCATTCTCCAATGTATCCGTTACCCACCCCCCTCGCACCCTTCCCTCTCCCCGGCCAGCTAACGCCTTGTCACACAACCAATTATGTCTCATCCCAATTTCAGATAGTATGGTGTAAACTGATACATTCTAGCAGTAAGAGGTATTTTGTCTGTAAACCTAGGGATAGACAATCTTCTGCTTTTTACAGCCTTATCATAATCTCTGCCTATAAAAATGAAACCAGGCAGTCTGCGGCAGAATATCTGCATAGGGGCTGATCATAATTGGTGTTCCATAGTGCGGGCCAGCCAAGATAGTACCATACACCGGCCACACGTGGTTTTCCAGTCCGGCATCTAGTGCAAACGACTGCATATGAAATGCTTTGCCTTCAATACGCGATACAAAGATTTTTTCAACATAATCTACAGATATTTTAAAGTGAGTGCAAAGCTAAGATTCATTTTGTTCATAGCCACTTCGGGGAACCTTGGGTTGCGGTACTTCTACTAATATTAAATACTTTATGCAGTGCCTTAACATTTGACAGAGTTCACTAATGGGGCGTGGCCTAACGGTCGGGGTCACCTGCTGGCTCGTTAGGCCACGCCCCCTCTACAGGCCCTGGCTCAATGGGCTATAGGCACCCCCACTAGACAGCTCTTTGCTGAGAACAGTACCCTCTCCCCCAATAGGGGAGAGGGTGCTGATCTCTGCCTTTATTGCCTAAAGAGATGTGTGGCGGGGGACAGCAACCACATGTTTTCAGCCTTAATGGTGGGGATGTCCCTCGCCAGGCATTTGACGAAGGGTAGCAGCACAATTAAAGCTGAAAAGGCAGGACCACAGGAAGCCAAGGGTTTTTTTCCTAAAGCCTGTAGCTCCAGTGAACGAGCGGGAGCTTCAGGCTTTAGAAAAAAAGGCCTTGGTTTCCAGCAACCTCACCTTTTCTTCCATGATGGTGGCAGCGGCCCACTGGAATCTCTTCATTTAAGGGTTGCCTTGCAGGTGCCAGCACCACCATATTGGAGAAAGGGCATTTTTTTCTGAAGCCTGAAGCTCTCGCACAAGAGCAGGAGGTTCAGGCTTGAGGAAAAAAGTCTTATCCACTAGCAGCCGGGGCTGCCTGGGGACATTAGCGAGCCCCAGCAGGGCCCCACTCAGAAGCATACTTCTGAGCATGTTGGGCCGCGGCCCCGGCTAGTCCCAGCCCACTTAAAGCCCTGAGTTTATGACTTAAGAGAGAAAATGTGGATAAAATCGAATGCAAGTATTTTCAATGAAAAAACAGTGCAGCTACATTAATATCAGACGAGAGGTGCCTCGAAAAAATGACCTGCAATGGTAGAAAGAGTTCTGTTTTTTCATTGATTAAAATCTGAGGACGTCAGGACAAGAAGAGGCGGAAGAGGCGTCCCTGGAGTTAAACCGTGACTAGCCCTGCATGGCGGGAAGCCGTATGCATGTGTCAGGACCGTACATGAGGTAAACACATTTTCTGCGAATACCTGGCGAGGCAAATGAAAAGACGGCAATTCGCCGCGCTCAAAGGCTGTATGTGTTTACCAGACCTCCTCTAATTGAACAGCAGGGAGGGGTGGGGTTCTCAAGGGTGGGGGAGAAAATGAGACGTCTGAAGGCGCTTGGGCCCTAATCTGGGCCGAGCCACTGGCTTAAGCTGTGTGAACTCGGGTAAGAGCCTTGACTCCCCTTAGCCTCTGTAGGTTGAGCTGTAAAACTGGGTAAAAAGCAAGACCGCGAAAACCAGATGGCGCGACGGTGTTGAGCTTTCCTGGGAACATAAATCACGTGTCACTTGCACTATTCGCGCGCTGGATCAGTTCCATCTGTCAATTGGGAGCGAAGGCCTATAATTAAGCTAAAGTCATTCTACTTTAGAAGACAAGTGATTGACTTTTGCGCAACAAAGGAAGAGTTGCAAGACGTTGTTTTACAGTTTAAACGTAAGTCCAAAATAAGAAAAAGAAACAATAGCCCTTTGTTAGGCAAATAAACCCTTCCCAGGACAAAGTTGTGAAATCGGACCAGGCTTAATGCACAGTGACAGCAACAGACGGGCCATTCTGCCTCAGAGTTGGACCTGATCCAGCAAGGAGCTTTTTTTTCTCCCAGCGCTCCTTTAAAAACGACCAATCTAGCCTTCTCTGTGACACAGGTACCAGATGTCAGTCATGTGATACCTGTGTGCACCAATCGTGATTGATGACAGTGGCCCGGAGAGCCATGCGCAGCGTAGCACTGCACAGGGGCTCAGCGTGGGGAGGCAACAAGAGTCTCAGATAATGGTGGCCCGACAATTAAACTGCCATTTTTGGGATAAACAATTTACATCTGGAACTTTCTCAGCAATTCGAGAAGAGAAGCAATAGGCAAATAAAACGTTAAATAGCAGGGTGTTTCATAGGTGTGACGAATCAACTTCCAGGGCACCAGTGGTCCAAGGATGAATATCGGTTTCTAAACTATCAATCAGTGCCACACCTCTAGTACACCAGAATGGATCCAAACAGATTAGAAACACAAGCAAATTATAAAACCGCCTTGTCCAATTTTGGTAACGTGGACGGAACAGGAGGCTTATCTCAAAAAAGGTTGTGGATTGGTTAGTTGCAACACAACGTAAACACTATTATTACGCAATGATAAAAGGGACTGTCCAGTCAAGGTTGTATACAAATATCTACTTTATTATCAAAACAGACAGTTCTAGAACACCACGAAATACAACCCACCCTGCAAAGGAATGCAGAGGACAGACAGTTTCAAAGAAGGAAAAGGGCTGCACCCTGGATACTGTCAGGAGGGTAGTCGGTGTAATAAATAATCACAGAAGTTCAAGGATACTTGGTTTCAGCACAAAGGGAGCAATGGATCATAAAATGTCAGTATGGGCCTTCGAAAAAGGACCAGTAGGACAGAACCACAATGTACCTTGTGCTTGTAGGTGTTCTTGGTGCTCGGTGGGGTGGATTCGGTTTCAGGGCGATAGAGTTCAAGATGTGAGACAGCTGTGGGTAATAGATGTCAACCAGTTTGGCGAGCGAGACTGCACGGATGGCCAGAGGCTGGCCTGCATGGCGGCTCAGGGTCAGGAATCGTCTCAGTGCTGGTTGGTGTTTCTGCAGCACTGGTCAAGGCGTCTCGGACGCCTTTAGTGACTGCGGCGTAACAACAGTCAGAGGTGCAGTCAGTTCCAGCTCGAGGGTTTTGACTGGCTCAAAAATGTTCTTTAATGCGGACGTCGGTAGATGCTTGCCGATGCATGTCTCCTAGCTTCTTTAAGATGGATGGCCCAAAGCTGAGGAGATTGTCGCAGGCAGCTCATTTGTCCTTGGTTTAGTTCAGAGACTCTCTGGGACTTCCCACCTAGGAAGCTTCCTGCAGAGCCTAGCAGGGCACCTTCTGTGCTGGCTGGGTACTGGTTCTAGAGCTGCCAGAGGATCCTCTGGTTTTGGTATCTCCCTCCATTTCTTGTGAAATTTTTATGGGAGGGATCTTGCTTCCCACTTGGAGGTCCTGGCCTTCCTTCACTGGCGGAAGATATAAGGAAGACTGTACCTTCAGCCAGGGTCCAATTATGAGATCTTCCTTCGGCTTCTGGTGAAGCCTTCTTATGATCTGGCAAAAGAGCAGCTTGTCCCTCTTTTAAAGCCAAATGGACCACAAGGATTGGTGTACGCTAAGCCTACTTTAATTAACCAATCCTGGGTCCCCAACAACTATCTCCTGTATGCATGGGTTCATAACCAGAGATGCTTTGCAACAGAAAATGTAAAGGGGTGAAAACATGTCATATTAAGTCCCACCAATTGTCCTGTCTGTTTTGGATCAAAGGGTCCCTCTGGTTTATGGTGCTCTCTGTGGGTCCTCATTAAAATGGCAGCTCCCTTGCAGCTGTGGTGAGACCAGACTTTCTGGCTCTGTCAAACCACAAACTCATACCTTCTGAAATGTGATCCCCATGAGGGGATGACTACTGTAAACATGCAGTCCCTTCACAATTGAGCATTTACACACCCAAGATGGTAGCACAATCTGGACATTCTGGAATGCAATATTGCGGGATAGCGGTATACATATATACTGACATCCCTTGGGACAGCTTACGTTCACGTCCTAAAGGTTTCAGAATCTCCTTGCGACTCCGATGAAAACCATGTCTTTTGATCAAATAAGTAAGTTCTTCCATGTACATTTACAGCTGCTTGGACTAGCGTGGGCGTTCAAGCATTAATGCCACACAGCTTTTCAACCTCAGGGTGAGCTAAGCTGTTTTCATCAACCAGATATTCCAGGGACCATGTGCATGTATTCATATTGCACACACCTTGCATCCCTGACGTAGATATATGGTGGGAAGAAAAGAAACAACATCACTGAAAACGTTATGCACTAATGGAATGAAAGTAATTGTTTTGTAAAAAATCAACGGGACCATCTGTCCAATGTTTCAATAATGTAGTTTTCTATATAGATAGGGCTGATTTTCGCCATCTATTACGTACATGAAACAACTGCACCAGAATGTTGTGTTCATGAAGACCTAAAGAAAGATAAATACTCTCTTTGAATTATAAAGCATCCTAATCTCTATAATATTGGATTGTTTGATTTCATATTGGTTGTGCCAATAAGACACAACAAAACAGCTCTATTATGACAAACTAATATAAAAAAACATGAAAGCAAACAGCAGTGATTCATTTCCAAACTGTCTCCTCCATCTAGCCATGCAACAGTTGGTATTAAGCAACCAATGACAATTCCTCACACACCGTGAAAGAAATTGAAAGGTCAGTACTGATATCCATAACACCACTCACCAACATAATAAGTCACTATGATTTTTTTAAATTAGCATTGTTGACCAACATGCATTTGTCTTGTTTTTTTTTTAGATCAACAAGACTAGAAGATTTCGATACATCGTGTCATCCCCAATTTATCTGTGCTACTACACAGTGTCCTGAAGACGGGTCCAACAGATGTTGCAAACTAGACTGAACCAGTTGCATACAGTCTAAATCCCGGGACCTAGAAACACAGCTTAGTGACGACTATGTTTAAGGAGGGTTATAGAATAAAGAGGCTTTACAAACCTATGAAAATACATCTATCACTCTCTTACTAACCTCACATAAATGCTGTGATGATTAGAAGCTATGGAGTAAGCCTTGGGTGTCTTCACCCGAGTCAGACAAGGCCTATGTTTAGGTTACTTCTAGGTGTTTTTAATGCCCTTTTTTATGTTGATGTTTTGCATATATTGTTTAAAATATGTGAATTTCAAATTTCTTGTCTATACAAATGATGACATTGTTGGCTTGGTGATAGTTGTGAACTATTTTGACCTTGTGCCTGTGAAGGTGGGAATCTGGTCTTTGTGGATCCCTGCGTATGCTATTGTTCATTTGTCCTCCTCCACCCGGCCCCCCAAAAAAGAGAAATTTTATACTCTGCACCATATATTCTATATTCTGAACACGCAGTCCCAGACATGACATTTCACTGTCTATCGATGCTGAGGGCGGGAGCTGGCATTGGGTTGACACAGTTGCATATGAAAGGTTGTTGGGGTTTCCTGTCTCCCTTGTTAGCCTCTATAGCCAAGCCACATGTGGGCCTGTTTGAAACACTTTCTCATTAGTATGCAAATTGCTTCTACCAGCTACAGGGCCCAACTAAAGGGCAGGGCTGATCTATGGAGCCTTTGTTATTTGTTTAGGCTGGCCATGGCAGGGGGAAGGTTTGGCCCTCCCTCTTCTGGAGATGTATTGTGTACTCCTCCTGTCATACCCAACTAAATACGACATAGGGGGCTGCGCCTTTAGGCTGTGTTCACCCAGAGTACCCAGGTCTAGGTGTATGTCGTGTGGTGAGCATAGGAACATGTGTGCAGAATAGCCACAAACATTTCCAGAGGTTGATCTACCATCATTCACTTTCATTTAAAATTTAAAAAAAGCCCAGGCGAGGGCACACCCACCGTTCAGATGGTCGAACTCCTCACAGTAGAACTCACTAAGATTGATGCTAGCTTATTAAAAACACTATTTACAATGTTTGAAACTAGGCAAAGTAAATGAGTGTGATTCATTTTGAGTTTTCTCTCAACACTTTCCTGTGGTTTGCATTTCACCTGAATGTGCTAATTAGCCTATTATTGCATTTCGTCTGATCATGCTAGTTGGCCTAGACTGCATGTCGCCTGATTGAGTAGGTTGGTCTAATTGCATAACTTGCATGACTGTGCTAGTCAGCATAAAACTGAATTTCGCCTGAGTGAGTGGATTGCTGAAAGAGCTGAGTTCATATAGATTTAGAGTTCCCTGACACACCAGAAACCCATAAAGTGGAGAATAGTTAATTAGGTAGGCACAGGAAGGCAATCAGGGAGACGGAGGCCTCTTCCAACCCCACGGATACTCGCACATACCTCCCACTAACCTGACTCTCCTCTCAGCACCTACAACACTAGAAAGCAGCTATCCCCACGATCAATTCGGTTTATCTGCACACATTATTATATACCACCTTGCACACCGTAACAACCTTTAGAATGCAGCTATCCCCCACGATATATTCACCCTAGCTGCACACATAATCTCACATATTAGCACCACCTCCACTAGAATGCAGCCAGCCCCACGACATTTTGGCCTAGCTGCTCACATACTGCCTATCTCATATACCCTGCACACTACTTCCAGCATTAGAATGCAGCAATCCACCACAAAAGAATTGGTTTAGCTGCGTACATACAGAGTACACACACACACTATTTACAGCTCTGATTATCTCCACCGACCTGCACTCCGGTCTCCGAGGGCGTTCAACCTACAGCACGTTGAGGCCATACCAATAGTGAAAGGCACTATTGAAATGCCCATTAGCATAACATAACGTAACCCAGTGGAAAATACCTTTTTAATTAAGTGCTCATGATAATTTATAAAGGAAAACGATAACAGGTTTTCCGCTGTAACTTTTGACATCTTCCATGAGCGTTCACCAAACTTCATAAGCATCAGATCTGGTTACATGTGAACACATGCCACGTGTGGTCAGTTGATGAGGTTGCGTGCATGATTTCATATGTAAAAAGAATGTTGAAAAATAGTTTTTTTTGCATTGAGTTTCTCTTACAATAAAAAAAAACACTCTTTCGACATGCCTATCTTAAAAATGGTTCGCTCTGATTAGTGAGATTTTTGGCACACACTACCTCTTACCTGGGAGAGGTGTACACCTCGCATGCACTGAAAATCGGCTCAGCTAATCAAACTGTATTAACATTTTTTAAATCCCATAAATGTATCTAAAATTTAGATCGATGCAGTAGGTCCAGAGTAACAAAAATAGATGCATAGATCGATGGCGTATGTTCATACAATGCACAGCAGGCCCTTCCGACATGCTCAAATAAACGTATGCACCTTAAATCGTCTCAGAACAAGTAAGCAAAATAGGCACTAAAGTCACAGAAGTCCTTTTGAAAACAAGCATTGGCAAAGCCAACGGATTTGGCTTGTGTACAAGTATTAGGCATTTGCTAAGCACTGCTATTAGATGCCCAGGTATTCATCCCATTTTACACCTGCTACCGTCAATGCCCAGTGGATACCACTATGGCAGTGCCTGGCAAGTGACTTGCCCCTGCCTATACACAATCCCAAACTGGTGGCATTGCCAATGCTTTTTTAGAAGTGCACTGAATGCACATTTCTTTAACTGCACTAGCCACACTGTAAAATATATCATCCCACTGTGTTAGTTGAATTTAGCACAGCTCTGCTCATGGAACACTTGTAATGCAGTGCAATTTTTCTTATCCAGTCCGAGCTATCGAGGGAAATCTATCATGCATGCCAACATAATCCATTCCATTTGGGAGATGCTAGTCCAGTCCTGATTTTCTTTTCAATTCTGGGTCTTGGAGACCTACATTTGTGAAGAAAAAGACCCGAGGAGGCAGAATTAAAACCTGGATAAGCATCTCTCAAAGCGGATCGGCATGTGTGATCTATCCTCCCATCCCCGGGGACTGGAATGTATTTATTTCTTTACTTATGTTCTATTATGGAATGAGCGCAGCAATGTTTGCATCTGCTAGCAATGCAGTCAACTGTATCCTACCCTTATCTCTGGGTGCACGGAGGTCAGCCCTAATCACACTGCTAGCAACACTGTGAACTCTTGATTCCAATGAAGTGGGGTCCACGATGCCATGCCCTTGGGTGCAAATAGCTCATCAGTGCTCAGAGAATGTAATGTAATGTGAACCTCAGCCACCTGCCCCCTTAGCAGCCTACTTGTGCATGGCAACTGGGGAAAGAGGGCGACAGGGGCAGAGCAAGCCTCAACATATTGAGGGGGGGAGAGGGATGGCTGGATGGCAGTTTGGAAAGTTGATAGTTAGTAGGGCCAATAAACCCATTGCGCTGTCGCTCCCCCCTCCTCTGGGCCCAGGTGGCTGAATTACATTTCCCCCTTTCTTTGGCCCATTAGAGGCATCTTTCTCTCCAATTCAGAGACTATTTAGTTTCACAATGAGGCAAATGATTGGCGGCGTGGGCCACCTAAACGCTGAGCCCAGCAGTTACGCCTTTGGCTTCCTCACAGGGGGGTCTACTGGCATTGCCTTCATGGGCTACTGCTGCTGCCGGCAAGTAACACCGCTGTCCAAAGTGAGAAATGTGACAGGCTCTTGTCAACGAACCCCAGCCCCGGCTGGACCTCACAGCAGAGCGATGCCTCAAAGTGGGAGGGCTTCAGACCTGCCAAGCATGGGGCCCGGGCCACCCATGGGGGGTGGGGTTGGTTGTAAGTGGGACAGAGTAAAAGGACGGTATGAGTCATCAGGTCTTATACATGTAACTAGTTCCCCCATTCACTGGAGTTATACTGATCTCTGTCCTGCTCATGCAGTGCTAGCGATGCTGTCACATCTCCCCGCCTATTCTCTGGAGGGATACTGAGCCCAGCACCGCTGCTACAAGGCTAGCAATGCTTTGCAATGTATCCTCCCATCAGGGTCGGGCTGGGGCATAACATTGTCTTGGGCGCCAATGAAAAAGTGGCCCACAGTTGCAAATGGCAATTCCTTTCTTTTGTGACAGACTGTTTGAGTAGTGCCCGGGGAGGGGGAGGGGGAGGGGGAGTGGGGGTGGGGGGTTGACTTTGATCCTATGTGATGCAAATTTTGCATTTTAAAGAATATTTATTCAGTAACACTGGTCAAAACTACTAGCCGCATGGTGAAGTAACTAATCAAACTGCCCCACAAGGGTAAAAAAAGTGTCCCACTTTCAGGGCCGGCCCTCGGATTTGTTAGGCCAAGTGCGGCAAAGTAAGTGCAAGGCCCCTTAGTTTGCATGAAGTGACATCACAGGATAATGACCACTACGTATGCGGCCGGAAGCAGCGAAAAAATATGTATTCATATATCACCTATTGTCAAGTTTCAATAATGTAAATGGTGCTGCTAGTAGCTTCTATTCGGTTTTCCCAGTTGGGGATTATGGGATTGGTGGGTGAATGCCTACCTGGGTTGCCCACATTGCGGACAGCATGTTATCCTATCCTGAAGGGTTGGGCAGGGGACAGGCCTGCACTGTTGGTTGGAGCCGATGATCACCCCAACATGTGCTGGGGCTAATTGGGGTGCTCTCACAGTCTATTTATATTCTATTATATTCTGGTGAAGCTTCAATGTTACAAGCAGTTAACTCTTCTTCACATCTGAAACCTCACACTTAAGGACTGCTGTGAGAATGAGCCGCCTCCTTTCCCCCCTACCCTTCCAATCTCTCCCCTGACATGCAAGTACTAACCCCACATCATAATTTCAATTGCCTAAAAATGTATCCATATGAATGCAGGTGCTAATAACGATGGGATGATTTACGTTCGTAATTGCAGCGCTTTTGTTAACAGTGAAGCCAGGCGCTGTTAAACGTCTTTGTCCTGTTCTCTCCGGCCACAGTTCTGTGGGTCAGCCAGGTTGAGTCAACATAGCCCAAAATGTTTTCGGGAGGGGGGATGCTAGAGCCTGAGATGCTCAATCAGTGGTCGAAGTGTATGAAAAGAAGTAGTAGAACTATGTTCCCTACTGGCCTGCACCGCTCCGCATAGACCCCATCGCCAAAACACATGTGCCTGCTCTTTAAGGAAACGTCCTGTGCAGTGCACTGAAAGTGCAAGTTCCAACCTCTTCCTACACTTTTAGTTTAAAACAAAACCGTTCCGGAACGTTATCTTTTTAAAATAAAAGTATAGGAACGGTAAAACTTAATTAAAAGAAGCAGAGTAGCACCGCTCCCGACCGCTCCCGCCCACTTCGACCACTGTGCTCAATGGTGTTGCGCCACTGCATTTTTGTTACAGTTTCAGTCTTGCTGTGCCTTGCCCGCCCGCTCTATCCCCCATTGCCCGCCATGCTTGCACTTAAGTGCAGCTTTAGAGGGCCGGCCCCAGGATTTGTGGGGATAAGCTCACCTGCAAACATCCGAGCTAAAATCAGTTTCTTTTGAGAAATGTTTTCCACACAGAAGCCCTGAAGAAGTCTGAAGAGCTTGGATGCACGGTTGGCCTTAAATGCAGAGCAAATCAATAAGTGATTGATTGGGGCTTTCCCAACAGCACTTTTGTGTAGTGCTCTCAGCAAATTGTCATCATTTAGGAGCTTTATTACACACGCATCTCCACGTAGAAGATCAAGCAGATATTTGGGGATAGAAGAAAAGAGTTTCTTCCAAACTCTGCTAGATTGGGGCAAGTTATTAGTGAGACGAACATGACATTCCATGGGAGACAACCAGCATGTGAAAAGCCAGTGCCACCTTGGAAGAAGAGGTGGCTTTTTGGGGACATCAATAGAAGTGAAATTGAACGACAGTAGCTCGGTTGCCATGGCTTTTTCCCCCTCATTTAAGAGCATGTGTAATACAGATTACCTTCAATTTGATCCTAGCTTCCTTCCATATAAAGCCAATGGAGGCCATTAAGTAATGGCAATAGATTCCTTTTGCTCTGTTTGAAAGAGTTCCCTCCACAGTGTTGACGAGGGAGTGCCGGTCTTGAAGAAGCATTTAGTTAATTGCTTTCTCAGATTTATTGAGAGCACTTCCAAAAGGATGGGTGCAGAAAGGGACGAGAGGAGATCAAAAGCGTAGAAAGAAAACAAGTTCTGTTTCACACCATTCAGTTTTAGAAAACTACATTACACTCCCTATTTTTTAGACATTTGGTGTTCTTAAAGCATTCTGTGCTTTTCGGTATTTAAGGCGAATCTGGGTTTAATTTACACCAGAAAGTAGATTTATGACGTTCATTTCTGCAATCTGAATTTTAAAAAACTCAGAAAGGGACATGTGCTGGAAGAGGGCACAGACTGTAGGCAGCTAACGGGTGCTTTGCGTGTGCTTTCAAAATAAAAAATGCTCCTTTGCACTTCTCAGCACGTGTGGTCCAAGACAATGGTCTCTTAAATAGGCCATCACTTGCAAATTGCACCCGCTTGTCTGCTTTAAGTAGGGTGACCAGACGTCCGGGTTTTCCTGGGACAGTCCGGGGAAATCACCCTCCGTCCAGGGGTCCCGGTGAAACCCCGGTAAAACCGTAATTATTTTTCACAACACGTTCACAATTTTGAAGTTGGAGGTTTGCCTCGAACACCCAACCTCTCAGGTACAAGTCAGAACACTTACTGACTGTTCCACAGAGACTGGCGTAGAAATTATTGTACAGCAAGCCATGTAACATCAATTAGAGCTAACGCTCTTTTTGAATTAACATGCCACGATTCACAGACAAAACTGCACAAATGAGATTATATACAGTGTATAGAACGGAGAAGTGCTGGAAATATGTTTGGGGGGTGGTTGTGGGGGCGTGTTGGGGGAGGGGCGGTAATTGGTCGGCTGCAAAGGGGTAGTCCTTCTTATATGTTGTTGGCCGTCCTGGTTTTTTGTTTTGAAAATCTGGTCACCCTAGCTTTAAGAAAGAAAGGGATCAGCAGTGCTTAGAAGGCCAGCAGCGCCTAGTGGGCCGCTGGGGGAGGGGAGGTTGTCTTGTAGCAGGAGGTTGAGATGTGACACGTTGCCTCACAGGACAAACAAAAAGGGAGCTCAGCCTCGAGGTAGACCAGCCGCATTTGAAAAAGATAATCCACGACGACGGCAAGTTTCCCCATCATCAAGCATGCTGAAGCCTGCACCGCGCATGTGCGCAGAGTAGACTGCAGCAAGTTTAGTTACTCTGAGCAC